>NC_133324.1:503431965-503768144 GCF_042186555.1 Aquarana catesbeiana | reverse complement strand
TACTTACACTTTTTTCCTAGGTAAATGGGTAGGGGTACCATGTACCCCATACTCATTTACATAGGGTGGGGGGCCGGGATCTGGGGGCCCCCTTATTAAAGGGGGCTCCCAGATTCCGATAAGCCCCCGCCCGCAGACCCCGACAACCAACGGCCAGGGTTGTCGGGAAGAGGCCCTTGTCCTCATCAACATGGGGACAAGGTGCTTTGGGGGGGGGGGCGCAGGGCGCCCCCCTCCCCCAAAGCACCCACCCCCCATGTTGAGGGCATGCGGCCTGGTACGGTTCAGGAGGGGGGGGGGCGCTCGCTCGTCCCCACCCCCTTTCCTGACCGGCCAGGCTGCGTGCTCGGATCGGGGTCTGGTATGGATTTTAGGGGGACCCCACGCCGTTTTTTCGGCGTAGCGGGGTTCCCCTTTATAATCCATACCAGACCTAAGGGCCTGGTATGCCCCGCGACGGGGCTCGCAAGGTGTCAATCTAGCCGATAAAAGCGGCAAGATTGACATCCTTTTCTAGTCCCGTCGCACCTGAGTCACGTTCAAAATGAACGGACTTGTCCGTGTGTGGGCAAGTCCGTTCATTCTGAAAGTCCGCCGGAACTCCGGCGAAAGTCCGTCGGAAAGACGGGCGGACTTAGCCCGCCGGAAAATCCCGGCGTGTGTGGGCAAGTCCGTTCGTTTTAAAGTCCGGCGCACCTGGCGGACAAAGTCCGTCGGAAAGTGTGCCGGACCAAGTAGGATAGAAAGTCCGCTCGTGTGTACGCGGCATTAGGTGCTTGTTGTACCCGTCAAAGTTATCCCAGATATTTTATCCCCTCATTCCTTCATGAGTATGGAAATTTTGAACTTAGTTTCATTTGTAGAGACAGGTCAACACCCATGCTCATGATATAAGATTTGCTCTTATTAACTTTATAATAAGATAACTTGTTAAACAATTCAAGAGCAGAGTGTACCGAAGCCAGGGAAGTTTCTACATTAGTGAGTATCATAATTATGTCGTCAGCAAATAAACTGATCTTATGTTTGTCGTTGGATACAGGGAAGCCTGTAAAATCAGGGTGTGAGCGGATATATATAGCCAAGGGTTCCATAAGTAGATTGAAAATTAAAGGGGACAGGGGGCATCCTTGTCTTGTGCCGTTTGTAATATTGAATGGTTTGAACAACACACCTGCTGTGAAAACCTGGGATTGCTGATTAAATGGGGCCTGAAAAGCCAAATCTCCTCAAGACCTGGGTAAGGTATTGCCAGTGGATGCGGTCAAAGGACTTCTCCGCGTCTAAGGCCAACAGCAGAGAAGGCCTTTTGTGCTTTTTTTAGCTAAATGTATAATATTTGTCAATCTGCGGGTGGCATTGAACGTCTGACGTCCCTTGGTGAATCCTGTTTGATCAGGGTGAATGAGGAGAGGGAGTATGTTTAGCAACCGGGAAACGATGATCTTGGCATAGACCTTCAGGTCAATATTAAGCAATGAAATGGGTCTAAAGTTTGGGGGTATGGTAGGCTCCTTCCCTGGCTTAGGCAAGGTCACAATGATTGCATTCAACATCTCTGGTGGGTAGGAGGTAGAGGCTGCAGCAGTGTTAAAAATGCGTTCCATATATGGGGTTAATAAGGGTTTAAAGGTTTTGTAGTAGTCCCCAGAAAAGCCGTCTGGACCAGGTGACTTGTTGCTCGGGAGAGAGTCAATAGCGTTATGTATTCTAAGGTGCTAAACGGTTGGTTCAGAGATTGTATTTGTTCTGGTGAAAGTGAAGGTATATTTAGCTGTTGTAAGAATAAATTAATTGCGTCTGTATTAGGTTGTGTAGTATCCTGATCATCTTTCAAGTTGTGCTATAGTAATGGCTGAAGGTGTCGGCTATATCCTGAGGGTTGTAAAGTTTCTTTTTAGTGAGGGGATGAATTATATAAGGAATCTTTGTTTTGTGTCTGAGTCCTTTTATTCTGTACGCTAGTGTCTTACCTGCCTTGTTGCCAGTGGCATAGTATGTCATTTTGAGTTTTTGTGAGGCTCTTTCAAAGTTTTCAAGTAATAATAGTCTTAAGTCATATCTCAATTGTGTAAGTTGTTGGGAGACTGTATGGGATGTCTTTTGTTTATTGTGAGTTTCTAATAGGGAAATTTTGTCTGTCAACTCTTTTATACGCTGCTGCCGCTGCCTCCTAGCACTTGATCCCAGTTGTATAAAGATACCACGGATATACGCTTTATGCGCATTCCACAGTATAAATTGATCCTGTACAGAGGGTTCATTAGTGCTGAATAATTCTGTCAAATGATTTTCAATGTTTTTTCTGAAACCTGATTTTTGGATTAGATACGAATTGGATCTCCACATATTATTCACATTACACGCCATATTATCCCTCAAGGAGAGGGTAATAGACGCGTGGTCCGACCACGTGATGGTGTTAATAGTTGCAGATGTCACGTGTGCTAAAGTATCTTGATCCACAAGAAATAAGTCAATTCATGAATAGAGGGGAAGAAAAAAAAGTGTAGTCCTGCTCTCCAGCATGTATACACCTCCAGGCGTCGTATAGATCTTGCGCATGGAGCGAAGGTAAAAGAGAAGGGCCTGAGCATTTAATACCAGAAGTGGAATCCATGGTGGGATCAGGTTCTGTATTCAAATCTCTGCACATAATTAACCTTCCCCTTTGGTGAGATTTAATCTTACATAGCAGTTTATGGAAGAAGCGTATTTGATGATAATTAGGTGCATAAACATTTACAATAGTGTATGTCGTTGAGTTGAGGTCGCATGCTAAGATTAGGTACCGGCCGTTGGGGTCTTTAATTGCGTCATGAAGTGTAAATGCCACTGTGTCTCTTATAGGTGTGAACACTCCTTTTGTTTTATTGTGGGCATTAGCGGAAAAGGAATACGGAAAAGTTCTGTGGGTGCAAGAGGGTAGGGCTGATGCTGAAAAATGTGTCTCTTGAACACAGACAATGTCAGATTTGTTAGAGAGGGCTTCCTTCCACATTGACCTTCTTTTTACTAGGGTGGTTGAGGCCTTTAGAATTAATTGAGAGGATTTTTATACCCATTTTTGAGGAAGTGTGATGCTAAAAGAATTTTGTGTTGAATGGCCCTTCTTGAGGCAATATTGTCCTTCTGTGGTGGTTTTTGGTACTGCATGTAAGAAGTATTACTTGGTGTGAAAGGCTGTTGTTCTGTGGAGAGAGAGAGCTTGTCTCTTCGCTGGTTGTAGGGTTCCGATTACTGCAGCTTGCAAGGATAAAAAAGGAAAACATAGAAGCAGAAAAAAACTGTTAAAGTAAAATACTCATTAAACTTGTTTAAGATCAGCATTCTCAGTTGCCAATCTCAAACCAAAACAGGGTAAAGGAAAACTGAGATACTTGTGTACAGCACTTTGCTGCTCAAAAGCTTATAGGCTCCTGTGTAGTCCTCCAGGGAATTGTAGGATATGATATACCCAACCTGGCTTAAGTATGTGATTTTGCATTTTTTTGAAGTGACCCTTTTCCACGCAGGTTCTACTGGTTGAGGTGACCTGCCAGTGGTCTGATCCCCTGACTGCTCAGGTAAAATTCCCCACTTTTCCAAAAGAGAAAGGCCTTTCTCCAGGGAATGCACCAAGTGGGTGCGTCCATCTTTTGTGATAGATAACTTAGTAGGGTAGCCCCATCTGTAAGTGATGTTGTGATTTCTCAACATTTTAGTAATGGTATTTAAGTTCATTCTTTTTTGTAGTGTGTACTGGGATAAATCTGCGTAAAACTGTAAGTGCTGGTATTGAGCAGGGATTTGATCCTTCTTGCGCATAATCAACATCAACTGTTCTTTGGCATGATAAAAGTGTAGGCGCAGGATTACGTCTCTGGGGATATGTTCTGACAAGTAAGATGGTTTGGGCAATCGGTGGATTCTGTCGATCGTGATCTCGAGGTCAGAGAGATCAGGAAGGAGAGCTTTAAACAATGAGGATGCATAGGAGCGTAAATCAGCTTGCAGAATTGTTTCAGGGATCCCTCTGATTTTCATATTGTTTCTCCTATTTCTGTCCTCAATGTCTACGATTTTAGCTTTAATCCAATCAGTATCCCCTTCTCTTTCCTCATGCAAATCTACTAGGTCATTGATAGTGGCAGCATATTCTCCCATGTTTTGCTCAATGTGCTCAACCCGTGATTCAATTGCCTGTATGTGAGTACTGAACTTGTGCATACAGTTCACCATATCAGATTGTAATGAGCTTCTTAATGATAAAAGCGTATCTTTCAGGACAGTGTCTACCACAGGCTGGTGCAGGGTAGGGAAAGACTCGATGGAGTCAGGGAGCTCATGTGTGTCATCCCCTTAATCAATGACAGGGCTGGCTTGGCCGGTAGATCCCTCTCCATCCATCCTAAATTTAGCCTTATATGTACACAATGATTCTGCGCTACCAAAAACAAAAAATGAGCAGCTAACACAACCAGCAAGTGTAAACAATGTCAAAAAACAAAATAAGTGTAGCGCTAACAAAAAAAGGTCAAATATAAAGTCTATAGACTGACAGTTCAAAATGCACGTGTCTAATGAAAAGACATCCTTGGAAAAAAGATGAAGAGTCCTCCGGAACAGATCTCATCAAGAGAGTAAACCATCTGGGGAGGAAGCCCACACACCACCACTAAAAGTGAAAAGGCTTACCGGACTTGGTGGACCCAACAAGGCATACGCCAGGTGGAGTCAGACAAGCTTGGGTGGTGCTGGACTACAGGTGGCCCGGAAGGGCAATGTTGGTGGAGTGGCTTCCACGTGGCTGTATTCCTCAAACGTTACCGGACCCGGAGGTGTAGGGTGAGGCACACATGGATCGTATCCCTCAAATCGGCGTTGGAACCAGCAATAACAGCAGCAAATGAAGGAAAAGAAGGAATGGCCAAATAGTGTAAATCCGTATAAATGGGAATTTATTAAAAGTAGTATACACTTACATGTAAAGGTATCTAAAAACAGTGCTGTGAAGAATTGGCGACAGTGGGGTCCTACCCGACGTTTTTCGTCTGCATAGACGTCATCTGGGGGGTTAGCCTTAGCAGGGCTGCCTGAGGGCGGGGAGGGAGAATACTGCTGTGGGCTTTCAGGGAAGATTCTGTGCTGGTGATGCTTGCCTGCTTTAGGCGGGTTGATATTGATTTTATCAGCCGGGGTGGATGATGACCCGGCACCATCTTGCCTACCGTCATGGTGCTTCATGGTGTAGAAGTCTGTCAGGCGTTGAGGCTTTCTCTGCTCCTTCCTCTTTCTGGACATTATACCTGGTATGGTCCTGTGTAAACTGCCTGCCTTGGAGGATGAAAATGGGACCCGGTGGGTTGTTTTGAGCCGCTGTGTCCCTGTTCTTCACCGGAGCTCCGAGCTTATGCTGCCATTCAGCTCGGTTGCAAGCCACGCCCCAATCCTAGGCTTTTTAACAGACAAGAAACAGGAAGTGGGCTGTAAAAGGTATTTACTGGGAGAAAAAAACGGGAAATTTATATCAAATACTTACCGTAATTTTCCTTTCCTGATAGGCTCCATGGCAGCATATGTGTGGGTTGACCCCGCCTCCATAACTACCCAATAGGACCCCTCTCCCATAAATTTCAGCTCTGGACTCCTAGCCGTGTTTCGTAACTAGCCTACTCCAAGCATTGGGAGGGACTCCTGCTACCATGGAGCCTATCAGGAAAGAAAAATTATGGTAAGTATTTGATATAAATTTTCTGTTTTCCTGACAGGCTCCATGGCAGCATACGTGTGGGAAATAACTTGCCAAACACACCCAGGTGGGAACAATGCTGAGCACAGAAAATACATTTATTTAACACCGTCAACTGACAGCACTTGCAAACCAAAATTAACAGATGACAAGGCGACTGGTTCAACACAATAGTGAGAAACAAAAGTATTAATAGATGACAAAGAAGCCGCTCTACATATAACTTCAGGCGCGACATGATGAGAAGCCGCCCAAGAGGTTGAGATACGAGTTGAGTGTGCAGTCACTGCCTCTGGAGGAGCCAAGCCCTTTGCTTTATAAGCCCTTTGAATGGTCTGTACTATCCAAGCAGAAATGGATCTAATTGAGGCCCATTTTCCTTTGTTTTTTCCATGTAGAACTGGGGTATTGAATTAAAATTTATGGAGGTCCAGTCACTTAAATTTTCTTCCAGCAGAGGTCCGAATCGCATGTTTGATTCCTAATGGCACCTTGAAGCATTGGGCAAATGCTGCACATTTTCATGACCGCCAAATTAGCTTGGTGTAGCGCAATTTAAAAAAAAGGGTTAGGGACTTCTTTTTCTGTGTTTCTGCATGTAAAACAGCCTACATGCAGAACACAAGTAGCAGTGATATAAACCTAGCCTCAGATCCTTCACATCAGAACAGTATTCTTAGCCCCCTTGCACATCACAGCCCCCCTCTACATCACAGCCCCCTTCACATCACCCCCTTTACAGCAGTGTCTTCGACCCACCTCACATGACTCCCCCATTAATACCACTACCCCATCACATTCCTGTTCTCTGCCCCCTTTATCAGCCCCCTCCTTCACATTACTGTCCTCAGCCCCCCTTCATATCACCCCCCTCACATCGCTGTCTTCACCCCCCCACTTTATATCACCCCCTTCCCCTTCCTGTCCTCACCCCCTTTACATTGCTACCTCATTCCCCCTTTATATTACCCCGCTCCTCCTTCACATTCCTTTCCTCAACTCCCCTCTACATTCCTGTCCTCACCCCCACTTTTAAATTTCTGTCCTCACGCCCCTTTTACATTCCTGTCCTCACCCCCTTTACAACTCCTGTCCTTATCCCCCCACCTTTAAAATCCCCTGCCCTTTCCTCCAGATTGATCCCTCTTCACATCATCCTCGGCTTCCCACACATCCTTCACAGTAGTGACAGCTCTCTTTGATGTCCTACCTACACAAGGCGGAAAGGACATCTATAGCTGACATCGGAGGCAGGTCAGCTCCACCTGGACGACAGGAGGGGGACATCGGCGGCAGGACAGTTCTGCATGGACCCGGGAGGCAGGAGGGGGACATCAGCGGCAGGACAGCTCTGCATGGACCCCAGGAGGCAGGAGGGAGACATCGGCGGCAGGACAGTTCTGCATGGACCCCGGGAGGCAGGAGGGGGACATCAGCGGCAGGACAGCTCTGCATGGACCCCGGGAGGCAGGAGGGAGACATCGGCGGCAGGACAGTTCTGCATGGACCCCAGGAGGCAGGAGGGAGACATCGGCGGCAGGACAGCTCTGCATGGACCCCGGGAGGCAGGAGGGGGGCATCAGCAGCAGGACAGCTCTGCATGGACCCCGGGAGGCAGGAGGAGGACATCGGCGGCAGGACAGCTCTGCATGGACCCCGGGAGGCAGGAAGGAGACACTGGCGGCAGGACAGTTCTGCATGGACCCGGGAGGCAGGAGGGGGACATCAGCAGCAGGACAGCTCTGCACGGACCCCGGGAGGCAGGAGGGAGACATCAGCGGCAGGACAGTTCTGCATGGACCCCGGGAGGCAGGAGGGGGACATCGGCGGCAGGATAGCTCTGCATGGACCCCGGGAGGCAGGAGGGAGACATCGGCGGCAGGACAGTTCTTTTTTTTTTTTTTTTTTTTCTCTTAAATATTCTTTATTAACATTTCTTATAATTTACAATTCATAAAATTTACATATCTTCCAACAGGCATGTGGAGATAACCTCCAATTCATATAGACAAAGTTCAATTAATCAATCCATGTCCAATTTTATCTACCCCTTCTGCCTAACCCCTCCCCCCCTCCCCCCTCCTCCCATCCCATCCAAGGTCCCACATTCTTTCATTTATTCCTTACAACCGATACTTATCAACCAGGGGTTCCACATCTTTTCATATTTCTTTATATTTCCTCTTCTAATATATAGGGCTCTCTCCTTCCAAATGATCTCATTTACTGTTTTTACCCATTCCTCCACCGTCGGGGGGGGCTACAGTTTGCCATCTTTGCATAATCAACTTCCGGGCTTGATACAGGCACCTCAAAACTGCTGTTTTTAGTGTTATCTCCTCCTGCCCCCATATTCTATCTCCAAGAATGCATAGTCCGGCCTGTTTCCAAGGGTATCCCCCACCTGCTACTAATGGCTTCTACTACCCCTGTCCAGTACCGAGCTAACTTGGGACATCTCCAGACCATATGTATCAGGTCTCCCTCCCCACCACATCTAGGGCATTTAGCATCTAATCTTAGTCCGCATCTAAATAGTTTTTTTGGTGTATAATATGCCCTATGTACCAGCATTAAGTGAGAAACTCTCTGCGCAGGGGATACTGAGACCAGCTGCCCGATCTCCAATATCTTCCTCCATTGTCCATCTGATAATTTCCCAACATCCACCTCCCATCCCTCCCTGCACCCAAGGTGTTCTGGCCTTACAATACTTTTACCGCACAGCTGTGCATATATTTCTGAAATAAATCCCTTTATTTTTCCAGGCTTAACCACTTTCTGAAGCAATGCAGCCTCGCTCCACACTAAAGGATGTATCCTAAACTGGGCAGCCAAAGCAGATCTCATTTGCAAGTATCTAAAGAAGGTTTGCTTTGGGATTCCGTTTTCAGTTTGAAGTTCCCCAAAAGATTTTAATACGTTCCCTTTGTATAGCTGGGATAGTCTGTTTATGCCCCATCTCTCCCACTCTTTAAACTCCCCCATGGCCACCACCTCCTGTAAGTTCCTATTGTGCCACAGGGGGGCATATTCTGTAAACCCAACATAGCCCATTAAGTTCTTTACTGCCTTCCAGACCTTTGTTAACATCCTAATTGTGGGGCCGCTCTCAGGAAAAGAGTCAGCCTCCAATGCCTCCACCACTGTCTTGTGTGGCGCCTCCAGGGTCAACAACCCTCCATCTACGCTTCTGCCGCTTATATGCTGCAGCTGTGCCGCGAGAAAATAACATCTTGGATGCGGGAGTGCCATTCCCCCTTCCTTGATTGGCAGCTGTAGACTCTGGAGGCTGATCCTAGCCTTACCCCTCTTCCACACCAACTCCCTAAATAGAGTATCAATTTTCTTAAACCATTTTTTATTCACCCACACCTGTGTGTTATGTAACAGATACAGTAACTGGGGCAGCCAGACCATCTTAATTAAGTTACCTCTCCCTGCCACTGATAGGGGTAGCCGGTTCCAGATATCTATTTTGCGCTTAAATTTAACCAGTAATGGAGCTAGGTTATCTTCTATATACTGCTTGGGATCCTTTGTCATGTCTATACCCAAGTATCGTATTGTTGCAACCACTTTCAACTGGGAAATTCCCGATGACACAGAAATATTAGGGATATCTATGGGTAGAAGTGCCGATTTCTTCCAGTTCACCACTAATCCTGACAAGTTACCGAACCTTTCCATTATATCCATTACCTGCCTAAGGGAGTCCTCAGTGTCTCCAAGAAACAGCAGGACATCGTCGGCATACAGGGCAATCTTCTCCTCTCCTGTTCTTCTTATAAACCCCCTCACCCTAGGACAAGACCTGATGTAGATTGCTAGTGGCTCCATAGCAAGAGCAAAGAGGAGAGGGGATAGAGGGCACCCCTGCCTCGTCCCTCTTTCTAAACAGATTTTTTGTGAATATTCATTGTTAACCTTAATCTTCGCACTCGGACCATTATACAGAATTTTTACCCATTTTATAAAAACGGGGCCTAGTCCGAATTCTTCCAGAACCCACCAGAGATAATTCCACTCCAGGCTGTCAAAGGCCTTAGTTATGTCTAGGGACGCCACGGCTCTTGACCCCATATTCTCTGTCGGGGTCTGGAGATTCATATATGCCCTCCTTATATTCATGCTAGTAGTCCTGTGAGGGATGAATCCCGTTTGGTCCGGGTGTATTAGTTTACAAATGATTTTGTTAAGTCTAGACGCCAGTACACTTGCCAGAATCTTGGCGTCCGTACACAACAGAGATATTGGCCTATATGCCGACGGCTCTAACGGGTCCCTCCCTTCTTTGTGGAGCAGGATAATGGTGGTTTCGGTCATAGAGTCGGGCAACCTCCCCGCCTTTAATGCCCAATTCAGAGTTTTAAGTAATTCTGGTAACAGGATTTTCCCGTATTGCTTATAGATCTCAACCGGGAGACCGTCTGGCCCCGGAGATTTATGATTTGCCATTCCATTCACCGCTTGCCCTAGTTCAGCTAAAGTTATTGGCGCGTCCAATCTCTCTTTATCCTCCTCTGTGACACTGGGGATTGGCATATTACTGAAGAATTTATCCATATCCTCCTCTCCTCCCATCCCTTGTGACCTGTACAGGTTTTCGTAATACTTCCCAAATGTGTCTGTGATCTCTGAACTATGAGAAGAGATCTCACCATTTAGGGTCCTAATTACAGGAATTGTCGAAGAGGAGGAATTGGTTTTTACTAGGTAGGCTAACATGCGTCCCACACTTTCTCCTTCCACAAAGACTCGTTGTCTCTGAAAAAGTAACTTATTCTCCCCCCTCCTTAATACTGCTATTCTGTAAGACTCTTGTTTGTCCTCCCACTGTTTCTGCCTCTCTGGGGATGGATCCTCCAGGAATTGTTTCTCTGCCATCTCCAAATCCCTCCTAATCCCTTCCTCCCATTCTCTTGATTTCTTCTTGATACCTGCCACCCCCTGGATCAGTATACCCCTGAGGAATGCCTTCAGGGTATCCCATTGTATACCCCCTGTGGTTGAACCTGCATTAAATCTTACAAATTCTTCTAGCTTTATTATTATCCTCTCCGGTTCTCCCATTAACTCCAACCAATATGGACTCAATTTCCAGGATCCCTGGGACTCCCTACCCCCTATATTCACTGAGACCACCATCAGGGAATGATCCGAGACCCCTCTCGGGAAGTATGCTACATCTTTTATTAACGGCAGCACTTCTGTATTCCCGAGGGTCAGATCTATCCTGGAAAGGGTGGAGTGGGAGGCCGAGAAGCAGGAGTATTGTCTTATTCCAGGATTCCGAAGCCTCCACACATCTATCAATCCTGCCTCTACCAAAAACTGGCCTAAACGGCCCTCTACTAGATTGTGTGTTTGAGCTCTTGGTGGGAATCTATCCAGTGCTATGTTCGTCACCTCGTTAAAGTCACCTACGACTATTACCGGGGTGTCCATTTTGTCTACCATAAATTCCATTAGCTTGTACAACACTTCGAGTTTAAAAGGTGGGGGGATGTAGATGTTAGCTAAGACATACATTCTATTTTCTATTAAACAATGCAGAAAAATATAGCGGCCCATATCGTCTATACTGGTCTGCCGACAGGAAAACACCACACCTCTTTTCACCAATATGCTCACCCCTCTGGAATACGAGGAGTAAGCCGAGTGAAATTGGGCCTGAAACCTCCTATTTTGCAGGTATTTTGCCGTGTCCTTTATAAAGTGGGTTTCCTGCAAGCAGACCAGGTCCACCCCCCTCATTTCCAACAGCGAGAAGATGGCCGATCTCTTGTTTGGGTTCCCCATCCCCCGTACATTCCAGGAGCCTATCTTAAAAACCTTAGACTGCATCAAAAGGGCGAGGAGCGGGAAACAGTTCTTATAGACCCCGTGGTACACATATCAGAAAAAAAAAAAAAAAACAGGGAGGATCCCAGCTTTAGACTTAGTACAATATATTGTGCAAAAATCCTCTGCATCCTCTGTGACTCCATACCCTTAAGGCTAATAACAAAGAAACCCACTGCTATTGCCGTGAAGTGCATTATATGAGAAAGAAAAAAAAAAAAAAAAAACACCCCATGCTTGTACTCTGTGCTTTAATGCCCGTATGACTTAACCTACTATTCTTACTATTACTATTATTCTGGTGACTGTTCCATGTGTTCCCCCTTATCTTCCATTTTCCTTTTTTATTTACCACACTTGATTTCAATCCTGGATCCCCTTCCCCTATCCCCTTAACTTCCCCCCAACTACTAAATGTGTTCTATTTTCACTCTGTCTTGGTTTTACAAACCCCCATTCACCCTGCCTCCCATCCGTCCCACCCCCCCCAAACCACCCACCCCAACCATCTCCCACCCCCGCCCTTCCCCCACCTTACCAGGTTCGCCCTAGGGGCTTTAATCGTGACCACCTCATCCATTCCCAGTGCCATACCCATTCCTACCATATTCCCCCCACCCACTGCTAATAATGTACTCATGTACCAAATTTTAAGTGTAATACCATCCCCTTCTCTCATTCCTACTTAACATACATATTCCTACTACCACCCTTTGCCAAGCCCATAGTTCTTCCCATCGTCCCAAATCTTCATATCAGGTATCTTAGCTCACTTGGCTCCTCTCCTTGAATTTCAGTCTCTGTTTGTTTCCTTCAAACCAGCGTGTTGCTCCTGTCGGGGAATCAAAAAAGAGAACCTCCTCAGCTGCCTCTACCCGTAGCCTAGCTGGGTACAATAGAGCGTATTTCACTTCGAATTTTTGTAAGATGCGTTTGATCTCCACAAACCCCTCCCTGCGTCTCTGCAACTCCGGTGAGAAGTCCGGAAAAAAAGAGATTTTAGCTCCTTTGTAAAAAATAGGCCCCTTTTCTCTGGCTTTACGCAGTAAAATTATTTTGTCATAGTGGTTCAGGAGCTTCATTAATAGAGACCTGGGGCGGCCTCCAGGAGGCGGGGCCCTGAAGGGGACTCGATGTGCCCGTTCAATCGCAAACTGTAGAGAAAATGTTTCTCTTCCAAATATTTCAATGAGCCAACCTTCCAAGAAGACAATAGAGTTATGCCCCTCGCACCCTTCTGGGAGCCCCACTACCCTTACATTGTCCCTTCTTAAACGGTTTTCCATGTCATCCATTTTTTCAGTAATTCTGCCCATTTGATCCTTCATAATTTTAACATCTTGCTGTAGTGGAAATACATCATCTTCCATTTGGCTCACCCTCCCCTCCAAAGCTGTTATCCTCTCCACTGCCTTTTGCAACTCTTGCTTTATTAATAATAGTTCCTCTTTAACCTCTTTAATTTGGCAGCTTAAACCCTCCAATGATGTTTTGCACATGTTAACCGCTTGTAGTAATTCCCGCAGGGTGGGTTCAGCATCTATAGTAGGAGCATTAGTAGGAGCATTAGTTGGTAATGGTATATAAGCATTTTCCCCCATCCCTGTGCTTTTGTTGTTATTCACATACTTAGGCCCCCCTCCCGCTGCGGTTGATGGAGCCTGTCCCTGGCTTTTCCTATCCCCAGATGCTTTAACTTGCATTGCTAACCCAGTTTTTGTGGGGGTCTGCTCAGGGGCATGCGCAAATTTCTCCAGCTTTGCTGCTGCTGCCGCTGCCTGATTTCCCTTTTCCCTTGCGGATCGCAGTGACTGCGTCCCCAGATTCTCCATGTTACCTGGTTCCTCCCCTCTTTTCCTTGACATTGCTGACTTTAAATGTCTAAATCACACAAAGAAAAATAGAGGGGTGCACAGCAAGCAGCAGGACCCAGAGTGGTCACAAATGGCAAAGTGTCACTAACAGCAGAGGCAAAATAAATGGCAATATGGCGTTTAACAGGCACTATTTGTGCTGTGCATTATTTCTTGATCCCGAGACTTTGAAACTTGTACCAAAGTCCTATTACAGCACAGCAAACAGCAGGTCCCAGAATAGTCACCAATGGCAAGTGTCGCTAGAAACAGAAGCGCTATAGTTGGCAGTGTGGCGTTTTAAACAGGCAATAATTATGCTGTATGCTATTACTTGATCCTGAAACTTTGAAGATTGTGCCACAGTTACCCGCACACCGTCTCTTAGTAACAGCAACAGCGAAGAGCGAACAGCGGGCTGTCAAGGCCTGTGCCCTATTTCAAAGTCCTGCTCACCTGCCTTCTCCAGACCGGATTTCAGCTGCACATCCGCTGGCTTCCACCCAGCCTCCGGGGGGTTCTTTAGGTGCCACCTGGCAGGGACCTCCGCACTGAAGCCGCCAGTCTTTCACCCTCCACTGCTTCTGAGCACTTTCAATTCCCGGGGCTCCGGTTGCACATGCGCAGTGGTGGCAGCAGCACCAGCGACGCTGCCACAGAGCGCTCTGGCTTTCAGCCTATAGGCGCCGATTCCTCCTCCGCCGGACCCCTCCTCCACACTCGCCCTCTACCGCTCAGATCACCGGGGACTGTCACACAGGGCGCAGAGCAGTCTAGTATTGCCGGGTACTTCAGCCGTGGCAATACGCTGAGGGGGAGCTCACAACACTGGCAGGACAGTTCTGCATGGACCCCAGGAGGCAGGAGGGGGACATTGGCGGCCAGACAGCTTCAGAAGGAGGGCGGGAGATGCACAACTTTTCCTGGTACCCAGCTTGTGATTGGTTGCTAGCTGATGTCATCCTCCTGCTGCCCATACAGAGCTGTCCTACCACAGATAACAACTCCATAAGGATGACAGCAGCAAGGGCAGCTGATCAGGCTTCTAAATGGCAGGACTGCGGCCGGGCCGGATGAAACTGTGACTGGGGCCGGATCCGGACCACGGTCCACCATTTAGTGATGTCTGATGTAGAAGAATGAAAAGAAAGTCCGTTTGTCTAAAAGATTCCGTAACTTCCAAATATTGACTCAAGGTATGTCCCACATCGAGGGGATGGACATCTTGACCCTCTGTTGTCCCAATGGTAGGCAACACAATTTCTTGATTTTCGTGAAAAATAGATGATACTTTAGATTTTGAGCCCAGCATGGGAATTAAGCTCTATCTGGAAAAAAGGTCAGGTAAGGCTCTTTTGAACCTAAGTTTCTGATTTCAGACACTCTTTTGGCTGAAGTTACTGCCACCAGAAAGACGGTCTTGAGTGTAAGGTCTTTGACTGATAGAGGTTTTTCAGGATCTGTTCTAAGCGTGGAAAGAAAATCTAGAACAAGAGGAAGATCCCACTTAGGAAACCTCGGTTTTCTTTGAGGTCTAAGTCTGATAGCACCCTTGAAGAACTGACTAACCAGGGAGTGATTAGCCAATGATTGGAGATTGGAAACGATTCTAGATTGGAAACGATTGTCTTATGCTTGTTCGACCCACTGCCGTCTGGCGTGTGTGTCCACGCTTTGGGGTAAGAGTATCCATTCCCTCTGTTGTTTTTTAATGCACATCTCTGATTGCTGTGTGGGGAGGTCGTTTCCCATATTTGTCATCATCAGAATAAATATCTTCTACTGCCTTCTCCAACAGACTATATATATCTCTATATAGAGGAGTTCATGGATGGGTTTTTGTTTATTACAGACTCATTGTCATCGTGATTAGCTTATGTTTACATGAATTCATTTATCATCATTTAAGCACTTGTCACTTTCAGTGTATTTTTGCACATTTGTATCTTTTTTTCACCACTTATGATTCACCAGTTGAATGCTTACCCCTAAGGTGACCCTGGAAGTGTTTGTATTCCTTAGACATAAATCTTAGCCTGGGAGTGCTGTTGAAGACCCAGGTGTGGCCTGAGGAGACCGTTTTGATGGTCCAGAAATCCCAAATTAAGGCCGCCCAAACATGCCGGAAGTGGAGAAGGAGCCCCCACCTGACATGTTTGAGCGGGCCCATTTTCAAAAGGACTTAGTGGAATTTTGGTTACCAGAGGAAGCCCCTTTTTTGGGCTTTTTTAAAAGAGGACTGCCTGGATTTCTAAGATCTTGTAAATTCATGACCAGTCCTGTAGCTGTGTGCTTCCCTTGCACGGTCGGTATTCTGTGCTCTCTGAAAGGTGCGTTTCTGGTTCTGTAGACGCCTATCCTGAGGGAGGAACCCTGACTTACCACCCGTGGCCCGGGTTATGGCGCTATCAAGCTTGTTGCCAAAGAGAGACGTGCCCTCAAAGGGAATACGGCACCAAGCCTGCTTAGATGCTGGATCCACCAACCAGGGATGGAGCCACAAGGCCCAACGAGCGGTGACCGCTGACAATATCACCCGGGCCACTAGGAGAACAACATCAATAGAGGCGGAGGCCAACTTGATTTCCTGAATAGGGGAGCTCTTGGCTACCTCTTTAGAGATACCTCTAAGAGACTCGTCCACATTGTCTTACCATGCTTCCAATGCTTTAGAGACTGTTGCTAAGACCAGAACAGGTTTGCAAACTGTGCCTGCTGTCAAACAAATCTTAGGTTGGAATCAATCCATCTCTCCAAAGGGTCTTTAAATGAGACTGTATCTTCCAAAGGAACATACCTCACAAGTCTCATTAATGCTGCATTCACCAAGGGAGCTGACTCAAGGTGTTTAACCTCTTCTTCCTTGAAAGGATATAGTTTAGAAATTTTAGATTGCATAGAATCTTTTCTATCCATCTTGCCCCATTCTTCAGAAATTATGGCTCCTACTTCAGTGAGAAAAGGAAAATACTTACTGAGCTGTTTGAAAAATTTTCTCTGTTAAGGAGGAGAAATTACTGGGTATTCCCAATTCAGAGCTTCTTTAACAGCTTTCACCAGAGAGGGAACCAAGGTGTATTCAAAGCCCATCCCAGGATCATCTGCTTCCCACCTGCTATCTGAAGGGGGAGCTGACTGGTGACTAGGTTGGGAAGACTCCCACGTCTCATGGACTTGTCCCTCTCCTGACAGGGGAATCAGTGGATCTAGAGGGGAATCACGAGGCTTTCCAGCGTCTTTCTCCTGTAGCGACTCTTTCACGACCCTCTTAATTAATGTTTCCAAGTGTTGGTCTGCACCTTCCCTCTTGTTAGCTGCTTTAGAGAAACAGCGGTCACAGAGAGACTTGCTGGCAGGGACCTGCATCCCCAACATGATCGCTCCGGCCCCTTACTGTGAGAAGGGGGGGGGGTGAGGAGAGCCTCTTCTGTGGTCTTTGGACTTAGAGGAGGATCCATGATGTCTAGAACCAGAGGAGGAGTGCCAGTGGTGTGATTTAGAAGACCCGCTCCTTCTCCAGGAACCGTGCCGTTGATCAGACCTAGAAGGGCTGAAAAGAGGAAAGAGAGAAAGAAGGATAGAGAAGATAGAGAAACATAGGGGTTGATTTACTAAAGGCAAATCCATTTTGCACTGAAATTGCACTTGGAGGTGCAGTCACTGTAGATCTGAGGGGGAGATCTGAAATGAGGGGAAGCTCTGCTGATTTTATCATCCAATCATGTACAAGCAAAAATGCTGTTTTTTATTTTTCTTGCATGTCCCCCTCAGATCTACAGCGACTGCACTTCTAAGTGCAAAGTGGATTTGCCTTTTGTAAATAAACCCCATAGAGTCACAATAATGCCCTATACTCCCCTCTCCTCATCCCCCCAGCAGGCAGAACATAGGAAAACCAAACAATGTCCCATATTCTTACCTGCTGCGAGAGGGCTGGCCACCAGGAGGCAGTGAAGAATCCATACTTCAGGCTATACACTGCAGGTGAAAATCACAGTCAGATACCAGCAAGGGAAAAAGCATAACCCTTCAGCACTAGTACTTACCTGGGGAAGACTCTGCAGATGCTCAGGGAAGTCGCCGCATAAGCCCACGATCATTCCCGAGGCTCTGCAGGCTTCCCCAGGATTTAAATGTGGTGCCGCATGACGTCACGGCGGCGTCAGGCCTGAGAGACTTGCGCGCATGCACAAACCAAGTCCCGCTTTCGTTGCGGGACTGCGCACGCGCAGAGCGACGGCGGAACCCGAAAGAAGAGATAGAGCGGAGGCTGGAACGCACAGGGAACCAGCTGCCATGTATAGGACAACAGAAGCAGGAAGTACATGAAATAAAAACAGAATAACATGTACAAACACTGCTGCCATGAAGGCGATACTTTCTTACCACCACCTACGATTGATTCGGCCGAGGATACCACATAGACTCACACACCGAACTTCAAGGCAGATAATGGCCACCTGCAAACTGCTAGGCAATCAGGTCTGTGCGCGCTTGTTTCAAATGGTAGACATGCATCCAGCTCTTCAGTGCTACTCTGCAAATACACTCCAACAGCCAAGGCTTATCGGAGGGACGTGACACCAAATCGTGCGGCCAATCTTGATCGTAGAAAAATCATCTTCAGGTAAGAGAACCAAACATATGGTCCTACGGAGGAGGACAAAAAAGGAACACGGCTAGGAGTCCAGAGATGAAATTTATGGGAGAGGGGTCCTATTGGGTAGTTATGGAGGCGGGGTCAACCCACACGTATGCTGCCATGGAGCCTGTCAGGAAAAATGTTTTACTATCCAAAGTTGAAACGACAAGGGCAGAAGATTTAATAGATCGAAAGTTGAAAAAATGACTGAAGGTCCGCTTTAAGCAGCTTTGTATACAGGAATGAGAAACACACCTCTAATCTGCTGTGCAGTTCTGATCAGTGACAATATAAATTGTTTATGTGCAGTTAATTATTGCTACTTACAGTAAATCTTTTAGAAGTAGCATGCCTAGAGTGGAACAGTTAGTGCACTCTACTCCAGGTACAGCCCTTGACAGAATTACCACAGTTCAGTCACCACAGGGTGGATCGATATCCTGCCTGATAGTGTCTGCATAGTTCCAGGGCAGACATCACTTGATAGAGCCTGTGGAACCAGTACATCAGACAGGAAAGTCTGTGCAGGTTAGTTATTTTCTTACTGACCACAAATGTAGACTAAGAAATGCCCATTGCATTGAAAGTTAAGGTGAAAAAATACCCCTTAAATTGATGTCAGCAAGTCAGCATTCTTTTTTCTAACCCCTAAATGAATTAGATCTCTTCCTGCCACTGACCACTATGTAAGAGGCCTTTTTTCTCTCTTTCACTTACTACAAACATAATTTACACTGGCAAGTGGTGGTAAGAAGAATTCCCCTTGTAATGGTGGTATGGGGAAGGAAGCATGCCCTTTACATCGGTGGGCAATAGGAAGAATGCAGAATTCTACATGTTGACCATGATTGTGAGGAAGACTCATAATAACAGCAGTGGTTTCCAAAGCAAGCAAAATCCTTTCTTGTATAAAAAGAGGTGTAGCGATTACCCCCGAAGGAGCGGCTGATTATTTGCTATATCTGTAATTCACGTTTACTACTCAACCCTCGCAGTCCATAGATTTAAAAGTCACAGTTCTTAATGCTTTTTCTTAATGCTTTATTCATCAACATAAACTGGGATGGGAGAAGGACTTCCTTTAAGATGCTCTTCGGTTACATTGTCATCTTTTAATAAATCATACAAGAAAATCTGAGTACAATTGCGGGTAGTCAAGAAATAATTTTCCAATGATCTCTTCAATCAGGGACGATGGAAGTAGATTTAATAGAGAATGCTTTGATAAAGAGTCACTCTGAATAACTTCTTCATCTGGATAACTTTAAAAGAACGATCCATATCTCTATGTGTGTGCTTGCAGCTTCACCGCTACCTCTTTACCACTACTTCCCACCGACATGGTACTTCCAGATTAAGCTAAAGGAGAGCAAAATCTGAATAACTCCTCCCGCATGACTGATTGGAATCCCAGGGCAATGCTGAACTCAAAGTCATAGGCCACCACTGCCCATCTCACTGACTTGTGCACCAACAGCCCTCAGTCTCTGGCAGTACCTTTCCCTTGGGCTTTCACTCACGTGATCGATAGTCCATGTGCCACTCATAAACGATCAATCGCCCAGTTTCCTTCCGCTTTGTTGCTATTTCTTCCGCAAGGATCCACAGCTTTCTCTATCTCTTTGTGGCCCGCTCCCCTCCCCGCAGGGGCGGCCTACAACATCCACGACTACACGCGGCAGGATGTCGTCTGTTCCTCCATGAGGACCGGATCTCCACCCTTTTCGCTAAGGTGAAGCGCCGTTGGCACCCCGGAGGGGAAAACCTCCAACTTCCCCTCCAGGAGCCAGGCTGGCTCTCACACTCCTCAGAGCAGGACTGGACTGGACCCCAAACCTCCCCGGACACCACGTGACCCCCTTTTTATATGAGAGTCCCGGGATTACCAAGCAAGTTAATGATTGGCCGAGACCAACACATAAACCACCTGTCACTCAAATATAGAAATCAAATGAAACAGGCCTGCTGCAATAGCATCAGCCTGTCTAAATTTACCTGCAACAGAAATTAACAAGAAAGGTCACCTGCTTAAAAGTAGGTGCCCGCTACATACACCCCCCACTTGAATCACAACTGTCCCCAGTTGTGGGGAATAAATTTCAAAGTGACTCCTTAGAATTTCAAAAGAAAGAGCATCTCATTACATCAATGGTAATGGGGAAAAAGGGAATAAACATTAAACAGGATTAACATCACCTGTCACAGTATACAATACAACATATAAAAGAAAAATATTCACATAGCCTGACTGTAGATCCCTACATTTAACACTTAATACAAGCGGAACCAAAGCACTGCTCCCGTGGGAGGAACACTCTGATTACCACAGGCTTTCTTCTGTGTAATGGACAGCTGTCACATCTCCAATATACCTAAAGGAAAACACCTAATAATTTCTAACTACTTACACAAACATTACCACGCAGAGGGGGTTATAAACCTCTACCAGGTAATTTGAACAAATATACATTTCTCTATGGCATTTATGTTCCCATTGAGATCATCGCTCCCTCAAAAGGAGTCCAGCAGTACTCCTGCAAAGCGCATCTCAATAGACATGCTTGGTAAATAAATCCGTCTGCCTCTTGGCAAAATAAACTTTCGGTATCACTCTTGAATAAGAGTCCTTAAAGAAGTACTTGTGCTACAAAGGGATTCAAGCAGGGACCGCACACGCTAGTGTCCTTAACTTTGTCCTTGTTAGGCACCATGAATGTGGGTCTCCTTCTTAACAGTTTACTTGGGGAAAACCCACCCTAACCCGTCTGCCATCCTGCAGTCAATCTGGGTAAGAGACATACACTTGTGAATATAATCCTTCTCACAAATAATATCTTGGGTCAGGCAACCTCTTTTGACTATCTCCCGATTCCTCTCACCGAGATTGAGTAACTGCGGGTATTTTGTCCAGCTTTTACCACCAATACTCTGTCCTTGTAGATCGCTCTTCAAAGCTTCCACTCTCGATGAATGTCTTTGAACCAAACCCAAACCTCACTGTCAGGTGTCCTTTTTGGCTTGGGAACATGAAGATAGTCCCACACAAGTTCACCCTCCCATGATTCCGGGGAACTTTCTACAATTTCCATAACTTGTTCCGAGACATATGGATAGTCAAAACCCCATTCTTGGGCCACCTTTCGCTGAACTTCTCTCTGAAATCTGGAGAGTCTAGGTAAATCCTTAGCCTTTCCTCGGCCAGGCAAGACACACGCGTCAGTAGCTCTACTGACCCATTTCTGAAATGTAGCTGGCCTGCTAGGAACAATGGTATTTGTCACATTAAATGGAGGTGCTGAAACTTTAACTGAACCGGACACTACTGTGGAAGCCTCCACTGAAGTTGAACTCTCAATAAAACATTCCTCCTCACTTGAATCAAATTCTTCCGGGGATGACCATTCAAATAGATAACTCATTTATCCGTATTTCTGCAAGATCTGTGGTGATCCCCAATCTACAACCCGATCTTCGCTCACCCTGTCTGGCTCACCCGAGGGATCCCCCTCCTGTGGTTTAGGCTCCTTCCGGACAGGCAAATCAAATGGCTCACTGCTAACTGGTTTCTCAGAGGTTCCCTCCGAAGACTGAACAACAACTTTAACAGTCCCCGGATCCCCAGCCAAGTCACAGGCTTTCTCACTAGATCCTACCTGATCTCCTGATGGCTCAGATTCAGCCGAATCAGACGGGAGCTCCTCTACTGCTTCTGCAGGTGACACACGACCCTCTCCGGCCTTCCGAATCACCCATTCCCGCGGCAGACAAAGTCCTGTTTTCTCTTTAACAAAATAACACTTGGCCTCCTGCTAGACGGGTCCCAATCTTGTTAACTGGATATCGCAATGTCAGCACTGAGCCCAGGCGACAACTCCAATTGTAGGCCTCCGACATCCAGGACATAGCATACAGAGTTCTCTACTTTGTCAATTACTCCCAACGCCAGTCCTCCTGTTAGCTCCAACCGAACACCGGTGTCAACCAGAACCCGGTCCTGCACATCAGACAGCAGCTGCATAGCAAACGTGTTCTCAACACCTTCCGCCAGCTTGCTCTGGCACGTGGCACGCTGAACACTGAAACTTTTTCCTCTGGGGCGTGGCTTCACCCCCCACTTGTTGGTTCAGTGCGCGAGCAACTGTAACTGTATATTTTCAAAGTCCTCCCCAGCGACCCCTGGTGGCAGATACTGTTATAATGTAGGCTATCTTGGCAACAATCACTGAAATGCAGGTTTTTGTTGCTATGGGAGATGGTCAGCGGCAAACGTGAAACAGATATCCTGGACGACGCCCCCACATGTAGCGCTTATCCCCGAAGGAGCGGCTGATTATTTGCTATATCTGTAATTCACGTTTACTACTCAATCCTCGCAGCCCATAGATTTAAAAGTCACAGTCCTTAATGCTTTTTCTTAATGCTTTATTCATCAACATAAACTGGGATGGGAGAAGGCCTTCCTTTGAGATGCTCTTCGGTTGCATTGTCATCTTTTAATAAATCATACAAGAAAATCTATGTACAATTGCGGGTAGTCAAGAAATCATTTTCCAATGATCTCTTCAATCAGGGACGATGGAAGTAGATTTAATAGAGAATGCTTTGATAAAGAGTCACTCTGAATAACTTCTTCATCTGGATAACTTTAAAAGAACATATCTCTATGTGTGTGTTTGCAGCTTCACCGCTACCTCTTTACCACTACTTCCCACCGACGTGGTACTTCCAGATTAAGCTAAAGGAGAGCAAAATCTGAATAACTCCTCCCGCATGACTGATTGGAATCCCGGGGCAATGCTGAACTCAAAGTCATTACTGCCCATCTCACTGACTTGTGCACCAACAACCCTCAGTCTCTGGCAGTGCCTTTACCTTGGGCTTTCACTCACGTGATCGATAGTCCATGTGCCACTCATAAACAATCTGGTTCTGGCCAGCTCAGTAGATTGTTTGAAAAAAGGCCTGGATTTTTCCTAACTGCACATAATATAACTGGATTATAATATTTTATAGGTAAAGTTGATCCAGGGAATATCCGATTGCCTTTTGGGGGATCAGGAAATATTTTTTTTTTCCCCGCTGGAGTAAACTGGATCATGCTTTATTAGGGTTTTTTTTTTGCCTTCCTCTGGATCAACTATGGGTATAGGATAGTGTATAAGGTGGTTTTCTATATGTGTGTTTGTGTGTGTGTTTTTTTTTCTTCTGTGTTGGTTGAACCGGATGGACTTTTTTTAACCAAAGTAGCTATGTAATGTAACACTCTTCCTTGAAATAACCCCCAATGTAAGGAGAAATTTAAATAATTCTTACTTTCGTTGGTCATTATCTTAGTGGCTAGCATGAGGAAGCATATCACTTACATTGGTGTTTGGTAAGAATAATACAAAATCCTTTTCAATATTCACTAGTGTGTAGAGGCATTCTTCCTACTTTCACCAGCATGCTTTTACCCACCACCAAAGTTAAAAGGAATTCTGCATTCCTCTTGGTAGTCATTGGGCAGAAGCAAGCCCCTTAGCACTGTGGTCTCCTAAATAAAGGCTGTCCTACTATATTGGTGGCAAGAATGAGTAAAGCTGGATACACACTATACAACTTTTGTTCGATTTCCTTTAGATTTACCTTAACAGACATCCCAACTTGCAAAAAACTCATTTCAGGGAGGTGGGCATGGCTTAAACCGTGCTACATATTGAGCATGGCTTAAATGGGGTGTGGTTTTATAGAAACTGAGATGACTTACATAGTGCAGAATGTAGTAATGTTAAATAGGCACTGTACAGTGCAAAGTGTATGGCGGTGGGTAGTATGTGCAGGAGAGGAGTGCGGCGTGTATGTAGGTGGGTATAATGTGCATGTGAGGAGTGTGGAGTGTACAGTGGTGAGTAGTATGTGCAGGATGGTGTCAGTAGGGCAGTGGATGGTGTCAGTAGTTCTTTATTTTTATTATTTTTTTACAATTGTATTTTTTCATTATTTTTTATAATTTATTTTTTGTTTTTCACAATAATTGGGGGTGGGGGTAGTGGACGCTGTCAGTAGAGCAGTGTGTCAGTAGTTTTTGGTTGTTATTATTTTCTCTATTATTTTTTACAAATTTGTTGTTTATTATTTTCTTTAAATATTTTTTTAAATATTTTTTTCACAGTGCTTCTGGGGAAGGGGTGGGGAGCAGGGGCGGACTGACCAGTCGGTCCATTCGGACGTGGACCGAGGGCCCGACCGCTGAAGGGGGCCCGTCAGCGCCACCTGCTGGAACCAGCTTGGGGTCCAGGGACAAAAAACTTGCGGCCGCGGGCCCCCCGCGACAATCTTTTGTGCTGCCTCGGAGGGTGAGGGGTGAGGGCGAGCGTCGCTGGGTCACAGAGCAGTGATTTCCTTTTTACCCAGCGTCCGCTGTCATCGAATGTCCCGCCTCCTGCACTGGCTCTTTTGATAGACATCACACAGGAAGCGGAACATCTGATGACAGCGGACGCTGGGTAAAAGGGAGATCCCCGCTCTGTGTTACCTGGTGGCTCTCCTCTCTAACCCCCATACACTGATCAGAGTAGACTGCATGGAGGGGACACTGTCTGTGAGGCTGCATGGAGGGGACACTGTCTGTGAGGCTGCATGGAGGGGACACTGTCTGTGAGGCTGCAAGGAGGGGACACTGTCTGTGAGGCTGCATGGAGGGGACACTGTCTGTGAGGCTGCATGGAGGGGACACTGTCTGTGAGGCTGCATGGAGGGGACACTGATCAGACTGCATGGAGGGGACACTGATCAGACTGCATGGAGGGGACACTGATCAGACTGCATGGAGGGGACACTGATCAGACTGCATGGAGGGGACACTGGTGAGGCTGCATGGAGGGGACACTGATCAGACTGCATGGAGGGGACACTGGTGAGGCTGCATGGAAGGGACACTGATCAGGCTGCATGGAGGTGACACTGGTGAGGCTGCATGGAGGGGACACTGGTGAGGCTGCATGGAGGGGACACTGGCAAGGCTGCATGGAGGGGACACTGATCAGGCTGCATGGAGGGGACACTGATCAGGCTGCATGGAGGGGACACTGATCAGGCTGCATGGAGGGGACACTGATCAGGCTGCATGGAGGGGACACTGATCAGGCTGCATGGAGGGGACACTGATCAGGCTGCATGGAGGGGACACTGACGAGGCTGCTTGGAGGGGACACTGACGAGGCTGCATGGAGGGGACACTGACGAGGCTGCATGGAGAGGACACTGGCAAGGCTGCATGGAGGGGACACTAGTGAGGCTGCACAGAGGGGCTACATGAAGGGGGACACTGGTGAGGCTGCCCTGAGATGACTCTGGGGAGGCTGCATTGAGGAGACACTGATCAGGCTGCATGGAGGGGACATTGGTGATGCTGCATGGAGGGGACTCTGGTGAGGCTGCCCTGAGGGGACACTGGTGAGGCTGCCCTGAGGGGACACTGGTGAGGCTGCCCTGAGGGGACACTGGTGAGGCTGCCCTGAGGGGACACTGGTGAGGCTGCATTGAGAGGACACTGACTAGGCTGCACGGAGGGGACACTGGTGAGGCTGCATTGAGGGGACACTGGCGAGGCTGCACAGAGGGGACACTGGCGAGGCTGCACAGAGGGGACACTGGCGAGGCTGCACAGAGGGGACACTGGCGAGGCTGCATTGAGGGGACACTGGTGAGGCTGCATTGAGGGGACACTGGTGAGGCTACACGGAGGGGACACTGGCGAGGCTGCACAGAGGGGACACTGGCGAGGCTGCACAGAGGGGACACTGGCGAGGCTGCACTGAGGGGACACTGGCGAGGCTGCATTGAGGGGACACTGGTGAGGCTGCATTGAGGGGACACTGGTGAGGCTACACGGAGGGGACACTGGCGAGGCTGCACGGAGGGGACACTGGTGAGGCTGCACAGAGGGGACACTGGTGAGGCTGCATGGAGGGGACACTGGTGAGGCTGCACAGAGGGGCCACTGGTGAGGCTGCACAGAGGGGCCACTGGTGAGACTGCACAGAGGGGCCACTGGTGAGGCTGCACAGAGGGGCCACTGGTGAGGCTACATGGAGGGGCCACTGGTGAGGCTGCATGGAGGAGGCACTGGTGAGGCTGCATGGAGGGGGCACTGGTGAGGCTGAACTGAGGGGACACTGGCGAGGCTGCATTGATGGACACTGATGAGGCTGCACTGATGGGCGCTATTTCTAACATAGACTCTCAAATGGACACAGAGTGGACACGCACACCACGTCATTAAGTGTTGCACCGCGCGCATCCGTGCACTGGGCCTGCTGCAAACCTCCTAGTTCTACTGTCCCGTATAGGGCAAAGGCGGCCGACTCCCTCCAAGTCTCTCCCTCGCCTCGGCAAACAGTGCCCGGTACGGTGGAACGAGGAGAGGACACATCAGCCAGCCACAGCAGGGCCAGGGCACCAGCCAACTGTAACCTACCCACCCACGGTGACGCACCCACACCAGGGAGCCAGCCAGCCACAGCAGGGTGCCAGCCACAGAGGACGCAGGAGCCAGCCAGCCACAGAGAACGCAGGAGCCAGCTACCGAGGACGATGGAGCCGGCCATCCACGGCAGGGTGCCAGCCACAGAGGAAGCGGGAGCCAGCCACAGAGGACGCAGGAGCCAGCCAGCCACAGAGGACGCGGGAACCAGCCACAGCTACAGTAGCCATAGTTAAGGTAAGAGGAGAGCTACTCGGTGCCAATTTTATTTCTACTTTGTGAGAGGTTGGGGCAGGGGTGAGAGTCATGGCACAAGGAGGGGGTCCAGTGAGGACCAGAGTAAATGAAGGTGTTCACTGTACACTCTGTTAGAAAGAGGCCCCCCTCCAGGTCCCATTATACTCCTTTGTAGTCTCTAATGGGTCCTGGAAGGGGATCTCTCTCTAACAGAGACTCTCTAATGGACACTGTTAGAGAGAGACCCCCCTTCAGGTCCCATTAGACTCTGTTGTAGACTCTAATGGGGCCTGGAGGGGACGTTTTCTAACAGACTGTCTAATGGACACTGTTAGAGAGAGACCTCCCTCCAGGTTCCATTTTAAAAAAGGCAGAAATTGTACTTTGTGCAAAATGTAGAGGCGGGATCAGGGGTGGGCCATGGGCGGGGTCAGGGGTGGGCCATGAGCTGGGCCTGACAGGGGGCCCTTGCTTTATTTGGTCCGGGGGCCCTGGGTGTTGTCAGTCCGCCCCTGGTGGGGAGTATGTGGCAGTGATGGTGTCAGTAGGGCAGTGAATGGTGTCAGTAGGTTGTTTTTTTGCATATTGTTTTTTTTTACAATTACATTTTTTTTTCTAATGCTTTTTGGGGGGAGGGGGTTTTCACAGGACACAGGAGTGATCTCGCTCACTGTGTCCAATTCAGAAAAGGCAGGGGCCGGTAAATGACCGGTCCATTCCTCCACTCTCCATCCTGACAGATCCCCACAGCTGGCGGGAGAGGAGGGAAGCCGGCTGTGGGGGACGAGGGGGGGCGGAGGAGGACAGGGATCTGGAGAAGAAGGGGGGGGAGGACACGGAGGGGGCTGGAGGAGGAGGATACAGGGAACGGCCGGGGATGATCGGTGCAGCAGGAGGGACAGCTGTGATCACCGATCTCCCTGTATAGCTTTTTAGCCGTCAGTCACGGGAGGGAGAGAAGGAGAAGCAGATGTCAGCTATACAGGGAGATCGGTGTTCACAGCTGTCCCCCCTGCTGTACATCCCCAACTGTGAACCTGTGAACAGCCCCGCAGCCAGGATATCGGGCAGCACTTGCGGGTGTCCGGGAGCCTTGCACCTCGCGGGAGACTTGAGATGTCTGCCTTCAACTATGTAATGCAAGGTCCTGCCTGATTACAAAATGAAAGTGTTTAGGTTTGACCTCATATTATATGGTTTTGGTAAATCTAAAGGAAAAAAATCTAAAGAGAGTTGTATAGTGTGTATCTAGCTTAATTCTTCTTTCCTGACACGGCATGACAGCATATACGTATGGGTAGGCTCCACCCCCGCCCTACTCCTGGACCGGTTATACTATATAAGTAAGTCTCCTCCCTGCAGGCAGCATTCTCTTTTTTTGCCTCACTTCTACAGCCGGTTATGCTGCTGTTGAAAGCAGTATTTTTCTTTTCCCTCACCCTGCCAGGTTCATTTGGCCAAGTCGCACAGGTTCAAGTCTCCCCTGTGACAAAGCTCCCCGCATTACAGGCTGTAAATCTTAAAAAGATGTAAAAAGACCTCCCCCTTCAGGATCCAGGATGAGGGGGGTGATGGCATCTATGGATTGCTCCTTCATCATGACTCCATGGATGGACATTCATTGGCCTTCCTGTTTGGCCATGAAGCATGCAGGTGGTAAGGCACCACATGGTGCACTAATCCATAATATTCAGTTACTGCTGCAAGTATGTTGTTAACCACTTGCCGACCAGCTGCTGCAGTTTTACTGTGGCAGAAAGGTACGGCTGGGCGAATCAACGTTATGCAACGTTGCTTCGCCCTGTGGCCACTAGGGGCGTGCACTTCTCCGTTGCTCGCGAGTGTCCGGCGATCACCACCGGGCTCCCGGGATCGCTGGTGACACACCGAGAACCGGAATCTGTGTGTGTAACCACACAGTTTCCAGTTCTCTGAGGAGAGAAGAGACTGATTGTCTGTTCATACAAAGTATGAACAGCGATCTGTCATCTCCCCTAGAAGGTCCCCTCCCCCCTTCAGTTAGAACACAGAGAGGGAACACAATTAACCCCTTGATCGCCCCCTAATGTTAACCCCTTCCCTGCCAGTGACATTTTTACAGTAATCAGTGCATTTTTATAGAACTGATCGCTGTATAAATGCCAATGGTCCCAAAAATGTGTTAAAAGTGTCCGATGTGTTCACCATAATGTCGCAGTCCCGATAAAAATCGCAGATCGCCGCCATTACTAGTAAAAAAAAAATTTATAATAAAAATGCCATAAAACTATCCCCTATTTTGCGCAAACCAATCAATATAAGCTTATTGCGATTTTTTTATCAAAAATATGTAGAAGAATACATATCGGCCTAAATTGAGGGAAAAAAATAGTTTTTTTATATATTTTTGGGGGATATTTATTATAGTAAAAAGTAAAAAATATTGCGTTTTTTTCAAAATTGTCGCTCTTTTTTTGTTTAAAGCGAAAAAAATAAAAACCACAGAGGTGATCAAATACCACCAAAAGAAAGCTCTATTTGTGGGAAAAAAAGGACGTCAATTTTGTTTGGGCGCAACGTCGCACGACCGCGCAATTGTCAGTTAAATCGACGCAGTGCCGAATCGCAAAAAGTGCTCTGGTCAGGAAGGGGGTAAAATCTTCCGGGACTGAAGGGGTTAACTTGCACCACTGAAAGCATGTCACACATGTGAGTTTTTCTGGCTTGTCCATAGTTTCAGTCTGTTCACTATTGCCTCACAGGTTGTGGTTTGTGTCTGCAATACTGCTAATCCTGTAAGCAGGTGTGCTGTGCTTGGCTGAAGCCTTCCTATTATCTCAGCAAGCCCTGGCCTTACAGGTTTGACTTATTGTCTGCAGGTATGCTGTTATCTTGCACCACTGAAAGCATATATATCACTCTGTTTACTAATGTTTCACAGGTTATGGTCTGTGTCTGCAGTATTGCTAACACAAACCTACCTGACACACTCTGACCTACCTGACATACACTGACCCACACTGACAAGACTTCAGGTGATGTGACCTCCTGCAACTCAGCCGTAGTGTGCGGCGCACCCATCACACAGTAGAGTAGACAGCAGGCACTCAAGGCAGCCAGAGCCATGATGATAGGACAGAAGAGGAGAGCCGCCCACCAGAGCGCCAAGTGGCGATCTTCTCACAGTGGCACAGCGGCCGCATTGTAACTCCCGCCTTCTGGAGCCTGCAACGCCTATGATGGACGTCACACATCCCGCGGTCCCGGCCTTGGACCAGTGGGACGTCCATCACAGGCACTACAGGCTCCAGAAGGCGGGACCTGCTATGTCACTCGGCCTCTCTCGGGATCAGATCGGTCCCCGCTCGGTGGTGGCGCTCGGGGCTAATAATAAAACCCAAGGCAGGGCTACGCACTTACGGCACTTCCGGTACGGAGTCAGGGAGCCTGGAATGCAGCTGGACCGCACGCTGCGAGACGGCTCTTCCTGGATACCGAACACACACATGGTGTAGCGTTGTTTGTAGCTTTTATTCTCGTATGGGAAGTACTTGTGTTTTATGGTTTTTTAAATAAAAGCATTTTTAATTAACATACTACACCATGGAAATAGGAGTATAGGCTAATTCGCCAGAAAGAGGGGGGAGAAGGGGGTTTTGCCCCCGGGACTTTTAAGGTGCTATTTAAATAAACAATATGATCAAAAATCAACAAATCTGTACAATCATATTATATAAAATCTATATTTTTATTGAATCATAGATTAAAATATCTATGCCCCAAAAAGATGAGACATCATCATAAAAAAGCTTGAACATAAATTATAAATCTACCAAAAAAAAAAAAATCACATTACAAGGTGCAACAGGATGAAACTACTTAATTGATTCCATGACAATCTGCCGCTCGACATGTTTCGCTCTAATACGAGCTTCTTCAGGAGTTTAAAGGCAATGATTGTAGTGGACTCTAAACAATAGGAGAATAACAATGATCAATACATATATCATCATGAAAAGTTTGTTAAACATGCTGGTTAGCAATGTACAGTATACATCTAATGATGTTTGATTCAAGTAATGAAATGAAGATTGTACAGAAAAATAATAACGCAAAATAAATATATATAGAGAAAAGAACCATACAAAAAAATATATACAAAAAGATTTTTTGGTTTACAAATCTTACCAGGCTGTAATACACCAACACTGCATAAGCAATTGAATTAACTGATAACCTGCTACCAATTTCCAACGGAGGGGCTCTCATACGTAAAGGCTTCCTTGTTTTGATGTGACCACAGGGGAATATAAAGTCTTAAAGTACTCCTTTAAATAATACAAAATAAACTAAAATTAGCCAAAAGAGAATGCAACCTGCATCCAATTTCGTTCCTATATTATGTGAAATATGATTACCTCAAATAGAACCAATTGGATACTGGCTTAAAACATAAAAGTTTCACAGCACATGCAAACCATAAAGACCAGGATGCATCGATAGTGTAGTGAGCTAATCACTGGTAAGGATTAAGGTTGATTGTGCAGAGGGAGCGATCCCTTTCCAGCAATACTATCTAGATAGAGATATAATTAAGAAAGCCATTAGAGATTTGTAAGTGCAGCTGACCGTCAAAAGTGACAGGACTGCAGATATGACACTTACTCAGCATATGACATCAATTCAGCATGTGGGCTTGAGAATACTCCATGCCCCCTCTATAGAGAAGCGCCGGTAGCAGAGCGGTGTGCGGTATGTAAACCGCCTTTATATACCCCCATCGCAGCGGCGTCTGATCTCACCACCGGGATGCGGACGCTCATTGAGGATGCCTGCGTCACGGCAGCGTGGGGGAACGCGGCGACGTCATTCTGACGTCAGCGGCGTTCGTAGTGCTCAATGCGCATGCTTACATTGATAAGAGCCTGTAGAGCGTATGGGCGCCGATGGCGCCATCTTAACTAAGGGAAAAAAAGAGGGCAAGCCGATCATTGTTCATCTTGAACCATCGTGCCTAGCTTCAGATGCTTTACTATGCAGACATTCTAAACAGACAATCTTTAGAGAGCTGTATTAAAGGCTCAGTATTAGCAGTTACTGCACATAAGCAACCCCATGTGACATAACCAGACTCAATTCTATAGGGCCACCACCTTAAGAGTGATTGGTTATTCACTTCCCAAGTGTGGGTGCCCCGGGCGTCCGTGTGGTCTAAATTGACAGGGATAGCCCAAAATAGAGAACACACCGAATTTAAGAATTAGAACATAAATGTACATGTGTGGTTGTATAATCAGCCTGTAAGATGAGTAGCAATAAATCAGTGGAAATTTACCGATATCAAAAACAGATAATCATGTTACAACAATTATATACAGTTAATGCATCCAAAAAATGCCAGCTAAATCTAAACACTGAAAATAATAAATATATTCAGCGACCTAAAGTAAAAGACAGGGAAAAAAAAAAAGAAAAAGAAAAAAGGGAAAAAGAGGCAGGACTAAAGCTAAGAATGCCCTAGTCCTTAGAGGAATGGTTTAAAACTAAATGCATCATTCATGCCTGGGTGTCTGAGGGCCGACAACTCATGTATCCAGCATGCTTCCTTTTGAAGGAGTAGCCTGTCATAATTTCCTCCTCTATCTCCAGGAGGAATATATTCTAAGGCAAAAAAGTGTAGACAGTTACTGTCAAAGTTATGCTGCAAGCCGACATGGCGGCTAATAGGGGTCTCCATTTTCTTTTTCTGTATTAGGGAGACATGATCCCTTATTCGACAGAAAAAGGGTCTCTTTGTCTTCCCAATATAGAACATTTTACATTCACATAACATAATATACACTATACCGATGGATTGACATGTTACTGCAAATTTTGTTTTGAATAGATGTCCATTGGGCAACAGTAAACTTCGAGTCGCCAGAATGTATCTACAGTAGTTACAATGGTGGCACGGTCTGCTGCCCTTGTCAGCTTCTCTAACTGTTCCGGTATGGCTTTCATAATGACTATGAACCAACGAATCCCTCAAAGAGTGGGATCGTCTAAATGTAATCTCCGGATACGGATTTAAATGTTTAGCCACCTTCTCATCCCCCATCAGCAGGTACCAATATTTTTTAAGGATCTCTCTTTGTTTATGTTGACTAGAGAAAGTAGTGATGAGTCTGACTCCAGGGTTAGCTTTAGATTTAGCTGGCATTTTTTGGATGCATTAACTGTATATAATTGTTGTAACATGATTATCTGTTTTTGATATCGGTAAATTTCCACTGATTTATTGCTACTCATCTTACAGGCTGATTATACAACCACACATGTACATTTATGTTCTAATTCTTAAATTCGGTGTGTTCTCTATTTTTGGCTATCCCTGTCAATTTAGACCACACGGACGCCCGGGGCACCTACACTTGGGAAGTGAATAACCAATCACTCTTAAGGTGGTGGCCCTATAGAATTGAGTCTGGTTATGTCACATGGGGTTGCTTATGTGAAGTAACTGCTAATACTGAGCCTTTAATACAGCTCTCTAAAGATTGTCTGTTTAGAACATCTGCATAGTAAAGCATCTGAAGCTAGGCACGATGGTTCAAGATGAACAATGATCGGCTTGCCCTCTTTTTTTCCCTTAGTTAAAATGGCGCCATCGGCGCCCATATGCTCTGCAGGCTCTTATCAATGTAAGCATGCGCATTGTGCACTACAAACGCCGCTGACGTCAGAATGACGTCGCCGCGTTCCCCCACGCTGCCGTGACGCAGGCATCCTCAATGAGCGTCTGCATCCCGGCGGTGAGATCAGACGCCGCTGCGATGGGGGTATATAAAGGCGGTTTACATACCGCACACCGCTCTGCTACCGGCGCTTCTCTATAGAGGGGGCATGGAGTATTCTCAAGCCCACATGCTGAATTGATGTCCTACAAGTAAGTGTCATATCTGCAGCCCTGTCACTTTTGACGGTCAGCTGCACTTACAAAGCTCTAATGGCTTTCTTAATTATATCTCTATCTAGATAGTATTGCTGGAAAGGGATCGCTCCCTCTGCACAATCAACCTTAATCCTTACCAGTGATTAGCTCACTACACTATCGATGCATCCTGGTCTTTATGGTTTGCATGTGCTGTGAAACTTTTATGTTTTAAGCCAGTATCCAATTGGTTCTATTTGAGGTAATCATATTTCACATAATATAGGAACGAAATTGGATGCAGGTTGCATTCTCTTTTGGCTAATTTTAGTTTATTTTGTATTATTTAAAGGAGTACTTTAAGACTTTATATTCCCCTGTGGTCACATCAAGACAAGGAAGCCCTTTACGTATGAGAGCCCCTCAGTTGGAAATTGGTAGCAGGTTATCAGCTAATTCAATTGCTTATGCAGTGTTGGTGTATTACAGCCTGGTAAGATTTGTAAACCAAAAAATCTTTTTGTATATATTTTTTTGTATGGTTCTTTTCTCTATATATATTTATTTTGCGTTATTATTTTTCTGTACAATCTTCATTTCATTACTTGAATCAAACATCATTAGATGTATACTGTACATTGCTAACCAGCATGTTTAACAAACTTTTCATGATGATATATGTATTGATCATTGTTATTCTCCTATTGTTTAGAGTCTACTACAATCATTGCCTTTAAACTCCTGAAGAAGCTCGTATTAGAGCGAAACATGTCGAGCGGCAGATTGTCATGGAATCAATTAAGTAGTTTCATCCTGTTGCACCTTGTAATGTGATTTTTTTTGGGTAGATTTATAATTTATGTTCAAGCTTTATTATGATGATGTCTCATCTTTTTGGGGCATAGATATTTTAATCTATGATTCAATACAAATATAGATTTTATATAATATGATTGTACAGATTTGTTGATTTTTGATCATATTGTTTATTTAAATAGCACCTTAAAAGTCCCGGGGGCAAAACCCCCTTCTCCCCCCTCTTTCTGGCGAATTAGCCTATACTCCTATTTACATTCAATCATGGGATGTGGTGCTTTCTGATGACTATCTCCGTCCTTTCCAGTTCATACTACACCATGGAGTGTTATCTCTTCATATGAGGACTCTGGAGATCCCCTTCCTGGATATGGTGGCAGAGACTGTGATGCACAGATAATTGATCTGAATGTCCTGGGCTAGTGGAATCAAGAGCCATTGCTATAGGGACTACAGGAAACCATCTATGAAGACTGCCTATGATATTCCATACTGCTTGTCACCCCTGTAGGGGTATAAGGAGCTGGTGAGTGGGGAGCCATAGGGGGAGCACAAGAGTCACCAGACTGTTTGGAACTTTTTTGAAACAAAACCATTTTTTTCCATATTTTTTTCTTTTTTTTTTTTTGTTATCACCAATTTTTTGGAGTATTGCAGACTTTTTCACCTTTTTTTATTGCACGCATTGCACATATGCTCAGCATTGTAGATCACCTCAGTTTACATGCTGGTGTCATGTTCTATTTATAATTGATGGTTTAACCTAGGGATGAACTTCGAGTTCGAGTCGAACTCATGTTCGACTCGAACATTGGCTGTTCGCAAGTTTGCCGAACAGCGAACAATTTGGGGTGTTCGCGGCAAATTCGAATGCCGCGGAACACCCTTTAAAAGTCTATGGGAGAAATCAAAAGTGCTAATTTTAAAGGCTAATATGCAAGTTATTGTCATAAAAAGTGTTTGGGGACCCAGGTCCTGCCCCAGGGGACATGGATCAATGCAAAAAAAAGTTTTAAAAACGGCCGTTTTTTCAGGAGCAGTGATTTTAATAATGCTTAAAGTCAAACAATAAAAGTGTAATATCCCTTTAAATTTCGTACCTGGGGGGTGTCTATAGTATGCCTGTAAAGGGGCGCATGTTTCCTGTGTTTAGAACAGTCTGATAGCAAAATGACATTTTGAAGGAAAAAACTCATTTAAAACTACCCGCGGCTATTGCATTGCCGACAATACACATAGAAGTTCATTGATAAAAATGGCATGGGAATTCCCCAAAGGGGAACCCCGAACCAAAATTTAAAAAAAAAAATGACGTGGGAGTCCCCCTAAATTCCATACCAGGCCCTTCAGGTCTGATATGGATATTAAGGGGAACCCCGGCCAAAATTTAAAAAAAAAAATGACGTGGGGTTCCCCCTAAATTCCATACCAGACCCTTCAGGTCTGGTATGGATTTTAAGGGGAACCCCGCGCCAAAAAAAAAAAAAAAAACGGCGTGGGGTCCCCCCAAAAATCCATACCAGACCCTTATCCGAGCACGCAACCTGGCAGGCCGCAGGAAAAGAGGGGGTGATGAGAGTGCGCCCCCCCCCTCCTGAACCGTACCAGGCCACATGCCCTCAACATTGGGAGGGTGCTTTGGGGTAGCCCCCCAAAACACCTTGTCCCCATGTTGATGAGGACAAGGGCCTCATCCCCACAACCCTGGCCGGTGGTTGTGGGGGTCTGTGGGCGGGGGGCTTATCGGAATCTGGAAGCCCCCTTTAACAAGGGGACCCCCAGATCCCGGCCCCCCCCGTGTGAAATGGTAAGGGGGTACTTACCCCTACCATTTCACTAAAAAACTGTCAAAAATGTTAAAAATGACAAGAGACAGTTTTTGACAATTCCTTTATTTAAATACTTCTTCTTTCTTCTATCTTCCTTCATCTTCTGGTTCTTCTGGTTCTTCTGGCTCTTCTGGTTCTTCCTCCGGCGTTCTCGTCCAGCATCTCCTCCGCGGCGTCTTCTATCTTCCTCTCCTCGGGCCGCTCCGCACCCATGGCATGGGGGGAGGCTCCCGCTCTTCTCTTCTTCTTCATCTTCTTCTCTTCTTCTTTTCTTCTCTTCTTCATTTTCTTCTCCGGGCCGCTCCGCACCCATGCTGGCATGGAGGGAGGCTCCCGCTGTGTGACGGCGTCTCCTCGTCTGACAGTTCTTAAATAAAGGGGGGCGGGGCCACCCGGTGACCCCGCCCCCCTCTGACACACGGTGACTTGACGGGACTTCCCTGTGACGTCACGGGGAATGCCACAGGGAAGTCCCGTCATGTCCCGTGCGTCAGAGGGGGGCGGGGTCACCGGGTGGCCCCGCTATTTAAGAACTGTCAGAAGAGGAGCGCCGTCACACAGCGGGAGCCTCCCTCCATGCCAGCATGGGTGCGGAGCGGCCCGGAGAAGAAAATGAAGAAGAGAAGAAGATGAAGAGAAGAGCGGGAGCCTCCCCCCATGCCATGGGTGCGGAGCGGCCCGAGGAGAAGAAGATAGAAGACGCCGCGGAGGAGATGCTGGACGAGAACGCCAGAGGAAGAACCAGAAGAGCCAGAAGAACCAGAAGATGAAGGAAGATAGAAGAAAGAAGTATTTAAATAAAGGAATTGTCAAAAACTGTCTCTTGTCATTTTTAACATTTTTGACAGTTTTTTAGTGAAATGGTAGGGGTACTTTTGTACCCCCTTACCATTTCATACAGGGGGGGGCCGGGATCTGGGGGTCCCCTTGTTAAAGGGGGCTTCCAGATTCCGATAAGCCCCCCGCCCGCAGACCCCCACAACCACCGGCCAGGGTTGTGGGGATGAGGCCCTTGTCCTCATCAACATGGGGACAAGGTGTTTTGGGGGGCTACCCCAAAGCACCCTCCCAATGTTGAGGGCATGTAGCCTGGTACGGTTCAGGAGGGGGGGCCGCACTCTCGTCCCCCCCTCTTTTCCTGCGGCCTGCCAGGTTGCGTGCTCGGATAAGGGTCTGGTATGGATTTTTGGGGGGACCCCACGTCATTTTTTTTTTTTAATTTTGGCCGGGGTTCCCCTTAATATCCATACCAGACCTGAAGGGCCTGGTATGGAATTTAGGGGGACTCCCACGTCATTTTTTTTTTTTAATTTTGGTTCAGGGTTCCCCTTTGGGGAATTCCCATGCCGTTTTTATCAATGAACTTCTATGTGTATTGTCGGCAATGCAATAGCCGCGGGTAGTTTTAAATGAGTTTTTTCCTTCAAAATGTCATTTTGCTGTCAGACTGTTCTAAACACAGGAAACATGCGCCCCTTTACAGGCATACTATAGACACCCCCCAGGTACGAAATTTAAAGGGATATTACACTTTTATTGTTTGACTTTAAGCATTATTAAAATCACTGCTCCTGAAAAAACGGCCGTTTTTAAAACTTTTTTTTGCATTGATTCATGTCCCCTGGGGCAGGACCCAGGTCCCCAAACACTTTTTATGACAATAACTTGCATATTAGCCTTTAAAATTAGCACTTTTGATTATTCATGTTCGTGTCCCATAGACTTTAACGGTGTTCGCGTGTTCGAACGAACTTTTTTCCTGTTCACATGTTCTGGTGCGAACCGAACAGGGGGGTGTTCGGCTCATCCCTAGTTTAACCTATCACCTTTATTCCTAATTTTAAACGGTTTGATTTAATTTTAACAGAGTTTCTCAATTGAATGATTCGTTTTTACATAGGTATATGTTTATAGGGGGTTGTGTTATGTCTTATTTTATATGGAGGATATCATCACAGTGGTTTTGGTAGCACTGGTGTTGCACATACAGTTTACATACCCCCTAAATAGGGAGCGCCATTCACCCCATTCTTTATTTATTTATACATATTAGCCCCCTCGTTGGTCTATTAGGGGAGGCTGCATACCTTCTTTTCCAGTCCTAAGCACGGATTTTCTGTGTTTTTTGTATAATGGATTGTAAATCTCTCCAGCCCTCAACACGAACACCACTTCTCAGGAAGAGGAGAGTCGACCTGCTTCTGTAACAGGGACAGGTCCTCTTTAGCCCTGAAGGAACCACTATGTATTTAACTGCCAGAAGAGGCAGACAAAGGAAATCTCTATAATAATCATCTGAGGCGATAGTGGACTGGTGGTAGCTGGTGTGCCGGCCAAAATGCATGCCAAGTTGCAGGCCAGAGGCAGCGGCAAATGAGACTGAGAAGGCAGTCACTAATGGTTCCATACCAAGCCTAATCAAACAGCTACGTTTATTTAAAGGCAACCTCTACCTCGGAAGCAGTTGGCCAGGGAGTCTTTATCAGAGTGGCCAGATTTGTCAGCCTTGGCTTGCTTCTAGGACGTTGCTATGGCAAGTTGGCATAACAGAAGCAAAAAGTGGATGTTATAACTCTGTCCAAACTGACTGTGTGGATCTCTATTGAAAAAAGCTTAGGAACTAAGCTAATCAAACAACTAAAGTTGTTTAAAGGGTAACTCTGCCTCAAAAGCAGCCAATTAAACCTTCTTCATCAGATTAGCCAGGGGTGCCATTCTGCCAGTAGAAAAGCAATATCCTTTGCAGAGGCCCTGGAACAGCGAATGGAATTGGAGATGAAGGTTCATACTATTAAATAGTGTTTTGAGACCTATGGTTGAGCTCACTTCGGTAGCCAGACTGTCAGGATCTCAGACAAGATGAAAGCAGAGTTCTGGCCAATGATAAACTCTCTATGATGGCTGATCCTAGAGTGAAAATGAAGTAACCAGTGATACAGTTCAGCCACTATGGCTACAAGACTGTATGCTGTTTCTCTAGTAGTCCGTTGTGGTCAGTTAACCCTTATGGCTCATCCCACAAGGAACACATACCGCTTTTAAGTCGGAGTGGTGACTGTTCAAGTCAGATCCAGTGATATCTAGGAGGATTAAACCCTTATATTAATCGCCAATGAGCAGAGGATAGCCAAAAGGCAAAGTAACAAAGATTGAATGACAAGTTAAACCTGAGAAAACTATAGAGGAGAATAAAGAAGCAATATTCATCCTTATTTGTCTGCCTAAAGCCGAGTCTACCCAAGTCGCCCAGTAGGGTTGGCCGACAGAATTATATGTAAATTTGAGATTTAGGATCCGTGGAGCTTTAAGGAAGCTACTGGAATTTTCGTTCCTCTCCTCCAACTCATTGTATTCCCGCTATGACGCATTAGAGCACAAGGGTTATGACTGCATTTTCTTTAGTCAAAAGTAAGACTTTATCAATAAGCAGAAGGATTAGGACCCAAAACTGCATATGGCATCATTGCAATCAATCTCTTCAGCCATCAGTAAGGCTGGGCTTCCACAAATCATACCCCATGATTTCCAAGGAGTACCATTCATAGCTGTGCGACTTCGAATCGCAGCAACTTCAAAGTAGTCCCTGCACTACGTTGATCCCACTTTTATGCGACTTGGGGCCCATCGACATCAAGAATACACAGGCATTGTTTCAAGTCTCATAAAAATCGCAGCAAAATCTCACGACTTTTAGGTTGCAATAGTGGAAACCCAGGCTAAGATTGTAGATCGTCTTTAGACCTAGCAGGTGTGTGTGTATACTGTATACACACTTCGAGACACCCATGCTTCTGCAAGTACCATTGCTTGGCCGTTCAAGAGTTCACTATGAGTTCATCTGGCAGACTTTGGCCTTTCCACAAACTTCGGGCATTTGCCAGGATATTAGGTCCAGTAGTGGTCGTCTTGCTTCAGAGCAACAGTATAAGTATCTCACTTTAACAAATTATAGCTCTTTCCCATTGGTTGCATCCCATGGTCGCAAAAGGGTAGAGAAGTAGCCTGTAGTAACCCCTGTGGTCCGAGGGGCCCAATGGAAGGTTGACAACTTTTATAAACTAGTTTTGTAGTAAGAGAAGACTTGCTTCCTGCACCAAGAACAGTGACCCCACAGAGGAGACAAATCCCCTTTGGGAGGTAGCTAAGCTAGCTAATCTTTCAGCTTATCAGTTACTAGGCATACCAATCATCGCAATCTATAACTTGTTGAGTATTCAAGCCAATGGAGGAGGACAAAGTGACCAAAGTCAGAGTTGCAATGGTGAAGTCCTTCTGAAAAAGCAACGAAGGGAGCCTCAGCTATGCTGCAAAGACTCAGCAAAAGGAGAAGGAGAAGGAAGGGGGAGCAGAAAGGACCAAGTTAGGAAGGTGGCAAAAGGGGGGATAAAGGAGGGGGGGGGAGGAACGGAAGGGACCGGAAAATCAAGGTGTGAGGGGGTAAATGTAGGCGTGAAGGAAAAGGAGGGGGGGGGAAGGAGAGGGGAAAAGAATGCAGGGCAGCCAAGGGGTGAAAAGAAGTGAGTGGTGTGGTGACTGTGTGGAAGGAAAGGGGGACAGATAGTGATGGAATAGTGATAGTGTAGGCAGAAACCCTATACAGGGGAAACAAGAAGGGGATAGGAAGGGGGTTAGGGGTATGTAAGTAGTGAAGGGGGGGAAACCAAGGGAGAAGGAAAAAAGGGGGGAATGGGGAAGGGGAGGAGGGAAGTGCCAACAGTGTGGACGGAAAACCACCTTGCCCACCACAGTAGCATATAATAAGCAACTCACCAGACTGTTAAACTGGCCATAGTAGAGTAATTGTATGGGCTGGATGGAATGTGGGGCAGTACAGGATAACGTTAGATGGGAGCACAATCAAAGGTAGCTCCAAAACAATGCAGAGGCCACTGTAACTGTATGGGCACAGATGACTAATCAGTCTATAAGTCCTTTAGTGGCAACCAAATCTGCAAAAGAAACACAGTAGCGGTACAAAAATGTCAGGAGGATTAGAAAAGGGGGAGTGGAATGGGAAAGGAAGAGAGGATAGGGGAACGGGGAGAGAGCACACTGAAGCAAAGCATATCCCCTGTGCAGCCCTCAACAAACTCACTTGTAATTGCAACCATCCATCGCATCAGCCCAGCATGGAGAGTCACTGCTACTCACATAGTGGTCCCGAAGGAACCACTATACAGTGGGGCAAAAAAGTATTTAGTCAGCCACCTATTGTTCAAGTTCTCCCACTTAAAAAGATGAGAGAGGCCTGTAAATTGTCATCATAGGTATACCTCAACTATGAGAGACAAAATGTGGAAACAAATCCAGACAATCACATTGTCTGATTTTTTAAAGAACTTATTTGCAAATTATGGTGGAAAATAAGTATTTGGTCAATATTAAAAGTTCATCTCAATACTTTGTTATATATCCTTTGTTGGCAATGACAGAGGTCAAACATTTTCTGTAAGTCTTCACAAGGTTGTCACACACTGTTGCTGGTATGTTGGCCCATTCCTCCATGCAGATCTCCTCTAGAGCAGTGATGTTTTGGGGCTGTCGCTGGGCAACACGGACTTTCAACTCCCTCCAAAGGTTTTCTAAGGGGTTGAGATCTGGAGACTGGCTAGGCTACTCCAGGACCTTGAAATGTTTCTTACGAAGCCACTCCTTCGTTGCCCGGGCGGCGTGTTTGGGATCATTGTCATGCTGAAAGACCCAGCCATGTTTCATCTTCAATCCCCCTGCTGATGGGAGGAGGTTTGCACTCAAAATCTCACGATACATGGCCCCATTCATTCTTTCATGTACACGGATCAGTCATCCTGTTCCCTTTGCAGAGAAGCAGCCCCAAAGTATGATGTTGCCACCCCCATGCTTCACAGTAGGTATGGTGTTCTTTGATTGCAACTCAGCACTCTCTTTCCTCCAAACACGGCGAATTGGGTTTCTACCAAACAGTTCTACTTTGGTTTCATCTGATCATATGACATTCTCCCAATCCTCTTCTGGATCATCCAAATGCTCTCTAGCAAACCTTAGACAGGCCCGGACATGTACTGGCTTAAGCAGGGGGACACGTCTGGCACTGCAGGATCTGAGTCCCTGGCGGCGTAGTGTGTTACTGATGGTAGCCTCTGTTACATTGGTGCCAGCTCTCTGCAGTTCATTCACTAGGTCCCCCGTGTGGTGCTGGGATTTTTGCTCACTGTTCTTGTGATCATTTTGACCCCACGCGGTGAGATCTTGCGTGGAGCCCCAGATCGAGGGAGATTATCAGTGGTCTTGTATGTCTTCCATTTTCTAATTATTGCTCCCACAGTTGATTTCTTCACACCAAGCTGCTTGCCTATTGCAGATTCAGTCTTCCCAGCCTGGTGCAGGTCTACAATTTTGTTTCTGGTGTCCTTCAATAGCTCTTTGGTCTTCACCATAGTGGAGTTTGGAGTGTGACTGTTTGGGGTTGTGGTCAGGTGTCTTTTATACTAATAACAAGTTCAAACAGGTGCCATTAATACAGGTAATGAGTAGAGGACAGAGGAGCCTCTTAAAGAAGAAGATACAGGTCTGTGAGAGCCAGAAATCTTGCTTGTTTGTAGGTGACCAAATACTTATTTTCCACCATAATTTGCAAATAAATTCTTTCAAAAATCGGATAATGTGATTGTCTGGATTTGTTTCCACATTTTGTCTCTCATAGTTGAGGTATACCTATGATGACAATTACAGGCCTCTCTCATCTTTTTAAGTGGGAGAACTTGCACAACTGGTGGCTGACTAAATACTTTTTTGCCCCACTGTATGAGCTCCCCAACCCTGCTGGCGTCAACACATGCCGCCAAACTGTGGCATCTGACATCACAGGGTCAGTTTACCCGCACTGCTCAGGTGCTCGAGTCCGTGCTACTGTGCAAGTGCGCCCTGGCCGAGCCCACAGGCCGGAAGGCCCAGGGTCTCTGTCTCTTCTCCCCTGACTGGATGTGGATCTGTGTGTTTACACACACAGATCCACGGTCCTGCTCTGTAATGAGTGATGGCCCAGTGGACATCGTGGCCGCCACGCACGTGCATCGGCTCCACGGTGACGCACGCCCCCAATACCGCTGGGAAGCCGAGAACGTCATCTGACGCCTGCCCAGGGTGGACGCTCCCATCTGCGGACTTCATATGTCTATGCGCTGGTAGGGAAGTGGTTAAAAGGTAGGTCAAAATTTCTCTTACCTTAATCATACAGTACAAGACACAGGCTGGATAGATGCCGGGATGCCCCCCAAACAATGAAGCTAGACCAAATAGCAGTTTGACATCTTAGAAGTTTTTGTCTCCTACTGCGTAGTGCTGGAAGCGCTGAGATGGGTAAATGGGATTAGGGGACAAGCATTTTGGATGTGTACTGATGCCAAGTATTGCCATTGTCCCAGAGAGGCAATAACTGACCTTGAGGATTCCATGCAAAACTTTGGAATGTGAAGATACTACTTTAGGGATTTTAGGTCCAGGATAGCACAAATATCCCTATTGGGTTTTGGCACCGTGAACAGGTTTGAATAGAAGCCTTTGAATCTGTCCTCCAGAGGGACCAGAACCACTCCCTGGGACAAGTGATGGCTTAGGGCATTCTGCAGGACTGGCGGTCTTTGCGAAAATTTCAGTTGGTTTAAAGAAAATGAGAGAGTTGAGCTTTGAATTCTATTTTGTGCCCCTTTAAAACCACTGATTGAACCCACAGGTATGGAATTTCTGTAATCCAGAGATAGGCAAACTGTAACTGACATCCGTCCCTCTCTTAGGAATGAGGGCATGTTTTGCTTTACATCTGTCAAGGTTCTTTGTGGTAAGCCCAAAGAAGCAATGAAACCTCTGTATTAACTACTTCCGGACCGCCGCACGCCGATATACGTCCTAAGTTTGAAGAGGAATATCATTGTTATAGCAGCAGCTAGCCAGAGGTCCGGTTTCCGATAATAGTGGTCTCTGAGGCAGATTCGCTGCAAGATCACTTTTATCATCAGTGGGAGAGGGCCCTCCTCCGCCGCTTACCGAAACCGTCAGCAGCGGCAGAGATGATCGGATGTTGTTCCATGCCGAGTATGGAGACGAGCATGGGGAAGATGGCCACCACCCATCTTCATACCATTGCAGGGCACAAAATTTGTTTTTGTTTTTTTTATTTATTGCATTTTAGTGTAAATATGAGATCTGAGGTCTTTTTGACCTCAGATCTCATATTTAAGAGGTCCTGTCATGCTTTTTTTCTATTACAAGGGATGTTTACATTACTTGTAATAGGAATAAAAGTGACACATTTTTTTTTTAAGAGACTAGTGTAAAAATAAAAAGGTAAAATAAATAAGAAAAAAAAAAGTTTAAACACGCCCAGTCCCGCCGAGCTTGCGTGCAGAAGCAAACACATACGTGAGTATCGCCCGCATATGAAAACGGTGTTCAAACCACACGTGAGGTATCGCAGCGATTGGTAGAGCGAGAGCAGTAATTATAGGCCTAGACCTCCTCTGTAACTCAAAACATGCAACCTGTGGAATTTTTTAAACGTCGCCTATGGAGATTTTTAAGGGTAAAAGTTTGTCGCCATTCCATGAGCGGGTGCAATTTTGAAGTGTGACATGTTGGGTATCAATTTACTCAGCGTAACATTATCTTTCACAATATCTTTCACAAAAAAAAATGGGCTAACTACTTTTGTCTAATTTGAATTAAAAAAGTGTATTTTTTTCCAAAAAAGGTGTGCTTGTAAGACCGCTGCGCAAATACGGTGTGACAGAAAGTATTGCAACGACCGCCATTTTATTCTCTAGGGTGTTAGAAAAAAAAATGTATAATGATGGGGGTTCTAAGTAATTTTCTAGAAAAAAAATAGGATTTTTATAACAGCTTACCTGTAAAATCCTTTTCTTGGAGTACATCATGGGACACAGAGCCTAAGTAATAACTTAATGGGTTATAGGCCACCTTTAGGTGATGGACACTGTTATACTCAATACAGGAAGTTCACTCCACTATAAAACCCCTCCTCCTTCCAGGAGTACCTCAGTTTTTGTAGCAAAGCAATATACTTAAGCCCAGGCCCGGACTGGGACAAAAAATAGGCCCAGGCATTTTAGACTGAGCAGCCAATTTTTCCATGGACCTAGGGGGGGATGGGGGGGGGTGAGGTCGGTCCTCCACGCTGTAATGTGCAGGAACACTGATATAAATATAAAGGGGACTGCACTGTAATGATTACAGTGCCCCTTACATCAGAGTCCGCACAGAGGTCCCTTACATCAGAGTCCTCACAGAGCCCCCTTACATCAGAGTCCTCACAGAGGTGTCTTACATCAGAGTCCGCACAGAGGTCCCTTACATCAGAGTCCGCACAGAGGTCCCTTACATCAGAGTCCGCACAGAGGCGTCTTACATCAGATTCTGTACAGAGCCCCTTTATATCAGAGTCTGCACAGAGGTCCTTTACATCAGAGTCCGCACAGAGGTCCCTTACATCAGAGTCCGCACTGAGCCCCTTTACATCAGAGTCCGCACTGAGCCCCCTTACATCAGAGTCCGCACAGAGCCCCCACTTACTGTAAGGGGGAGCTCTGTGGACTCTAATGTAAAGGGAAACACTGATTTAAGGGGGTCTCTGCTCACCAAAGCCCCCCTCTTGTATCAGACTCCACAAAACACCCCTTAAATTCGTTTTATATACACACTGGAAGGCAGGAGAGGGTGAGCTTACTCACCCCAGGATGAGGCTCAGGAGCAGGCTGCCTGCAGCTTTTAAATCTTCCTTCCTTCACATCTCCCCGGGGATGTGTGGGCGGGGCGGACACAGGGGGTGTGGGCGGGGCAGACAGAGTAGAGGAGCGGGAAGAGGAGGAGCAGTGGAACTGTCAGCATTGGCTGAGCTGTGTGTGAGAGAGACACACAACTCAGCCGCTCAGCCAATCAGCTGCTATTGTAGTTGTGCCGGAGCCTGGAAATGACACAGGCACGGCCGCATAGCGGTGGGTGAGCGGCGGCCGTGGCCTGTGTTGGCCCTGTCCAGGCCGTGGGCGCAGCTTATCTCCTGCTGTGCGGCCTGATCATCAACAGGCCACAGAGTGGGCGGCCCCGGCCCACCGGGCAAATGCTCGGTCTGCCCTATGGCCCGTCCGGGCCTGCTTAAACCCCATAAAAGAGGGGAGGGACCTCTGTGTCCTATGATGTACTCCAAGAAAGGGATTTTACAGGTAAGCTGTTATAAAAATCCTATTTTCTTTATCATACATCATGGGACACAGAGCCTAATAACTTAAAGGGACGTCCCATAGCAATGCTATTTGAGGGGAGGGAGAGATAACCCGTAGGGCACCCCCAGACCTGAGGACTGCTGCCTGCAGCACACTGCGTCCGAAGGCGATATCCTCATACCTCTTTACATCCACCTGATAACATTTTGTGAATGTATGTACGGAAGACCAAGTTGCGGCCTTACAGATCTGAGCCATGGAGGCCTGGTGATGCACTGCCCAAGAAGCACTAACCGACCTGGTCGAATCTGAGCAGTTGTCTTTAAATAGATTTTCACTGCTCTCACCACATCAAGACAATGTAGTGACTTCTCTTCACTGGAACGGATGGTTTTGGAAAAAACGATGGCAGGACAATATCTTGGTTCAGGTGAAAACCTGAGACTACTTTTGGTAAAAAGTCTGGACGAGGGTGTAACACCACTCTGTCCTCATAAATAATCAAATATGGCTCTTTACAAGAAAGAGCAGCCAATTCTGAAACCCTCTTTGCTGAGGATATAGCAACCAAGAACACCAGCTTCCTTGTCAGAAGGACTAAGGGAATATGCTGTGTCGGTTCAAATGACTGTTTTTGTAACACTGACAAAACTAAGTTCAAGTCCCAAGGGCTCAAAGGTGATTTAACTGGCGGATTAATCCGCATCACCCCTTGCATAAAACCCCGGACTAAAGACTGCGTAACAAGCGGTCTTTGAAATAAGATCGATAAGGCTGAGACTTGGCCCTTAATAGTACTCAAGGGCAATTTCATCTCTACGCCTAATTGTAGAACTCAAGAATTCTGCCTATGGTATATCTCCGAGGGTGCCAACCCTTGGATTCACACCAGGAAACATAAGCCTTCCAGACTCTATAATATATAGTTCTGGAAGCTGGCTTCCTAGCATTAATCAAAGTAGAGAGAACTGACCCGGAAAGCCCACGTTTCTTCAGAATGTGGGTTTCAATAGCCAGGCCATTAAATTTAGCGTTCGTAAAGTAGGGTGGAATATCGGCCCCTGTGAGAGCAGGTCTGGCCTTAGTGGAAGGGATCAAGGATCCTCCACTGCCATCTTTACGATTTCTGCATACCATGACCTTCTGGGCCATGCTGGTGCTACCAGAATTACCAGCTTTCTTTCCAGCTTGTTCCTGCAAAGTAGTCGTGGCAACAACTGAATAGGGGGTAATGCATAGATCAGTGAGAACTGATCCCACGGGGTCACCAACGCATCTGTTCCGCATGCGAGTGGATCCCTTGTCCTTGACACAAAGTTGACTAACTTCATGTTGAATCTGGACGCTAGAAGATCTATGTCCAGAGTCCCCCATCTTTGGCAAACAGCCCGAAAAATGTCGGGGTCAAGAGACCATTCCCCCGGGAATAACTGCTGGCGACTCAAGTAGTCCACCTGCCAATTCTCTACTCCCGGAATGAAGACTGCTGATAGGCATGGAACATTCCTTTCTGCCCGAGTTAGAATATGGTTCACCTCTCTCTGTGCTGAGACTCTTGGTGCCCCCTTGGCGATTGATATAGGCCACAGCTGTGGCATTGTCGGATTGGATCCTGACAAGACAATCCCTTAACCTGGAAGTCCAGGCCTTCAGAGCCAGACGCACTGCCGAATCTCTAGAATGTGGATGGGCAAGGCTCTTTCGCTTCTTGACCACTGTCCCTGGACAGTCGTCTTTTCTAGTACTGCTCCCCAGCCTGAAAGGCTGGCATTTGTCATTACCACTTTTCAGATAACTGGTCTGAAGGATCTTCCTTTCAGCAGATTCTGGGTTAGTAACCACCAACTGAGGCTTTGGGACACCCGCATTGGCAAGTCCAAAGCTTGGATCGTTTTGTTCCAAGCAGGCAGGATACTGTTTTGCAAAAGCCTTGAATGGAACTGGGTAAAGGGGACCGCTTCGAACTAAGCCACCATCTTTCCTAACAACCTCATGCAAAGGTGAACTGAGGGATTTCCCTTCGACCTGACCATCCGAACCAGCTCTCGTATGGAGTTGATTTTTGCCTTAGACAAGAACACCTTTTTCTGAGCTGTGTCTATGATCAGGCCCAAATACTCCAGCTTTCTTAGCGGTTTTAAAGAAGACTTCTCTAGGTTGAGAATCCAACCCAGACTTTCCAGGTAACTGGTTGTAATGCTACACTTTGCTCCAAACGAGCCATTGACTGGTCTATTAGCAATAGATCATCTAGGTATGCCAAGACTGTTATGCCCTGTTCCCCTTAACCTGGCTAGAGGTGGGGCCAGTACTTTTCTGGACACCTGGGTGCTGTAGCTAGCCCGAAGGGCAAGGCTACAAACTGAAAGTGCTGCTGTTCTACTTCAAAACTTTTGGTGAGCGGGAAATATAGGGACATGCATCCCTGTTGTTGATGGATGCCAGAAGTTCTCTTCCTTGTAGGATGGAAACCAATGACCTGATCGACTCCATGCGAAAGGAGCGTATCTTCAGGAACTGATTTAGATTCCTTAGATCTAGAATGGGCCTGACATCTCCAGTTGGTTTTGGTACTGTAAAAAGGTTTGAATAAAACCCCAAACCTTGCTCTTCTGTGGGGATCTGTATGATCACCCCCTGAGCCAGTAATCATTCCAATGCTTGAAACAGAGATTGCTTTTTCCCTGGATCTTTGGGAACATTTGATCTCAGAAAATGAGATGGTGGAAACTCCCGAAATTCCAGTTTGTATCCTAGAGACACTGTGGAGATGACCCATCTGTCCTGAATTTCCTTTTGCCAGACTTCTGAGTATTGCAGAAGTCTTCCCCCCACTCTGGCAAGGGTAGGCGCCTCTTCATGATGAGGCTTTAGTATTCTGCTTTGCAGATTTCTGGCCCCTGGTCTTCTTTTGAGCCTGGGCCTGACCCTGAGGTTTTCCTCTAGAGTCTGACAGCGGAGGCGGTCGCCACAGGCGGATGACCCTGGCGCAGGAGAAAAAGTCAGTTTAAATGAAGGACGTTTATACATTCTTTTGACCGGCAAAAGAGTACTCTTCCCACTAGAAATCGTTTGGATGTATTTATCCAAATCATCCTCGAATAGTCGCTCCCCATGAAAAGGGAACCTAGTCAGAAGCTAGGTGCTTCGGCTGACCAATTTTTTAACCAAAGGGTCCTATGCATGTGTACTAGCACAAGTGCAAGGCAGGATGCCTGGTGAATAGAGTCCTTCATAGCGTCTATGGCAAAACATAATGCCTTTGGTAGTTCGGCCAACTCACGGGCCTGTTGTGCAGGGACCTCCTTAAGAGCCTCTGTGAACTGGTCCTTTAGGGACTGACAGATGCCTATTGCAGTGACTGCAGGCTGAGCAACGGCCCCTGCCAAGGAAAAAGAGGATTTTAACAGGAATTCCAACTTTTTATCTGTTGGATCTGTAAGCATTTGTGCATTGTCTACTGGACAAGTTAAACTTTTATTCACACTGGAAATCGCAGCGTCAACTGCTGGTACTTTCCATTTTTTGGTAAATTTCTCCTCCATGGGATAGAGAACTGAGAATCTCTTTGGAGGGAGAAAATGCTTATCCGGGTGATCCCTTTCAGCATAAATAAGCTTCTTTAGTAATGCATGGACCGGAAACGCATGAAAAGGCTGTAAAGGTTTTAAAAAACCTAAGGAAGAAACTGGACTTTCAGCTGACTCTGTTAGGAGTAGCATAAAAGTGGAACGAACCATCTCCGTAAGAGTTTGTACCTCAGATTGCGAGGCTGAAAAAGGCTCATCAACTGCTGTTTCCTCTGCAGAATAATAATCGGCTTGGATCGCCTGAGGGTAATACCTCATCCTGTCCCCACGGTAAAGGATTTGAGGTGGGGGCGGGGGATCTAGCATGCTTCCTATCCACTTGGATGGAGGATGCGATTAATGCCGCTAACCTTCCTTCTAGGCTCTGCAGGGCAGAGGAAAATGCATCTTCACGTATACAGGGGCTGAAGTGTGAGAAGCAGTTGCACCACCAATTGGTTCCAATGACTCACCCCGGCTTGCCATGTCTGGTATCTCCAGAGAGGATGACAGTGTGTAGGCATGATTGGAGTTACCAGCGCCTGGGGATGGAAATTTTGGTACCTTTGTGGTAGCTCTGGAAGTCATAGTGCTAAGAACAAAAGCAGAGACACTTTAAGAAAAATATACTACTTGCTGAGCAATAGTTTAGCAAAACAATGCCACCATAAAGATCAGCTTTTGGTGCTGAGTAACAATTGTATTTCCTGTACTGGAAATGCCTGTATACAACCCTTACGTGCCCCAGCGCTCCTGTGTCCATTAGTGTGTCAGACTTCCTCTCTTCAGTTGCTCTTAGAGATTTCTGATAATGAGGGCGTCTGTCTTTAAAGCCTCAGGTGTGAGCCTGATTTGGCATCCTCAGCGTCTTCCGCCCTTCAGCGTGTGCTCCACGTGGACGCTATGTCCCGCACACACGGCGCCGCCTGCTTTTTAGACCACACCCCTTTCCAATGCCCACCCCCTCCTTGTTTCAAAAATGACACTAGTCTGCGCACGCAGACGGCATTCGGGTCTGCAGACCCGATGAGGAGGAGGCTGCAAACGCTGTCTGGCACCTTGCCAGAGTGAACGTACTGCCTTGTACAAGGGCAAGGGTGCAACAATCTCCTCTATGGGATAGTGCTTATATAAAAGGCAAGTTTGATCTATAAATGTAATATCTGGGAAGCCACCACTGCACTTCTTCAGGAGGGGAGGGGGGAAGTTTTATCAGCAGTAGTGTTTGGCTCCTTAGTTTGCAAAATAATGTTTTAGTAGGGGCCGTCTAAACATGAAAATATGTCATTATGAACTACTGTTGTACCCCCACTTAGTTCAGAAGAGGAAACGCCATCTGTTCAATTAAGAATCCCCCTCTGGCTGCTGGGACCACACACGCTGTTATAGCTGGACACAGAGCTGCTGAGAAGCAACGTACCAAGGTATGTGTAATTTACTCCTTCTAGTGGAGATTTTAAGGCATTACAATGTTTTTCATCTGGAAGAAAAAAAGGCATAGGTGGACTTTTTACAGTTCCTAGGCTTCTTCCCTTACAGCAGTATCCTGCAGCGAGGATAAGGTAACAGACAGATCCAAACTTCACCCATCACGGCGGGTTGCATTAGTAAACTTTTAAAGACCGGGTCCTTATAATAGGGGTTCCACTCCTGTGGACCTGTATAGCACCCCTCAGGAGCAACTTTAGGTAATGTAGCAAGACCAAAAAGAGTCCTGGTTCCTGGGATCCAGCCCTCAAAGAGAGGCGTTACAGGCAAAACCTCGTTCTTCTATGCGAGGCCTGTGGCCTCAGTGGCTTGGATGGATCCGGTTGTGGAGGTTATTTAAATCCAGCATGGATCCCTCCTGGAGCTCCTCAAGAGCACATCTTCACTCATGACCAACACCTTAGACACTGGCGAAAAAAGGTTACATAGGGGAGTGAACTTCCTGTATTGGGTATACCAGTGTCCAAGGTGGCCTATAACCCATTAAGTTATTACTTAGTGCCAGAGGAACATTCCTTCCTATCATTCCGGCCATGTCCTTGCGCGCATGCATGGCGGAACGGCGTTCTGGCGCTCGCACATGCGCACACCCAGCGTGACCCTTTGGGCAGCCTATAAAAGGCGCTCTGATGATCAGACAAATTGCTGGTTTGTCTCAGCTTCCTGTGTAAACTTGATCCTGTCTCCTGTACCCGTGCCTGATTACCTGTTGTAACCCGGATTGCTACTCGACTCCTCTACTCTTCTCCTGGACCTGACCTCGGCTTGTTTAATCGGATTTCCACCTGTCTCCTGTGTTTGACCCCCAGCCTGTTACTTGGACTGTCTCCTGTCTCCTTGCCTGACCACCTGTCTGTACCTGGACTTACCCGTGTCTTCTAGACACCATCCTACAGCTTAACTATTGATCCTGGTGTTTGACCATCAGCCTGGTTCTGGACTTTCTATTATTTGTTCCAGCCTGTACTCCTGTTTACCAGCCTCTGCACAGCGGCTCTTCTCTACAAGGACCTTCACGCAAGTCTTCAACGGTCCATTGGGGTAGCCTGTGCCTCTTTGTGCCATTCACTCCCTGTACCACCTCCAGGGGGCGGACTGCGCTTAGTTGCAAGGGTGAACCGCTCTCGGCATCTCGGCCTCAGTGAATACTTTCCTGACAGTACAAACCAGCCATGTCAGAGGCCGACAGAGCGCATTGGAAATCCTGTGTCAGCAAGTCTCGGCACTCACCGATGCAGTCCAAAAGTTGCAAGATGGCTTCACCCAAATTGACAGTCACCTTCAACAACTCTCCGGGGCACCTCCATCAGCAGCTGCAGCCTCTGTACCGCCCAGTGGAGCCTCCTCCCCTCAGATATCAACCAACCCTACAGTGATCATGGCCTCCCCGGAGCCCAGGGTTCCCACACCAGAGCGATTCTCTGGCAATCGCAAGAAGTTCAGAGCTTTTAAAAATGCCTGTTCTCTGTATTTAGCTCTGCAACCCAGGACTTTTTCTTCCGAAGTAGTAAAGGTCGGCTTCATCATCTCTCTCCTGGCCGATGAACCCCAAGCTTGGGCCCATAGCCTAATGGAACAGAGGAGCCCCATGCTGAATTCAGTGGATACCTTTTTCGAAGGTATGGCACAATTATATGATGACCCCCAACGCACGGCCATGGCTGAAGCTACATTGCATAACTTATGCCAAGGGCGAAGGCCGGTAGAGGACTATATTGTTGAGTTCCGGAAATGGTCGGCTGATACTAGCTGGAATGAACCTGCCCTCAAGTACCAGTTCCATCAGGGGCTGTCTGAAGCTCTGAAAGATGAGCTTGCCAGGATAGAGACCCCCGATTCTCTGGAGGACCTAATCCAAGTAACTACCAAACTGGATCGACGCATGCGTGAGCGGGGTTCAGAACGCTTCCAGGTTCCTCGTCCCAGTTGGATGCTTCCTAAGCCGACTCCTGTCCATCCAGCCTGCTCGGCTCCTCCAGTCTCCACCATTCCTGAGGTTGAGCCGATGCAATTAGGACTGGTTCGTGCTCGTCTTACCCAGGAGGAAAGATTACGTAGGCGTCAGGCCAATCTGTGCCTTTACTGTGGGGGTTCAGGATATTTCCTCTGGTCCTGCCCTGTGAGACCTAGTAAGTTCTACCCTCAATCTGCCATTAATTATCAAGTCTCCAGCTTTTCACAGACTTATGTTACTCTCTTTGTCTCCTTACAGCTACCGGAAACGGAAACTCGCCTACCAGCCATAGTTGATTCCGGTGCATGTAGTTGCTTCTTGGATGCTTCACTAGCTGCAAGTTTACACATCCCTCTGTTAATTAAAGATCAAAGCTTCCAGGTACACCTAGCTGATCGGTCTCTTCCCTGCTCTGGACTTATTACTCAGGAAACCAGACCCATCCTTACCACCATGACTCCGGCCATCAGGAGTTCCTATGCATCGACATTATCTCTTCTCCTATGTTCCCTATCATCTTGGGACTCCCCTGGCTGCAAGCTCATGAACCTCAAATTGATTGGAACAAAAAAGAAGTCCTCTTCTCATCCCAATATTGTTCCCAACACTGCCTCCTTCCAGCTCCAGCCTCTTGCTCAACCATTGCATCAATATCTGATGTCTTCAACATGTACCCTCAGTTTACCTGGAATTTAAAGATGTTTTCGACAAACAGGCTGACCGCCTACCACCTCATCGCTCCTATGACTGCCCTATAGACCTTTTGCCCGGCTCTGAAATCCCTTTTGGCCGCATCTTTCCCTTGTCCGAGATGGAACTAAAGGCCCTCAAGTCATACATTGACGAAAATCTTGAGAAAGGTTTTATCCGTACCTCCTAATCACCGGCTGGAACAGGTATTTTCTTCGTAGAGAAAAAGGATGGCTCTCTCAGACCCTGCATTGATTACAGGGAACTAAATAAAATCACCATTAAAAACCGGTACCCGCTTCCTCTCATCCCGGAACTATTTCAACGTTTCCGATCCGCCCGAATCTTTTCCAAGCTAGACCTTCGCAGTGCCTACAATCTTATCCGAATTCGAGCGGGCGATGAATGGAAAACCGCTTTCAGATCCAGGTTTGGGCATTACGAGTACCTCGTAATGCCCTTTGGGCTCTGCAACGCCCTGACCACTTTTCAACACTTAGTAAACAACATTTTCCGTGAATACCTTGACAACTTTCTAGTTGTTTACCTGGATGACATCCTCATTTTTTCTGCCACCATGGAACTTCATCGGGTACACGTCAAACAGGTCCTTTCAATTCTCAGGAGACACAAATTATACATTAAAGCGGAAAAATGCGAATTTGAAAAGACAACTGTGCAGTTCTTAGGGTTCATTATCTCCACCAACGGGGTCGCAATGGACCCATAGAAGGTTAAGGCAATTCAGGAGTGGCCGGCTCCTGTGGATAAAAGAGGGGTACAATGATTTTTAGGATTCTCAAACTTTTACCGGAGGTTTATCGCTGGCTTCTCAGCTATTGTAGCTCCCTATCACCCAACTTACACGCCAGCATAATCGGTTTCAGTGGTCCGCAAAAGCCCAGGAAGCTTTCTTGAAGTTAAAGGCACTATTCTTGTCTGCACCAGTCTTACGACACCCTGATCCAGCCTTAGCATTTATACTAGAAGTTGATGCTTCGGAAACAGCTACTGGGGCCATCCTCTCTCAAAGACAGGGTCCCAAGGCCCTCCTGCACCCCGTAGTTTTCGCATCCCGGAAATTAAGTTCACCTGAGAAAAATTATGACGTAGGTGATAGGGAGTTATTGGCCATCAAGTTTGCCTTGGAGGAGTGGAGATATCTACTTGAAGGGGCATCTCACCCTGTCATGATCTTCACCGATCATAAAAATCTGGAATATCTTAGGACAGCAAAACATCTAAAACCCAGACAAGCCCGATGGGCCCTCTTCTTTTCCAGATTAAATTTTCATATTTCTTATAGACCTGGTTCTAAAAATGGAAAAGCGGATGCACTCTCCCGGATGTTCCATGAAACCTCTCAGGTAACTGAACCCAGTACCATCTTGTCTCCGCAAAATTTCCTTCTGGTCACTCAGGTTGACCTAGTAACCGCCATTAAATCAGCATCCAGTCAATGTTCTGATCCTGACATGTCCTCATTGGAGAAACACAATGACCTATTCTGGTCCCAAGGAAAAAATGTTGTCCCGCTAGAATCAAGACTCCTAACTTTAAAGACTTTCCACGACCACAAGTTGGCAGGCCACTTTGGGTCACAAAAGACTATGGAACTGATCTCACATTCCTTTTGGTGGCCGGGCTGGAGACAGGACTGTAAAAATTACGTTTCCTCCTGCATCCCATGCCAATGCAGTAAGGGTCCAAACACAAGATCTTGGGGTCTACTAAAACCTTTGTCCATTCCTGATTGGCCATGGGCAGAAATCTCCATGGATTTTATCGTGGACCTACCTCCCTCGGGGGGTTCACTACCATCCTTGTCATCATTGATCGACATTCCAAAATGGCACATTTCCTGCCCATGGTGGGTACTCCCTCTGCCACAGCTAATGTGTTCTTCAAGGAAATCATCAGGCTTCATGGTACATCTGTGAGCATCACCTCAGATAGAGGTGTCCAATTTACTTCCAAGTTTTGGAGAGAGTTATGTAAATCCTTGGAAATAAAGATCTGTCTCTCCTCTGCTTATCACCCCCAGAGCAACGGCCAGACGGAGAGAATGAACCAAACTCTGGAACAATATCTCCGCTGTTTCTATTCTGACTCCCAAGATGATTGGTCCACTCTCCTGCCATATGCTGAATTTGCATATAACTCCATCCATTCCGCCACCAACCAAACACCTTTTTGGTCTAACTTTGGTTTCCATCCCTCTTTCCTTCCAGTTTCCATCCCGGAGTTGTCTGTCCCTGCTGTACAGGACCGGGTAGCTTCCATCCAGCTGAATTCTCGGAAGATCCAAGAGGCTATGCAAAGAGCTCAGGAGGATTACCAAAAACACTATAAGGGAAGGAAGGAGAATCCAGCCTTTAAGGTAGGCGAAGAAGTTTGGTTATAAGCCATCAATCTCAGATTGCCAATTCCCTCACGGAAATTAGGGCCAAAGTTCATAGGTCCCTTCAAAATCAAGAGGGTAATCAATCCTGTGGCCTTTGAACTAGCCCTACCTAACACTTACAAAGTGCATCCAGTTTTTCATGTGTCTCTCTTGAAACCTGTTGTTCCCAGCCCTTTTTCTGACAGGGAGGAACCACCTCCTCCACCAGTTATGATAGATGAAGAAAGTGAATTTGAGGTGGAAAAAATTCTAAGTTACAGGAAAAAGGATAGACAGCTCCAATACCTAATCAAATGGAAGGGGTACCCCCCTGAAGATAATTCCTGGGAACCATCCGGAAATCTACATGCCCCACATTTGATCCAGGCATTTCACAGAGAACACCCGGAATTGATGTCTACTTTGGGTGCCAAGAGGCCACCCCTTGGGGGGGGGGGGCACTGTCAGAGGAACATTCCTTCCTATCATTCCGGCCGTGTCCTTGCGCGCATGCGCATTCGCAGTCCGGCGCTCGCACATGCGCACACCCAGCGTGACCCTTTGGGCGGCCTATAAAAGGCAATAGGCACCAAGGCCACAGGCTTATTCTACAAGTGATTGCAAGAAATCAGGTGCTATCATCCTCAGGAGTAGCTTCTTTGGTCCTGTGAAGTTTCCTCTGGCACAGATCTTCCTTGTTATCTCATTATGGAGCCCCCCTGTCAGTTTATCCTGCTGTCCTTTTATTTGGAAAGTTTGGGTAGACAATCCCAAATGGGTATATCCTATTTCTGCCTTAGTTTGCATGAATATTTCCCAAATCAACTTCTAGATGACACTGTTGTATCATACATGCCATAGGTCATATACATCAAAAGGTCACACTATTGTTTACCTCAGTTACAGAATTCCTGTAACACAATGGAAGCATCTAACTGCCAACTGACATTTACCCAACATACAATAGTATCTGTCTTTATTGTATTAGAGCAGTGGCCATCAACCCTGCCCTCAGGGCCCACTAACAGGCCAGGTTTTATGTATTACCTTTGGGGAGATGCAGACTAGAATACTGCAATCACTGAGCAGCAAATGATATCACCTGTGATGTATTTCAGTTATCTTGCAAACCTGGCCTGTTAGTGGGCCCTGAGGACAGGGTTGATGACCATTGTATTAGGAGGACAACTTGTGCAAACGTTTCCAATAGCATTCATTTGAGAAATGTTCATTTAAACAATCCAAGAAACCAGATGTCTGCTTCTAAAACAGAGAAAACCAGAAAAAAAAAAAAGCACATATATCTCTCAAACGCAACACAGGGTGTCCCTTCATTGTGAAGAGAGTTTTGGAGTGGACTTGGTTTTGTGTTCCAAGTCTTGCCTCCAAAAGGATGGACAGAGTTTGGCTTTAAAGCAGAACTTCACCCAAAAGGGAAAGTTCTGCTTGTCTCCACAGTTTATCTGTTTTTTTTTGGGTGAGGGAGTGGGTACCCTGTTTTGAGAGGTACCCGCTTTCACTTCTGGTGGGACCGCTGTGGTGATCCAAGCGCCAGTTCCCCAACCCCCCTCCCCTGAAAAGGGCTGTGGGACCATTCACAAAGTGCAACTCGGCTTGCGTATGTGCACTAGGAAGCCAGCTGTGAAGCCGCAAACAGTCACAACCAGATTCCCAAATTAAACATGCCGGCGCCTGGACCCAAAGACAGTCAAAGATCTGGCTCGGGTGAGGGCCTCGCTGGATCCCTGGACAGGTAAGTGCCCTATTATTAAAAGTCAGCAGCTACATTTATTTGTAGATTCTGACTTTTCATTTTTTACTTCTAGGTTGAACTGCTTTAAAGTGGTTGTTAACCCACTATGCATAAGTCACATAATCCTCTCTATTAATGTAAAGTGCTCCAGTGTCCGTTTTATAAAAAAAAAAAAAAAAAAATGCAGCTACATACCTGTTTACGTGACCCGCTGCCTCTCTCGGCCTGACAGCTGCAGCGGGCAAGGCTGGGGATCCCCCGCTGACATCAGTCAGGAGGAGAGAGGCAGCGAGTAACGTGAGCGCCAATTGGCACTCAGTAAACAGGTATATAGCTGCATTATTTTTTATAAAACACAGACACTGGAGCACTTTACATTAACAGAGGATGGAGTGAAAAAGCAACAGTAATTTCAGCAGCAGGATAGGAGGTGGGCACGGACACAGAGCTGACAGACGGGGAGGGGGGAAGAGGACAAGAAAGCTGCGGATGAAGAAGGAGGCATGTAAACTGACCACAGTGTCAGGGTTCAGCAGGCATGATGAACCGTGGTCAGTTTACAGAGGGGAGGGCAGAAACTGGCAGGATCAGCCAAGTATGTCAGGTGAAACGGGGGGTCAAATTACACAGCACAAGCACTATGCTGTATAAAATGCTTTAAAAAGGGACAGGATCCTTTCTTAGGCTAACAAACACTTTAAAGATGAAGCCTGAGGAGAGTGATAGGTTAGTCTTCTTTATGAGGAGGTAAAGCGCCCAAGGAAGAGGGTTTAGAAACCATCCATAGTGGAAGTCCTTTTCTTCCTGTGACATCTTTAATGAATTGGTCAAGTGTTTTGCTAAATAGATATCTTCCTTCAAAAGGACATTTGTGTTGGGCAACATTTGCAGTCAAATTTTAGCCATCGGATTCTGTGCATAAAAATGAGAGCTATTCTGGAGATCTATGTCACAAATTGTTCTAGGGCACCAACAAAGACCATCAAAGGAGTAAGGCAGAGGGCAGTGTTTGCAAGTGCTTAGGTAAGGTTTGGTCCTGGAAGACAGGATCCTTCTGGTTGTTTATTGCCTCAGATTAGTGTCAGTCTGGCAAACAGAAAATTGTAGCAACATCTGGTTGCAGAACTGGGCTTGCAAGGTTAAACAGCCTCGCAAAGTAGCATCTCAACATTTCTGCCATTAGAATCATGAAATGAAGGGACATCATCTATAGTAAACTTCTACAGTAAAATGAGACCAAGACCGCAGGATCTGCTGCTGGTATAGACCACTTTTTTCCACTTCCATAAAGATTCTCAGATGGGTGAAAATCTTTTTAGCGTTAACACAATCATCCTAAAATTATGTGTTTACTGTATGAAATGAGGTCCGTTAGCATGGACCATAGGGTAAGTACATGGATTGAAAACTGGCTACAAGGGCGAGTTCAGAGGGTGGTGATAAATGGGGAGTACTCAGAATGGTCAGGGGGTGGGTAGTGGGGTCCCCCAGGGTTCTGTGCTGGGACCAATCCTATTTAATTTGTTCATAAACGACCTGGAGGATGGGGTAAACAGTTCAATCTCTGTATTTGCGAATGATACTAAGCTAAGCAGGGCAATAACTTCTCCGCAGGATGTGGAAAGCTTGCAAAAAGATCTGAACAAATTCATGGGGTGGGAAACTACACGGCAAATGAGGTTCAATGTAGAAAAAATGTAAAATAATGCATTTGGGTGGCAAAAATATGAATGCAATCTATACATTTGGGGGGAGAACCTCTTGGGGAATCTAGAATGGAAAAGGACCTGGGGTCCTAGTAGATGATAGGCACAGCAATGGCATGCAATGCCAAGCTGCTGCTAACAAAGCAAACAGTCAACTCCAGAGATAAAACGATAATTCTCCTGCTCTACAAGACTCTGGTCCAGCCGCACCTAGAGTATGCTGTCCAGTTCTGGGCACCAGTCCCCAGGAAGGATGTACTGGAAATGGAGCGAGTACAAAGAAGGGCAACAAAGCTAATAAAGGGTCTGGAGGATATTAGTTATGAGCAAAGGTTGCAAGCACTGAACTTATCTCTGGAGAAGAGACGCTTGAGAGGGGATATGATTACAATATACAAATACCATACTGGTGACCCCACAATAGGGATAAAACTTTTTCCCATAAGGGAGTTTAACAAGACTCGTGGCCACTCATTAAAATTAGAAGAAAAGAGGTTTAACCTTAAACTACCTAGAGGGTTCTTTACTGTAAAAGCAGCAAGGATGTGGAATTCCCTTCCACAGGCAGTGGTCTCAGCAGGGAGCATCAATAGTTTCAAGAAACTATTAGATAAGCACCTGAACGACCGCAACATACAGGGATATACAATGTAATACTGACATATAATCACACACATGGGTTGGACTTGATGGACGTGTGCCTTTTTTCAACCTCACCTACTATGTAACTTTGCATTTTATATTTGCTCACAAATGGGGCATATCTACACCGGCAAGCATATTTCGTTAAGTCATAACATTAGGCGGATGAGATGCTGAGGGTGGGAAATCTTCTGCCACCTCCTCTAACACTGCTTCCTGGGTCCTCTTCATTCCCCTCAGAGTCTGCATCCTCTAGAGGGATAGCTGTTTCACGCTCTTAGCTGCCCAAGAAAGTCTGACATAATTACAGATAATAGGCCTTGGTCAAATAGGCCACGTGTTGCATGAGATAGAGCTAGAACCGGATGCAGTGACCAGTGTTAAAATAGGGTGTAATAAGTGAGGATACAGTATTAGTCCAGTACATGGTAAACTTTTCTTACCTGTTCATGTTGCTGGTCCCAACTTGGAGTCTGGGCTTTAACAATCACAGTGTGCTTACCTCAGGAATGGTCTTAAAATTGTAAAGTCTCATTTTTTTTTTCTCTAAAAGTCACAAACATGTTATACTTACCTGCCCTGTACAGTGGTTTTGCACAGAGCAGCCTGGATCCACCGCTTCGGCTCTCCTGGCCCCTCCCTCGAGTGTCCCCACATTAAACAGCTTACTATGGGGGCACCCCAGCTGAGTCACAGCTCCCTGTGTCCATTCAGACACAGAGCCTCCGTTGAGCCCCACCCCCTCTCCTGATTGGCTGACTTTTATTGACAGCAGTGGAGCCAATGGCATCACTGCTGTCTCTCAGCCAAATCAGGAGGAGAGTCCCGGAGGCAAAGGTACTCCTAGACATCGCTGGAGAGAGATGGGGCTCAGGTAAGTGTTAGGGGGGCTGCTGCACACAGAAGGTTTTTTTATCTTAATGCATAAAGATAAAACACCTTCTGAATTTACAAGCAATTTAAGTGCCTGGGTTTCATAGGGATGGCCACAGCATTCTGCAGCAAAACTACACACATTGGACTAAGTGCCAAAATGAACACTCAAACAGGAAGTGCCAAAAGCAACAGGATAGGATGTCCCCACAGGATGGGGGCCATGTTTGGCTCCCCATCTTGCACTGCTTCTTTTGTTGATTGAAGATTTGACTGAAGAATAAAAAGTACAATTATAAACTAGCAAAAAACTGAAGTTGCACAAAGTGGAGTATGGTATGCCCAGAGGGGGTGTGTCCAGCAAAGCTTTGCCAGTGTCTAATCACTTGAAGGTACAAGCCTACAACCCAGGGTAAATGAATATCCAGCCTATGTTCTGTACTGTACACTTAAGATATCTTTGTCAACATTGTTTCCATGATGAAGTTTCAATTCATCCTTATTACTAAATTATTTTTATGTATGAGAAGGAGAGAGTGCGCGCTATAAAATCATCTGCTGGTGTGACAAATAGGTATTTAGGAGTTTACATGCTTTTTCTCACAACTGTTACTTCTATTCCAATTATATCTGCTGCATATAAAGCTGCGATAAATTAACTGTATATTCTTCACCTCAGAAAAATGCAGACAACACAAAAAGTCAGGCTCACACTGTGCTGAATCTATTTTTATTTAGACATTCCTTCTTTGGCAATATTCCCTTACACCCAATTTTGGCATTAGCAGAATGTTTATACATACAAAATTAAAAGTAGAAACACACACAAAAAGAACAACAGCTTTGCAAAAGCAAAAAATACTTTGCCTGTCAATACAAACTGAAGTTCATTGGTTCAAACAACAAAAATTTTATTTGTCACCTTGCATTCACGGTCTTTGGTGCCAAAGGGCCAAGTCAAGTTGTTAAAGCAGAACTCTAGTCAAAAATAAGATAATGAATAGATTAAATAAAACCTGTTTCTGCTGCAATAATCGACCTTCAATTTAGAAATGCCCCCACAGTATCTGTTCTGTTATTAGGCATCCTGAGTCTGAAGACAAGCATCATTCAACTCCCATCCTCTGAGCCCAGGTCATCCTGGATCCACCCCCAGCCCGTGTCTAGACTGTGAAAGGAGAAGTAGAACAATGATCTAGGTCACTGCTCTCTCTTCCTATCAACGACGTTTGTTAGCGCATGTACCAGATTTCTCTCATACGCCAACCCTGCATTTGGCTAATACAGAGTCGAATTCAGCTACTTACAGTGCCTGCATTTAAAAAAAAAAAAAAAAATTTAACAACGTATTAGGCCTCTTTCACACGAGGGATCCGTATGTCCGTTTTTCATCCTTCCGTTTTCGGATGAAAAACGGACATACATGTACCCCTATGGAGCGTCGGATGTCAGCAGTGACATGTCCGCTGACATCCGACCCGCTCCGATCCGAAAAGTGTAACGGAGGAAAACCCTACTTTTCCATCCGTTTTCGGATCGGATGACGACGGACACTATGGTCCGTCATCACCCGATCCCCCATGGGGGAGAGCGGCGCTCTGACAGGTGTAGCGATGGACAGTGTGCAGCGATGGACCTGTCATCTTCCTGCTCAGCGGGGATCGGCGGAGCGATCCCCGCTGAGCAAGCGGGTGTTCACGGGGCGGATCATCACTGACCCGCCCGTGTGAAAGAGCCCTTAAGGATAACAGAGCTGCATTCATTTCTGTCTTTTATATCTGCCTAGAGCTCCATTTTAAGAGCTGAAACAAGTGATTGAGTTCATAGAATATCCATATAAGAGTTAAAAAGGGAACTATAAAATAAAAAAATAGCACAATGGTCATTAACCACCTCCCTACCCACCCATTGTCATATGACGTCCGCAGATGGGATCTCACATCTTGGGTGGGCGTCATGTGACATCCTCGGCTTCCTGGCAGTATAGGGGGTGTAAACACACAGATCCACATCCTGTCAAGGGAGGAAACAGATTGTGTGTTCCTAGTACATAGGAACACGGATCGGTCTCCTCCCCTAGTCAGTCCCATCTCCCATAGTGAGAATCACTCCCTAGGTAACATTTAACCCCTTGATTCCCCCTTAGCGTTAACTCCTTCCCTGCCAGAGACACATTTATACAATAATCAGTGCATATTTATAGCACTGATCGCTGTATAAAATGTCAATGGTCCCAAAATAGTGTCAAAAGTGTCCGATATGTCTGCTGCAATGGCACAGTCATGATAAAAATCACAGATTGCTGCCATTACTAGTTAAAAAAAAAAAAAATTGCCATAAATCTATCCCCTCTTTTGTAGGCACTATACTATAACTTTTGCGCAAACCAATCAATTATTATAAACTTATTGCGACTTTTTTTTTTTTTTTACCAAAAATATGTAGAAGAATACATATCGGCCTAAACTGAGGAAAAAAATAGTTTGTGTTTTGTTTTTTTTTTTAATCTGGGATATTTATCATAGCAAAAAGTAAAAGTGTTTTTTTTTTCTTTAAACTTCTTGTTTATAGCGGCACAAAAAAAAAAAAAAAATCGTAGAGGTGATCAAACACCACAAAAAGAAAGCTCTATTTGTGGGCAAATAAAAATTATCAAAATTTCATATGGGTACAGTGTTGCATGCCCGCACAATTGTCATTCAAAACGTTACAGCAATGAAAACTGAAATTGGCCTGGGCAGGAAGGGGGTGAAAACACCCTGTATTGAAGTGGTTAATGCAGTATTTGCTGTTAACAGTACTTGGAGTATGAAATATTTTATCACAATGGGGATGGTAGACTATACCATCTCTAGAAAAAACATTTTTTACCCATGTATCCATAATAAATGAATCGCATCATATTTTTTAAACTTTTGACAAAAAACCCTGATCACCACCCAGATATAGTCAAACAGACATAGATTTGCATTAGGTGATCAAAGTAAAATTTAGAGACAAAAAAATTTGCATGGACTGTGCCTTAAAAGGATCTCACAGACATTATATAGGGTGGTCTGACATAAGAGATTGCATGGTGACATACAAATGCTACAAGAATGTATGTTTTCTGACCCCCTGCTACAGTGTTAGTGAGGGCTCTTTACAGGCAAAGCAAGGGTGTACTGGCTGAAAACATCCATTTGTTTATAGAAGTTTCACCCAATAGAAGCCTGACAGGATTACTTGCTCTGACAGTATGTACTTTATACAAAGACCAATAGTAATCTTAAGGTGTTGAAAATGGAGAGAACAGGATACTAATGTCAATGGGCGCTTTTAGAGTACATGCAAACAAGTGCCCCTGTTGCGTTCACAGAACCTTTACATTTCACAAGATATAAAAATTGCAAGTGAATTACTGAAAAATAAGGGCTTGTCTTTGTTCTGATTGTGTCATGCTCTTTCCAACAGCAGCCCCTCATGATCAGGCCCTCTGGGCAAAACGGACACAGGAAATGTACAGATAAAAGAAGCAGTCAACATACTAGTTTAGTCAGAAATATTCAAAACAACATGGAACTTGGACTTTATAGGCACAACAGTAAACAACGTAGAAAAATATAATCTTTAATTAAAAAGAAAAATAGAACAATACAGTTTAAAATTCACATTAATGGAGTAGCCCATACATAACATAATATAATTCAGCTCTACCATCAACCTAACACTACATAGAAATGAGAATAATTTCTCTAATACTATCGATCCAAGAGTGCTGGTTAAGACGGAGAGTTGTGTCCTTGCTTGCTCTTGATGTTACGCGACAAGCGCTTCTTCAGGAGTTTTGGCAACTATTATGCGTGAAAAGGAAAAGGAAGGCATAAAAAAAATCCTTAATCATGTATATAATACAAAAATTAGTTACACATAGAAAAAGAAACAAAAAAAAATTCTGAATTGTCTAACCCCCGGGGAAGGTCACAGAGTCAGCACCCAAACAAAGTGGAACAAGCAAACCAACAACTATGGGGGTGTAAGTAACATAGTACTACTAAGTTAATATTAAATGTGGTCAAAAACCAACCCCTGGTGTGGCGTTGCTACTAACCAAAAATACAGAAGAAACCCACCCCCTCAACAAGGGGGGGCAAGTGAGAGCAATACACTGTATGTATACAATATAAAATTTATATCAAAGGTAAAAAACTTACTGTACGGTCAAAATGTCGACAATACGGCTAAAAACATAGGCTGGGCGGCTGCTTGGGGATCAAAGAAACTCCTCAAAAGTGTATATATGATGGTATACAGATCTAAAAAAGATTTATAATCATAAGCGAAGAAAGGTGTAATATATAACAGCTATTAAAGTAATAGAAATGATCTGTGAAAGTCAAGCAGAATGGGACTTGCCTAGCTAAACAGTTTGTAGCATTTATAAAGGAAAAACATATCAGAAATCACAGCGCATCCACATAGTAACCAAGGGAACCCATCCCACAGCCTTCACATAAAGATAGTAATGGCAGGCAAGAAAGCATTGGGGCTAACAAAGTAATTTCCAATCACTAATAAAAGACCAGGTTATCTAGAGAAAGAGATAGAGAAAAATATTAACACAAAGGCTGGTATGCAGCCAAGAAGAGCACAAGCAGCCATGGAAGGTTCAAAGATAGTATAATATACCCGACAGGGGTTCCCCTGTCAGGTATAATACTATCTTTGAACCTTCCATGGCTGATTGCGCTCTTGTTTGCTATAGACCGGCCTTTGTGTTAATATTTTTCTCTCTCTAGATAACCCAGTTTTTTTTTATTAGTGATTGGAAATTACTTTAATAGCTATTATACATTACACCTTTCTTCAATTATGATTATAAATCTTTTTTAGATCTGTATACCATCATATATACACCTTGAGGGTGTTGTTTTTAGCCGCATCGTCGACATTTGGAACGTACAGTAAGTTTATCTTTGATATAAATCTATATTATATACATACAGTATATTGCTCCCACTTGCCCCCTTTGTTGAGGGTGTGGGTTTTTTTTTTGGTTAGTAGCAACGCCACTTCAGTGGTTGGTTTTTGACCACATATACATATATATTATGTTACCTTATTAATACTATGTTAGATACGCCCCCATAGTTGTTGGTTTGCTTGTTCCACTGTGTTTGGGTGCTGACTCTGTGACCCTCTCGGGGGTTAGACAATCAGAATTTTTTTTATATGTTTTTCTATGTTCAATTTTTGTATTATATACATGAATAAGATAGTTATGTCTTTTATGTTGCTTGTTTAGTTGCCTAAAGCTCCTGAAGAAGCGCTTGTCGCGTAACATGTAGAGCAAGAGCAGGCTACAACACAATTCTACATCTTATGCCAGCACTCTTGGATCGATTGTATTATAGAAATTATTCTCATTTCTATGTAGTGCGTTAGGTTGATGGTAGAGCTGTATTATATTAAGTTATTTATAGGCTACTCCATTAGCTTGAATTTTAAACTGTATTGTTTTATTTTTAGTTTTTTATTAAAGATGTTATATTTTTCTACATTGTGTACTGTGGTGCCTATAAACTCCAAGTTCCATGTTCTCTTGTATAATTCCAATTAATTGGGACATGGCACATTTATTATCTCTAGTATCCACAGTACCACTCTGTGGTGATACAGAATTCTGATACTAGTTTATTCGTTTGCCTAGTAGATGGGGATAGATTAAGTCACCTAGAATATGCGGTTCTTTGTGCATGTCTGCTCTAGTTTCTTTTGATCCAGATGGGGTTCATTTATTAAAAACCAAACAAGAAAATGGAACTAAAAAGGACAAGCCTTAAACCAGCAACATAATCAAAGGAATACAGACAAAAGATTTACAAATGGTTCAGAAACCATTGCTATGTTGAAGCATACGTTCATCTTTGTAACATAAATAAATGCATGGTTTTTTCAGGTAACAAAATGTGCAATTATTTTTTATGAGGAGCCTGTAAAGCATTGCACCTGTGATCAGAGCAGATAGTGGGTGCAATCTCAAGTTCCTGCAGACTGTCAGTGTAGCTGTCTGCCCATACAGGCAGTTAGTTACTGAATGACAGGAAGCATTAATAAACTACAAGAGCGCTCTTCAGTGCCCTGGTAGTCCACTGAGCACTACAAGCCGTTAGCTGCAATGGCTGACGGTAGTTGTTGTCCCCCATTTACAGAACTTTGTGAATGAATGATGCGGCCAAGTGGGCAGAACCCCATATGGCTGCTATTTAAAACATTGTGACAGTGGGTGCAGGGAGAAGATTCCCGGCCTGCTGTCACAATGGGGACTCAGGGGGGATCTGGGCTGCTGCATTAGTAACATGTTACATCCTGAATATGGGTGTAACATGTTAGGAAAGGTGAACTTATCCTTTAAGCCCATTTATATGATGCATTTGAAAATAATCTTTATTATGCAATATTTCACTCACAGCTTAATATCTTAGCATTCTATTTGAAATTAAGCAAAGGTATTTTTTATTTTATTACAGAACTCTTTTTAAGCCAACCACTGAGTTGTTTACCATGCCTAACAGAATATAAGGCATTAAAGAAGGTTTAGAAAATCCTGTCAATAGGTCATTCTGATCAAAAGAATAAAAGTAAAAATAAAGAAAAAACTCTTTTATACCATGTCATTAGAAGAAATGCAACTACAACAAGGGTCATCACGTCCCAGTAACTGAGAATTACCTTCACCAAATAAAATATTCACAGGAAAAAAGCAATTTCGCCCATGACCGGTAGATAACCCATTTGTTCTTAAAAGTCAAATGGAAGAAAAGAAACAAGCAAAAATCACATTTATGATAAAATGTGCACTTGAATTTACATTTGAATAGCCCAAACATGTATCATATAAGCAACTGAGCTACAAAAAAAAAATAGAATAAAAAAAAAAAAAAAATAATAATAATAATAATAAAAAGACGTTAACATGACTTAATGGAGAGCAGTGGAGTAAAGAACATAAATTAGATTTTTTAAAATGTTACCAATGTAATGTGATCTTGTGAAGTCCTACTTTCAAAATACAAGGCAATGACCAAGTTTCCGCTACACAACAGAATCCAACAAGCTGCCGTTTATATGGCAAACAGAAAAAATAAATCATCACAGCAGCTTTCTTCTAGGACATTAAAAGTATATATTCTGGAGGTAGAGATCACAGTCTATGCTATATACCATAAACAAGTGAATCGTATAGTATCTTCATTGGAACGGTTAGTGATATGAGTGTGTTCTAGAACACCATGTGGAGCAGCTAGATACCCAATTAGTGCTTTCATTATTATTGATATCAGTCCATGAATTAGGGAGGCTGGCTTCCTGAAAAGTTCCTAAGACCAGAGAGTACTCAGTGATCCATAGGTTTTAAGAATAAAATAGCCTCTGGAAATTGCAAATTCTTTTCACAATGAGTTCTGGAAGTGCCTTTGTCATCTACAGCTGAAAAAGGGACAGTTTGAAGTACAGAGAACTGCCCCTAATGTAGTGTAAAACATGCTACAAGAGATAGTAGCAACTACTGCAGGTTATTCTGACTGGCTGAGTATGGCCAATTGAAACTGCTTCCTGAAAGGAGCATGTCCCTAATAAGTGTCTCTATAGGTGTTTTTCCCACTAGCCTCATGAAAAATAGTTGGGAAATAAGGGATGCAGGCACAGCTCTGAGGGCAGGTAGACGCAATAGGAGGCGGCCAAAACGTTGAGGCTGAGAGGGATACTGAGCTCGCACATATTCCGTAAGAGCCACTTGCGCTTTTTCTTGTAAACTCTCCACATGAGCTGGGTCAGTGAGGCCACAGGCATCTGAAATGAAAAATTGTTTACAGGTGTAAAAACATGTTAGAAAATTATCCAAGAGACTTAATAAGCTAAAAGCAAGCAGAAATGCAGAATGAATGAAAAGTAAAAAAAAAAAAAAAAAAAAAAAAAGAAAATGAAACAGGGAAACAAAAATGGCAGGAAACATTTAAGACACTTTCAAATCTACAAAAACATATACCTGAAGTAAAAAGGGCAATTGCTTTCAGGCAGGCATACTCTGCTGAGTCCACTTGAAGTCTGTTAAGCTTCTCTACTTGGTCCTGGAAGACCCTTATCTGGTCCATAAAGGAGACCACCCTGTCTGCAGACATTGGAGAAGCATGGAAACCAGCAGCAGCCAACAGGGGGGCCATGTGTAGCGGGAGGGCTGACTGTGCTGCATTTAACACAAACAGTTCACTCCAGCTCAGCCGCAAGAGAGAGACCTGGTCTGCCATAGCAAGCTCTGGAAAATAAGGGATGCTCCTGGACCATTCCACAGTGCTAAAAAGAAGTCTTGCAGCCAATTCACAGATGTTGTCGATGCCCATAACACTGCCCTGCTGAGTATACTGTGATCCATAACGTGATGTTGGGTAAGGTTCAGCCCGAAGGAGCTGAGAAATTAGTTCAGAAACAGGCTGTCCATTAAAATATTCGCCACCCCCTGGAGCAGTAGTAGGGCTTGCACTTGAGTGAGCAGGAGGAATGCGCCCCCTCTGGACCGCTAAATGTAAAGAATAAAATAAATATTGGATTAAAAAAAAGGTGCACTAAAATAAATCATAGATGCACACAATATGTTAGACACAGTAATGCAGTCACCAATTTGAGTTACTGGTATAAGGAACTATATATATATTTTTTTAAAATGTAGATAAAGTCAATGAAATAAAATTAAACACTAAGGTGTGTATGTATAAACTATTTGCAACGCAGTTCGCTCACTGAGAGTGCATGTACATTGCTCTGTGTGATTGGGGCAAAAAAATATGTTTTTGGTCTCTTGGGCTAGACCAGGGGTAGGCAAACTTAAAGAGGTGAAGATCTACCTGAACAACATGGGAGAAGTCAAAGATCACTGGGCACAGTGTCGCCTCCTAACACCCGTTTTAAAACATCCAATTACCGTACTACGGCTTCACAATCATATGGTAATCATGGGTTTAAATCAGGTGGTGAGGAGGTCACATATCGCCTCCTCACCACCTGTCAAAAACACTCAGATCGCTTTTCACGGGAGCAGCAGTGCCTGCTGCAATTGTGAATGAGCCCTTGGGGCCCAGTGCGGCTGGGGTGGGGGTGATAAAAACATGTCCTAACTAAGGGGTTTTGCCACCCCCCAGACTACAAATGTAAATGAACCCTTACTGTTCTGAGCCCCCTAAAAGGCTTTCACACCGATGTGCTGCGGTCTACCTGCAACTTTCCTGCGCTTTGCCATAGACATCTATTATAACCTGCAGGTGTTGTGTGCTTTGAGAAAGTGCACCAAACCCGCAGGAAATAATAGAAGTCTATGACTAAGCATAGCAAACCTGCAGGAAAGCTGCAGGTACACTGCATTGCACCCATCATGTGGGTAAACCACAGCACATCAGTGTGAAAGCAGCCCTATACTATTTTGCCCAGTGTATTGTATCACACTGACCTGAAGATCTCTTCTTTCCTGCTGCTGGTACCACTCTGGAGACTGCTTGCTGGGATAAGAGGTGGAGTGCAGTTGGCATCACTCCACATGGGACAGGAGCCAGCACTACAGAGGAGCCATTGGCTTATGTGTCTCTTGCTCCCTACTACAGCTCCAACATTACATGTAGTCCCTCTGCAGTGCACGCTAATGTTCTGGAATGGTGGGTCAGCAAGACCAGACCATGATCTACCAGTCACCTGTCCGCCATCTACTGGTTGCTGACCCCTGGGCAAGACAAATGTTTCTCATTAATTGGAACTGGGAAATACAGCATCTGACCACTAGATGGCAATATGCAGCATAAGAACTTCCTATTTTAACACATCCCCAAATCTATCAAAACTGTTGGGAAAAAAAAAACAAAAAAAAAAAACAACACACCACACACACAAGCAGAACTTTAACCGAAAATTATACCTACACAATTTTCTCTTTCTTCCCCAGCCTCTACCAATGTTAAATGACACAGCTTTTTTTACTGTTTGTATTTCTCTCTGTGGTTATTAATCAATTAATTTGAATAGTACTGAAAATAATTTTGTATGGGGGTATTAAAAATTATCTACCACAATTGTCGAATAAGCCCATAGGTATAATGCCATTTATTTTAAATGGCACAATACAACAGCTTTGGCAGCCCATTCAGAATGCATACTGTGATGCATGTTAACATATATGGTAATACACTGCAACACAGCAAATCACTGTGAATGAAACATGAAAGCACATTGCTTGTATTTCTAACATTTAGTTTCACACATTTTTCAAAGCCTTCACTTACAGCCAAAACGAATATACTATTTTACAAGAGATCTCTCCTGAAGAGTTAGAGCTCAATATAACATGTGTTTTGCTCATTGGGCCAAAGCACCAGATGAGGAAAACTGGCCTTAACAGTAGTGTTTATTGTGCTACAGCAGCTGCAGAAGAGCCAATGGTAACACTAACTATGCATGCCTTTCAATTATAAATAAAAAAAAGTTATATAAATGAAACCTAGAGATTGGCTATAAGCAACAGGTGTTCTCTTACATTAACAGAAAAATAATGCCAGTATTATGTAAAGTGGTTTTCCTGTATTAAGGTAAAAATGTTTAGGTAGCAGAATTGCCCCCTCACTCCCCTTATACTTACCCTCTGTCCTCACCTGATCCAGCACTGTGCCCAGCTGTAGTCTTCTCTCCACCTTCACACAGGGACAGACCGGCAGCAGCGGGAGCCATTGACTCCTGTTGCCGTCAGTGAAACTCAGTGAGGAGGAAGCATGGGGGTGGGGCTGAGCCACACTGTGTGTAAATAGACACATGCAGTGCAGGTTGGGATCGAGCCCGCACAAGTGCCCCTATAGCAAAAGGCTTGCTATGGGGAGCACTCGCAGAACAAGAGGAGCCAGGAGTGCTGGCGAGGGACCCGAGAAGAGGGGGGTTTGGGGCTGCTTAGTGCAATGGAATAAGTGTATTTTGAAAAGAAAAACAAAAAAACAACGAAAAAAAAAAAATAAACACATAACTTTAAAGCACTTAAACTTTGTTAAAAAAAAAAAAAAGTAAGAGGGCTTAACCTATATTTACAGCTATCTTTTGTCAACATCTATGGATAGCTTCAGGGGGAAAGAATTTAAAAAATGTATTTACATATTTGTTCAAATCTACAAATTAAATGACATGTTTCCTCAGTCCCAGCTGCAGCCTTTACTACCTCTAATATACTACACACACACACACCAGTGACCTTCTACCCCCTTTTCTCTGGGCGAGCAGTGTTGATGTCTTCAATTCCCTCTTCTCAGATATAAACATGCTGAATGCAGGCTCATTGCTTAGTCTGTATAGAAAACGATATCCCCCATCCACAATACACTGCTTGTGGGCAGCCTCTGAACAAAGTATTGTTGTTCTCATTCTAAACGTATGCAAACTGTACTCAATTCTTAGATTCCATCTATGCACAGTTTAGTGACACTGACCTCTCCCCTTCTTTCTGTACACACAGAAGCTATGCTGATGTGCCCCCCCCCCCTCCTCTACAACATATAGGAGCTGACCCCTTCTTCCTTTTCTTCTGTGCAGACAAAAGCAGAGCTGATCTATGGACCTTACATGCACAGTTAACCATCTCATCCTTTTCTCTGCACGGACGCTACCAATCTGCCTCACTTCTGTGTCCACTACATACAAATCTTTCTTGTTCAGTAAGAATATAAAATGGATAAATCTCCCTAGATTAGATACATTTAGCCACCCTTTCTTTAAAATGGCCACATAAAAATGTTACAGCCAAGTAAAATGCTACTGTGGTTATACCGTACACGTACTGTATTAGGGCTATCTGGGTTTAAACCTTGTATAACAAATGGTATGCATAATGCTAACCTACATGCTGCTTGAATATATTGTAACTGCTGTAGTGCTGGGTTGCTACACAACATGCAAATATAGGACTCCTTTCTCAGCTCTAGGTACAGTGAAAAAAATGTCAAATACAGTTGGTCTTGATGTCAAAAGCACATGCTGTTTCCTTTTTTTCAGAAGGTACTGATCCCCTTTATGTTATTTACAGTTACTCAAGTATACCAAGATTGCACTTTCATCCCCATCAGTAAGTCTGTTCCCCATATTTTATGGTCATTAAGGTCAGTGGTTCTCCCCCACCCCCCCTAGCTCTGTACTTGGTTCGCTCCATGTTTGCTGAGCCCTGGCTGGAATGTGCTGAACTGAGGAAGTGGCTGCAGAAAGAGGGAGGTGAGGGGGAAAGAAAGAGCTTTTATTTACTTTCTGATGCCTGAATGGGCGCTTAGGATTCACTCAAGCAAGCAAAGGGCACAGAGCTTAAAGCTCATCAAAAGATGAGTGGAATGAAGGGAAAGAGAAAAGGAGAGAGACAATAAGAAAATGGAAGAGAGAGGGAAGATAAGAAGCCCTGAACAGAGCAAAGGTTCAGAGATTGAGGGAAAGACCAACAAGAAAAAGAGAATGAAAAAAAAAAAAAGGAAGATCTTCCCGTTACAAAAACAAAGTTGCAAAGGCACTTTCAAATATCAATGCATCACAACTGATATGAGACAAAAGAAAGATGCACAAGGTAGAGGTAGCAACAACACAGCTGTACTGCAATTTATTCAATATGGATTAAAGTGGCTGTAAACCCTTACAGATCACTTTTACCTACAGGTAAACCTAGATTAAGGCCTTGCACCTGGAGGTGCAAGAATAATCTCCTAAACCTACACGATTTAGGTGATATTTCCAAAAGACAGGCACCGATGTCTACAGCGCATGCGCCGTAGACAATGGTGAGCAGGTGCACTGAGTGCGCCGTCTCTAACGGCGATCATGCCGTTAGTGGCAGCACCAGCGCGCATGCGTGGGAGTGCCATCACCGCGGCTCCGGCCACTCACAGCGCCGGAGCCACGATAACCGTAAAGAAGATGGACGCTTTGTAGGAGAAGGGACAGCGGTGACATCGTAGGCTCCCTTGTCAGGTAAGTGACACATAATGGGCTACTATGTGATGCATAGTAGCCCATTATGCTTTACCTTTGCAGGGAAACAAAGAGGAAGTAAACTCATCAGGGTTTACTTCCTCTTTAAAAGCACATTCTACAGCTATATCCGTTTCCAAAATATCCCCAGCTGTCAACCAGATTATCATCACAGAATGTTTATATTTTCTATCATTATTTCTACAGGGGCTTTACACATATATTGTGGATTCACATCAGTCCTTGCCCTCAAGGAGCTTACAATCAAAGGTCCCCATTTCACATTCATACGTACACATACTAGGGCTGATTTAGACCCCCTTTCACTCTGAGGCGTTTTTCAGGCACTAAAGGGCTAAAAATAGCGCCTGAAAAACGCCTCCCCTGCCACCCCAATGTGAAAGCCCGAGTGCTCTCCCACTGGGGCGCTGCACTGGCAGGACGTTAAAAAAAAGTCCTGCAAACAGCATCTTTGGGGCAGTCAATACACGGCTCCTAAACCACCCCTGCCCATTGACATGAATGGGCCGAATAGCAGTGCTTTACCGCTAGTGCTGCATGCGGCTCAGTGTGAAAGGGCTCTTAGAGAGGAGACAATTAACCTACCAGCATATCTTTGGAGTGTGGGAGGAAACTGGAGTACTTGGAGGAAACCCACATAGGCACAGGGAGAACATGTGAACATGAAAATCCCAACCATGGCACTACCTGCCTGGAGTTTGCATGTTCTCCCTGTGTCTGAGTGGGTTTTCTCCAGGTACTCTGGTTTCTTCCCACACTCCAAAGACATGCTGGTAGGTTAAATTGGCTCCTGTCTAAATTGGCCCTAGTATGTATGTATGAATGTGAGTTGAGGGCAGGGACTGATGTGAATGTACAACGTATATGTAAAGCACTGCGTAAATTGACAACACTCTACAAGTACCTGTAATAAAATAATAAAGATAGGTAGTGCCGTGGCTGGGATTCCGGCTGATGACTCTAGTGCTGCCAAGCAGAAGTGCTAACCCACTTACCCCCTTTGTTTCTGTTATGAAAAAAAAAACTCCATTATTTGTTTTTCTAGTAAAAAAAAAAAAACTTAAGAAAATTATGTATTTCTAAAGTCATAGTCAACACCCGATTCAATCTGTTCCCTGCTATATGTTACTCAAGTCTAGCGATGTCTAACTCAGTTCTCTCTAATGTTCATTTTCAGAATAAAGTGCAAATTGAGGGTTAAAGGTTACGTTCACCTTTTGGAACATGTAGCACCCATATTAAGGGTGGAATATGTAACATGTTCTAGCCCCTGCCGCCAGTTTCCCCAATCCTCCTCGGTGTGACAGCGGGCAGGGGATCTTCTCCTTAGACCTGCCCCCATGGCCGCATCCTTCATTCAGTTTCCTGTGAATGAATGAACTACAACTACCGTCTTCCACTGCAGCTGACAGCTTGTAGTTTTGAATGAACTCCAAAGGCGCTGATTAGTGCTTTTGTAGTTCATTCACAAGCCCTGCAGCTTTTTAACAGACAGGCTACATGAAGGTATGGGAAGAAAGCAGCAGGGCTTGTCTGCAGAAGTCTAACGTTGCACCCCTAATCCTCTGATCACGGGTCCAATGTTTTCCAGGGACCTGCACATTTTTTTCCCCCTGCAAAAATGCATTTATTATTTTTTCTTGAAAAGGTGGAACTTATCCTTTAAAAGGGGGGGGGGATCCCTCTAACCTATGCCTAGTTTTTAACCTGACCCAAACAAAATTTAAGACTTGCTGAACCTAACCCATAAAATGTACCCATAACTTGAAGAGTTCCAACACTTAAACCTCAAATTTTTTTTTCCCCCTGAAAATCAACCTGTCTTAGCCCCCTATTCACGCCGGTGTGACTTGTCATGCGATTTGACAGGTAAACCGCGTTGCAACCTATTGACGTTCAAATCGATGCGACTAACTTTGCGGTGCTGCACCAATTTGAGAGAAAAAGGTTCCTGATCATTTTTTTGCAATTTCAGGTTCCACTTGAATAGGCATCAGTCGTACAGATGTCAGCCAAGATGCACCGACCTGCCGCTTTGAAATTGTGCGACTTCAAGTGAAATCGCATGATTTCAAAGCCGGATCAGTGTGAACGGGGACTTAATTTAAAAAAAACGCTAACTCTGAATTTAACCCAGATCTTTAACCCTGTAATCATTGTACCCAAGTCTAACTTAAACCTTAAAGAGGGACTACAGCCATTGTTACAAAAAAAAAAAAAAAAAAAAAATGATAATAAAAAAGTTAGCAGCTACAAATACTGTAGCTGCTGACCTTAGACACTCACCAGGGACCCAGTGCTGTCTTTACCCAGGCTGGTTTATCACCAGTCTTCGGGTCCCCAGCACTGCAATCAATGGTGGTGCATCCATAAGGGCGCACAGGCACCGCCCCCTCTCTCCAGACACCCCCTCTATCACCAATAGATAGATTCATGCATTGCATGAATCTATCCAATGCTGCCGCTGCCACCCCCTATTCAGGCACCCAGCCCCTTTTCGGGCGACTGAATTACAGCGGCGGGGGGGTGTTTTTGAAGCACCTGATTAGAGCCATAGGCTCTAATAGGCGTAAAAAAATGTAAACAGCGAGTGCCATACTTGGCGCTCGCAGTTCACACAGCTGTGTTGTGTGAACCGTCACTCCGCCAATCAGGTGCTCGGGTCTGTTACCTGTCACCTGATTGGCTGAAACGACAGGCGCTGTTATTGGACGCCTATAACGGCGTCCAATCATAGGAGAGGATGGGAGGAGAGGACGAGAGAAGAAGACATCGAGGACATCGCTCGCCGCCATCACCTTCTGCCCCGAGACAGGGTAAGTCCCGGGCAGACGGGGGGGCGCTTTTGATGGGGCACAGCGGCGGCTTACACCGCCCATTTGCCACACTGACAGAAATTAGGTATGTGCCCCTTGTGCCTGCCAGGACTGATAGAGTCCCACAGAGTCTCCACCATGTGTACACTTCCATTTAGAACAAAAACTCATGTGCAGCTGTTCCAGACAGGGACAAGGAACCAAACCCACAGTGACTCAGGAACCAATGTCAATTACTGTTGTGGAGGAGAAGAGGAGTGGCTTTGGCTCTGTGTACCGCTCGCTCTGCAAATGTCTGGTGGTAAGGGAATTCTAAATGGGAGCGTACACGAACTGGGAGACTCTGGCGGGACAACATAGGTCCCAGCAAACAAAGGGGGAACCCCCAAACCTGGAGGGGGGGGGGGGGGTTGGGTAAGGAAATAGTATAAGGAAGCTCAAATTGTAAAAACAAGACTATGATACGTTCTGTTATTGGCAGCTCTTTTAGCTTAAAAAAAAAAAGTTTATCATCACTTTAATCCAATTCCTAAATGATTACACTTAACTTTTTCAAAAGTCTCAATTCAAAAATGCACTGATCCTGGGTTTTCCTTATGCTACCTATTAGCAAACCAAGTAAGCTCTAATAAAGCCACTTTTTATAATAAATGCAACACTTAGAAACAGTTTTTATCTATTCTATAAATATAATCTGCAATTATAGAATATTTGCAAACGCACAAATGCAGGTAATGAATTTTCAATGGTACTCTTCCTGCTGAGCATTTATAGAAAAATAATTCTGTGTGTCAAGGGGCAGATTAGAAATTTTTAACATTGCTAAACGCATGTAAATGCAGCTAACCCAGTGACATCTAAAAACATAGGAAAAAAAAGTGATTCGGGAGGCATAAAAATGTTTTAACTTTTCTAAACTCTGAAGATATAAAAAAAAAAGTATAAACGGAAGAGTGCCAGTAGGAATGAAGAAAGTTGCAAGCAATATTCTACTTGGTCACAGGTTATCTTTAACCTCTCTACAGGCAACTATTCTCCTACACATGCAAAATAATCACATGTGATTCACAGCTCTGACCTTTATCTGAAAGGAGGTCATATGTCATGTGATAAAAATGCTGTTGCTGGTTGTCACCTGCCCTTTACTCACACTCCCTGCCCCTGGCTGTTTATCCATAGTCACAGCTTAACCCCTTCACTTAACCAGAAGAAAAAAAAAAAAGTCAAGTTTCAAGATAAAAGGCAATAGTCTTGAAATCAATGCAAGTTAAAGCAAAATCTTTATGCAAAAAAAAAAAAAAACGCTTTTGTAACAACTATGCTCCCTTCTACAAATAAATACTAAGACTGCAAAAAAAAAAAAAAAAAAAAATCACTCTAAAGAGTAGGACCCCTGTTCATGCATGTGCATCTTTTGGATAATAGGGAAGGGTTAAAATATGTCCCAAAGACAACTGGGAAATATCTCCCCAACTTTTGTTCTGGTGACAAATTAAAAATTTTGAATTTTCTTTCCACCACTGTCCTGGTGACAATGGTCACCAGGTCAAACAAAAAAGTGAATTTTCACATTGGGAACAGAGAGGTTCTAATTCTTTCTACCATAATCTAGAACTAAATCTCTCTGATCATGGTTTCTCCCTTGGGCATAGAGTACATGCCCAACTGCTTTGTGATCAGCAACCTCTGCATTCCTCTTGCCACGGTTTGTCTAAGGAAAGTGCTCATAGCCAAGACAACCAGCAGCTATGAACCAGATGCCTCTATAGCGGTTATCGGATCGCAATGGACCTCATAAATAGGGTTAAGTCTAGTACACACTAGTTGTTTTTTCTCGTTAAACCCAGCAGGGCTGAACAAAAAAGACTGACAGCTCAGACGGAGCCGCTGTATTAACCATGCAATGTTAGTATGGCCATTGGCTGAGAGCCCTGATCAGGAGCTGATCGGCAGACCTTTTTCTGTCATGCTCCATCAACAGAAGCTGGCTGAATGGCTGGCATCTGTCCAATTGGCTGCAGTACACATGGACCGAATGTCAGACAGTTTCTATTGAACTGGCCGATGCCACCCGACATTCAGCCCGTGGGTACTAGGCTTTAAAGTGGTTGTTACCTCAGTACAATAAAATCCCCCCATCCTCTGTAAAATTGTAACATAACAATAAATGTCCCTGTGTTATTAAAAAAAAAAAAAAAAAAAAAGCTTCAGATCTGTACCTGTATCAGAGCGTCACCCGGCGCTCATGTGACTCCACGGCTCTCTCCTCTGCCCGGCTGACATCAGCCGGGGAGGAGAGAGAGCCGGAGTCATGTGAGCGAAATTTGTCTGGTTCAACAGGAACTGGCTGAATTATCCATGTGTACCCAGCTTTAGAAAGCGCATGGGACAAAGTACTACATGTCCTTGACATGTAGGAGACAGAACTGTAAAATAATTCGATTTTTGTACTCACCGTAAAAGTAGTTAATCAACGGACGGACACAGTGCCCCCTTAATCTTGACCATTGGGTTATATCGCCTCTGCAGGAGTAGGACTAGGCAGAACAAAAAAAAAATACACCTGGCTACGCCCATGGCTGTCCTCAGTCAATATATAACCCCCTCCCTGCTCTAGGTATTCAGTTTAGTAGCCAGCAGTAATAGAAGTATCATAAACTCCATAGAGGGGTGGGTGCTGTGTCTGTCAAACTCAGAGAAATGGATTTTACGGTAAGTACAAAAATCCCATTTTCTCTTTCGTTCATCAACGCACACAGTGCCTCCTTAATCTTGACCATTGGGACGTCCAAAAGCAGTGCCAAAGAAAAATAAGGGGTGGGCAAATTAACCCAAGGCTAACCACAAGAGCCCTAACCACAGGAGCCTTAACTGAAAAAAAACACCCCTCAAGAGGGAACCCCCCCTTTTAAACAGCAGCCTGCAAAACCTTGTGGCCAAAAGAAGGATCCACAAATGCCAAAATATCTACTTCATAGAATTTAGTGAAGGTATGCACTGACAACCAAGTGGCCGCCTTGCAAACCTGTGATATTGACGCTTGATGACGGAAGGCCCAAGAAGCGGCCGAGTAGAATGCGCCGTGACAGGGAAAGGAGGAACCCAACCCTTAATAGAATAGGCCCGAGTCAGAGTCTGTCTGATCCATGGGGAGATGGTAGCAGAAGAAGCGGACAGCCCTTTCCTTGGTTCCTGTGTAACCAAAAAAAGGGAGTCTGACCTCTGGAAGGACTCAGTGGCTGCCAAACACACTCGAATCGCACGAACCGCATCCAAGGTATGCAAAGAAAATTCCTTGAGATGAGCTGGCTTGGGACACAAGGACGGCAACACAATATCCTCATTCAAATGGAAGTCAGAGACTACCTTGGGCAGAAATTATGGGCAGGGACAAAGAACCACTTTAACCCTATGGAGTACTAAATAGGAATTACGACAGGATAATGCCGGTAACTCCGAAACCCTGCAGGCCGAGGTAATAGCGAACAAGAATGCCACCTTCTGGGATAACTTAGATAAGGGAGGTTTCTGGAGAACCGATAGCACCAAGTTTAAATCCCATGGCGGCAAGAGAGACCGTACAGGCGGAGCCACAAGCCGGACTCCTTAAATGAAGGTAAGAACTAAAGACTGAGTGGCTAGGGTTCGCTGAACGAAGACTGCTAAGGCAGACACCTGGCCCTTGATGGTGCTCAAAGCCAACTTCTGCCCAACGCCCTGTTGAAGAAAAGCCAAGATCCGAGCCACAGAAAAGGATCGAGGATGAACGCCAATTGCCTCACACAAAGAAATGTATGCTTTCCACTTACGATGGTATATTGGATCGACTAGGAAGTCGACTTCACCATAGAAGGAATCACTGATCCGGACAGACCTCTAGCTCTCAGTACCTGGCTTTCAATGGCTAGGCTATTAAAACCAGTTACTGTAAAGCAGGATGGAAACTCAGCCCTCGGTACAACTGGTTCTCTTTTCCAAGGGACGTTTACGACCACCAGAAGACTTTCACCCTCGGTCCTTTCCAAGCACCGCAGAAAAGGAAGGTGTTGGCCCTGCAGTGGCACTGGGACGACTGCGGTGTCTACCAGAGGAACAAGATTGCCATGAGCCTCAGTTACTTCCTGTTGAACCAAACCTGCTGAAGGGACCGGCGTTTGAGAATAAAAACTACTAACCTGGTCAGCATTCACTCCAGAGTCAGACCCAGGTAACCCAATTTCCTGGACTGGGCTAGAGGTGACCTTGGGTAGTTCGGACGTCACCCCAACCTTTACAGGAATTATACCCACACAAGCAAACACAGGTCCCCCCCGAAGTGGACAAATTCTGTCCTTCTTTGGTACCCTCAAAATGGTCAATTCATGGACCCCCTTGATGCTCATGAAGGAGGTCCATGAATCTGGAAACCAGCAAAGGTGTCTCCCCGCCGCAGCAATCTGTGATGTTAGACCTTCATGCTGAAGGAGTCTTGTCAGTGAATCCAGAGAAACCTGCTCTAGGCTTACCGGACCAAGATTGCTTGGAACTTCCCAGGTAAGACTTGAGAGATCTTTTTCCTTTATCTGCAGTCCCGGGAGCCCGAAAGAATATCTTATGGGCTGAGCATGAAGGCCCCGTCTGCGACGAGGCTCCTTCCTTTTTCTAGATTGAGGCAGGAAGGTACTCTTCCCCCCTGTGACACCCTTAATGATGTCAACCAGGGTAGCCCCAAACAGGCGGTCGTCTTGAAAAGGGCAGATCAACTAGAGCTTTTTTAAAGGCTTGGTCGGACGATCAATTCTTAAGCCACAGCACACATCTAAAAACACATCTGAAACAGAAAGCTTGGACAGCATAGGAGCTGCATCACAAATATACTGCAGCCCATTGACCAACTGGTCCGCTAAGTCAACATAAGCAGCGGGAACCTGCTCACTACCCAGACCCTGGCGCAAAAGCTTGGCCCATTCATAGTAAAACATGCTGGGTGCCACAGCCTCTGCTTTCCTGTCAACCGGGTCCTTAAAGGACGGGAAATCCTCTACTGGATTCATGGTTGCTTTATTCAAGCTGGAAACAGGAGGGTCCACCACTGGTGGGGTAGTCCACTTTTCTAAAAGTGATTCTTCAAAGGGGTAGCGTACTGAGAAAAGTTTGGGGACCACAAAGGGCGACTTAGGTTTACCTATACGGAATGGGAACAACCAATCAAAATAAAGCAGATGAGGAAAAACCTTTGTGAGATGTGACTCTGAGGCTCCATAGGAAAGAAGACCCTGTAGTACAAAAGGAATCTTTGGCACCACCAAGGGACACTCCAATGGCCAGGGTACCTACCAGCAGAGAGGGAGATACACAAGGACCCCTAAAGACTTACCCTCCCAGCCGGAGGAGTGCCGTAATTCAGACCCAGCAAACACCCATGGTCGGCATCTATTTAATCTATCCCGTGCCGGAATGAGGAGGAAAGGAGGAAGAGGAAGGGGAAGGGGAGGAGCCCCGGCATCTACACAAGGCTGCAGCCGTCTCCAGCTTCTCCTTAGACTAAGAAAAAATGGCTGCCGTGATGTCATCGGCTACACAAAAATGGCTGTCAGCTGTAGACTAGCCAAACCAAGGGAAAATGGCCACCATGATGTCATCAGACCTCCAAACATGGCCGCCGGTCGTTTGACATGCTAAAGCATGCTGCCAGGATCCTCTCTGTACCTTCAACATCGCTGCACCCTCTGCAAGGGGACCCCCATCCAAAAGGTACTGTACTCCACCAGGCTGGGTGAACATTTAAGGGGACACTGCTGTGCACTCTGCACCGCTGCAATCTCAGCACTGGGACCCCCAAACTACACACTACCTCACACTGCACACACAGTAGGGCATGCACCTAGGGCTCTCCGCTGTACCCTCTGCACTGGAACCCCCCTCCATACCGCCAAGGTACACACCCCTAAGAAAGGGAATGGCGGGGGAGACCCCCAGGGGTCCCCCTGGCCCTGGGACTCCCACCAATCCGTGGGGGGAGGGGGAGTCCCAGCTTAACCAAGGGACTTTAGGATGGGAGGAGGGATCCTGCAGGCAGGTCCAACCATCCCTGGAGGGTACTCATGTCCACCCCAAACCGCACAAAAGAGGAGAGGGGGGACTGTACTTACCAATCCATGGTGCGGGTGACCCTCCAGACAGAACTCCTAGCCACCGAAGGGGGGGGGCTGTCGGCCAAGGGACCGTGCGACTCGGACCAGAACCCGTTCGTATACGACCCTGCAAAACATTTAACTCGCGGGCCAGCCTCTGTCTGTTGAGGCTATGTGGCAGCCGACCTAGCACGTAGCTGCGATCTGCACGCACCCGCTGGCTGGACTGGGGAGACCACTGGATCTAGATTATCCAGCCGGTTGGATCAAAATATCCCAGCAAGGAGCTACCCACACTGCTCCCACATATGGTCCATTTATTTAATGGATTCATGGGCAAAGATGGAATCCCACAAGACATGCAGACCTCACACCTCACGCTCATACCGAAACCTGATAAAGACCACACACTGTCTGGGAATTACAGACCCATAGCTTTATTAAATTCGACCTGAAAATTTTTACAAAATTATTATCCCTCTGAATGAATGAGATCCTCCCCTCCCTGATCCATAAGGACCAGGTGGGCTTTGTCCCAGGGCGCCAAGCTGGGGACAACACCAGAAGAGTCATCAACTTAATTGATATCATTAACCACTTCAGCCCCGGAAGAATTTACCCCCTTCCTGACCAGAGCACTTTTTGCGATTCGGCACTGCGTCGCTTTAACTGACAATTGCGCGGACATGCGACGTGGCTCCCAAACAAATAGAGCTTTCTTTTGGTGGTATTTGATCACCTCTGTGGTTTTTATTTTTTGCGCTATAAACAAAAAAATAGCGACAATTTTGAAAAAAAAACGCATTATTTTTTACTTTATGCTATAATAAATATCCCCCAAAAATATATAAAACTTTTTTTTCCTCAGTTTAGGCCGATACGTATTCTTCGACATATTTTTTGGAAAAAAAAAAAAATCGCAATAAGCGTTTATTGATTGGTTTGTGCAAAAGTTATAGTGTCTGCAAAATAGGGGATAGTTTTATGGCATTTTTATTAATAATTTTTTTTTTTTTTTTACTAGTAATGGCGGCGATCAGCGTTTTTTATCGTGACTGCGACATTATTGCAGAGACACATCAGACAATTTTGACACATTTTTTGGACCATTGGCATTAATACAGCGATCAATGCTATAAAATTGCATTGATTACTGTAAAAATGTCACTGGCAGTGAAGAGGTTAACCACTAGGGGGCGGGGTGGGGTTAAGTGTGTCCTGGGCAGTGATTGTAACTGTGGGGGGGATGGGCTAGCAGTGACATGACACTGATCGCTGCTCCCGATGACAGGGAGCAGACGATCAGTGTCCTCTCACTAGGCAGAATGTGGAGATGCTGTTTACATCGGCATCTCCCCGTTCTTTAGCTACGTGACACGATCGCGGGTATCCCAGCGGCGATCGAGTCCGCGGGTCCGGCGGTCACGGAGCTCGCGGCAGGCCGCGTGCACGGTGGGAAATTCAAAGTAACGTACAGGTACGTTACTTTGCCCAGCCGTGCCATTCTGCCAACGTATATGTGCTGACAGCGGTCAGCAAGTGGTTAATAGACAAAAAGACGAGGTGCTGTTGCTCAGTTTAGATGCTGAGAAAGCCTTTGATAGGCTTAGCTGGCCTTTTATGTTTTCCACCCTCGAATATCTGGGCTTCCGGGGGGCGTTCCTTAGGGCGATTGGGCACCTATACACAACTCCATCTGCCTCCATCAAAACACCCTTTGTGGCATCTACTTCCTTTTCCATCTCAAATGGAACTAGGCAAGGATGTCCGCTCTCCCCGTTGCTTTTCGCCCTGTGTATCGAACCCCTGGCGGCCCAGATCCGACGGGACCCCAACATCAGTGGCGTAATGGTTAGAGGTCACGAATTTAAAATCTCATTGTTTGCGGATGACGTTCTTCTGACCCTAATACGCCCGCATATCACCCTCCCCAGCCTTCATAAACTCCTTGAGGAATACGGGTCCAGCTAACCCAGCTAAATCAGAACCCCCCCCCTCTACAAACTTTTCATACATGTGGAATTCCCACGCCATCAAATATCTAAGGGTATACCTCTTTCCTCAATACAAATCTCTATACGATGCAAACTTCAGACCCTTGTTTGCGTCTATACGATCCCTATTGACCAAATGGAGACATTACCCAATGTCTTGGTTTGGACGCATTCCCTTGGTCAAGATGAACATATTACCTAAACTCTTGTACCACGTTATGACCCTCCCGGTGCCCATCCCATCTGCCTAGCTTAGGAAACTCCAGCATGACCTCCTAAATTTTACGTGGAATTATAAACAGCACCGAATAGCCCGCTCCATAATGTATGCCTCCTGAAAGGATGGGGGTTTGGCCTTCCCGCACCTCCAGCGTTACTATTATGTGGCCCAACTGAGGGCTATAGCTTCCTGGGTTACCATTCCGGCCTATAAATCGCTGGACCCAAATAGACAAAATATGGCTAGCCCCCCATCCACCCAAACAATTTACTGTGGAATACGAATGCCGATGTCCCCTCCACCGCCCTACTACATACCATGAACCTCCTACGCACTGTTTGGAGACAACTAAATCGCAACACACTCCTACAATCTGAGGCCTCCTTGGTAATAGCTTTCCTTTACAACCCTAAACTACCCGACAGCTTAACCTCCCAGATGATTTCCCCCTGGTTGAGAAGGAATCTCTTTCAATATGGACATCTGGTGAACCCAGTTTCTAGGATTTTGTTGCCCTTTGAGGAACTCAGAACTAAAACACGAACTCCCCACATCGCCTTTTTTGGTTAACCCCAAATCAGGCACTACACACTCACCATCACCCCAATCCCCCAATTCTCTAAGCCATCCCCATTGGAATGCTTAATGTTATCAAGCCCTACATAGAAAGGGCTGACTTCGGACATATATACAGTGGGGCAAAAAAGTATTTAGTCAGCCACCAATTGTGCAAGTTCTCCCACTTAAAAAGATGAGAGAGGACTGTAATTGTCATCATAGGTATACCTCAACTATGAGGAGTAAAAATGTGGAAACAAATCCAGACAATCACATTGTTTGATCTTTGAAAGAATTTATTTGCAAATTATGGTGGAAAATAAGTATTTGGTCAATATCAAAAGTTCATCTCAATACTTTGTTATATATCCTTTGTTGACAATGACCGAGGTCAAACGTTTTCTGTAAGTCTTCACAAGGTTGTCACACACTGTTGCTGGTATGTTGGCCCATTCCTCCATGCAGATCTCCTCTAGAGCAGTGATGTTTTGGGGCTGTCGCTGGGCAACACGGACTTTCAACTCCCTCCAAAGGTTTTCTATGGGGTTGAGATCAGGAGACTGGCTAGGCCACTTCAGGACCTTGAAATGCTTCTTACGAAGCCACTCCTTCATTGCCCGGGCGGTGTGTTTGGGATCACTGTCATGCTGAAAGACAGAGCCATGTTTCATCTTCAATGCCCTTGCTGATGGGAGGAGGTTTGCACTCAAAATCTCACGATACATGGCCCCATTCATTATTTCATGTACACGGATCAGTCACCCTATTCCCTTTGCAGAGAAAGAGCCCCAAAGCACGATGTTGCCACCCCCATGCTTCACAGTAGGTATGGTGTTCTTTGGTTGCAACTCAGCATTCTCTCTCCTCCAAACACGACGAGTTGTGTTTCTACCAAACAGTTCTACTTTGGTTTCATCTGACCATATGACATTCTCCCAATCCTCTTCTGGATCATCAAAATGCTCTCTAGCAAACCTCAGATGGGTACTGGCTTAAGCAGCGGGACACGTCTGGCACTGCAGGATCTGAGTCCCTGGCGACGTAGTGTGTTACTGATGGTAGCCTTTGTTACGTTGGTACCAGCTCTCTGCAGGTCATTCACTAGGTACCCCCGTGTGGTTCTGGGATTTTCGCTCACCATTCTTGTGATCATTTTGACCCCACAGGGTGAGATCTTGAGTGGAGCCCCAGATCGAGGGAGATTGCTCCCACAGTTGATTTCTTCACACCAAGCTGCTTGCCTATTGCAGATTCAGTCTTCCCAGCCTGGTGCAGGTCTACAATTTTGTTTCTGGTGTCCTTCAACAGCTCTTTGGTCTTCACCATAGTGGAGTTTGGAGTGTGACTGTTTGAGGTTATGGACAGGTGTCTTTTATACTGATAACAAGTTCAAACAGGTGCCATTAATACAGGTAATGAGTGGAGGACAGAGGAGCCTCTTAAAGAAGATACAGGTCTGTAAGAGCCAGAAATCTTGCTTGTTTGTAGGTGACCAAATACTTATTTTCCACCATAATTTGCAAATAAATTCTTTCAAAAATCAGACAATGTGATTGTCTGGATTTGTTTCCACATTTTGTCTCTCATAGTTGAGGTATACCTATGATGACAATTACAGGCCTCTCTCATCTTTTGGGTGGGAGTACTTGCACAATTGGTGGCTGACTAAATATTTTTTTTGCCTCACTGTAAGCTTTTAAACTCCTATGATGTGGGGTCTCGGGGGAAACAGCTATATGCGTAGATGTGAGGAACAACTTGGAGAGGAGCTAACCCTTGAACAATGGGCCATCATATGGTCTTGGGCGGCCAAGAGTTCTATGTGTACTCTTTACAAAGAGAACACATACAAGGTACTCTTCCACTGGTACCCAACTCCGTCACACCTGCATGCTATATATCCATCGGCCTCGGATCGCTGCTGGAGGTGTCTCCAGGACCGGGGCACGCTACTTCATATTTACTGGAGCTGCCCATCCCTCCAGCCCTATTGACATTTGGTCCAGGGACTGCTCCATTGGCTGTTCGAGGTAAATATCACTCTCCTGCTTAAGTTTTTTTTTTACTGGCGCCCCCCCCCCAAACTTTACACTAGCCAAAAAGTTGGCCACACGAATTTTAACAGCAGCCAGATGTCTAGTAGCCCTCTACTGGAAACAACAAGACCCTCCGTCTCTACCCGATCTTTATTCCAGAATTGAGTATGTGGAGGTCATGGAGTGCATGACGGCTAGGCTAGCGGACCGGGTGGACCAACATACAGCAACATGGGAACCATGGCATCAAAGAATAGACCCCCCCATGATCTCATGAGAAACCCCCCCCCCCCCATTCTGTACAATACGATTGCTCGAAGCCCAGGAGACGCGCACCCTTCAGATTGGGACTTTTATACTTTTTCTTTCCTCACCCCTCTCCTCTCACCCCCCCCCCCTTTTCTTCTCGCTCCTTCTTTCTATTATTCTTCTCTTCCTCCTCTTCTTTTTCTTCTCTGGAACAGCGGGCCACGCAAAAATAAATCACGGACCCTACTGATAGTCTGTTTGTTAGAGAAGCCTGCACTGTAATTACTTCAGTGCTACCTCTCCCTGTTACATAGTGCTGTTCCTTGTTGACCTATGTCTGTGGATTGTGTGTTAATTTTGTCATACGTAGACCTGCATGCCCACTCCAGAGCAGTTTGTGACTACTATTTCCCTTTTATTACTTTATTCTCCTTTGTTTATGTTTTAAACCACTGTATTGCATATGCTGAAACCTAATAAAAATTGTCAATTATAAAAGAAAATTGACAGTTACTTACCGATAACTGTTTTTCTAGGATATCTTCCAGGACGGCATAACCTGAGAGATGACTGGTCCACCTGACAGGAAACACAATCAACATACAAGGTTAAAAGGCCCCTCCCTTCCCCCCTGCACCTCAGTTCTCCCAAAGTAATAGGTTATCCGGGTGACAGAGAGAAACTCTTCCCGTAGTACTTATATTAAAACATGGGTGGGAAGTAGGCCTGCCGTCCTGGAAGATATCCTAGAAAAACAGTTATCGGTAAGTAACTGTCAATTTTCTCCAGTCATCTTCCAGGACGGCATAACCTGAGAGGATGGACAAGGAGTTCAAGGCCTACCTCAGGGCGGGACCACCGCTTGTAGCACCTTCCTTCCAAATGTCAGATCCTGGGGCGACAGCAGTTCCACTCTATAGTGTTTCAAAAAGGTATCCTGCTTCGCCCAAGTGGCTGTGCGACAGACCTGTTCTATCGAGGCCCCAGCTCTCTCTGCCCAAGAGGCCGCCAAGGATCTTGTTGAATGGGCCTTAAGGTTTCCTGGTACTGGGGAACCGGTCTGCTCATAGGCCAATGTTATTGTCTGCCTAATCCATCTAGCCACAGTAGATTTAGACGCCTGCCCTCCCTTTCTAGGGCCGCTAAATAAAACTAAAAGATTCGACTTTCTGTAGTCCTTTACTCTATCTAGATATGTCAATAAACATTTCCTGACATCTAATAAATTAAATTTCCTCTCCTTCTCATTTTTAGGATTATCACAGAAGGAGGGTAAAGTGATCTCCTGAGATCTATTAAACTTAGATGCGACCTTGGGAAGATATAGTGGGTCCTGTCTAAGAACCACTCTATCCTCCAGAATCAACAGAAAAGGCTCCTTAACTGACAGGGCCTGTAGGTCGCTCACCCTTCTGGCCGTGGTTATGGCCAACAGAAACGCTAACTTAAGAGTCAAAAACTTAACTGAAATCTCTTGCGCTGGTTCGAAGGGCGCTTTCGTCAGTGCCTCCAAAACCAGAGATAAATTCCATGGAGGAAATACATTCATTCTGACAGGGGTTACCCTCTCCCTTGCCAGAAGAAATCTCTTAATCAGAGGTTCTAGTGCGAGCCTCTGATCCAAAAATACAGATAACGCTGCTATCTGTATTCTCAAGGTGTTCGGGGAAATCCCCTGATCCACCCCTGCTTGCAAAAATTCCAGTACCACTGGTACTGAAGGGTAAGACACCTCCTTATCACGGCACCACTGTGAGAAGCAATTCCACACCTTGGAGTAGATCCTCCTGGTGACCAGCTTCCTGCTGCCCAAGAGGGTCTCAATTACCCTATCAGAGCACCCCTTACCCCTAAGGATCTCCTCCTCAAGAACCATGCCGTCAGTTTGAGGAATCCCGGGTCGGGGTGGAGGACTGGCCCCTGTAGGAGAAGATCTCGTCTGATTGGAAGACGGAGCGGAGGAGAAATTGACCACTTTTTCAGAGTGGCAAACCAGGTCCTTTTTGGCCACCATGGGGCTATAAGGATCAGTCCGCAATCTGAGCGGGCCAATTTTTGTAAGACCCGTGGTATTAAGACTAGTGGGGGAAAGCGTATGCTAGATGGAAGTCCCAGTCCTGAGACAGAGCGTCCACTCCCTGGGATCCCCCTTCTCTGTTGAGAGAGAAAAAACGATCCACTTTTTTGTTCCCTCTGTGGGCAAAAAGATCTATATCCGGAGTCCCGAACATCTGACTTATCTGGAGAAAGACCTCCTGATTTAACTCCCATTCCCCTTGAAGGATGGGTTGCCGGCTTAAGAAGTCTGCTACCACATTGGCGGTTCCTCTTATGTGAACCGCCGATATGGACTGAAGATTCTCTTCGGCCCAGTTTAGGATGTTCAGGGCTAGACTCAGTAGTTTCCTGGATCTGGTGCCCCCCTGACGATTCAGGTAAGAGACCGTTGTCACATTGTCTGACAGGACTTGGATCTCCAAGCCCTGAATCCTGTCTCCAAAGGATACCAACGCCTGGCCCACCGCCAAGAGTTCTCTGTGGTTGGAGGATGCCCCTGCCTGAGAAGGCGTCCAGGCCCCCTGTGCCTGGATGTCCCCCAGGTGAGCGCCCCAACCCCAAGCGCTTGCATCGGTAGTGATTCTTGTGGGATTCCACTGGTCCCAGGGTAAGCCCACCCTGAGCTTGTCCTGATCCAGCCACCAATCTAGGGAGGTCCTTACTCTTGTTGGAATAGACACCCTTGCATCCAATGACTCTCTCCTTTTGTCCCAGGAGGACAAAAGGAAGAACTGCAGCTCCCTGGAGTGGAGCTGAGCCCAAGGAACCGCTGGAATACACGAGGTCATTAGACCTAGGACCCTCATGATATGCCTGCGAGAGCACTCCCTGGTTTCTTTTAAAGAGGATACTGCTGTAACCACCTTTAATCGTTTTTCCTCTGGAAGAAACAGTTTCTGAACCTCTGTATCCACCAGATATCCCAGGAACACTTTTATTTGGGACGGTGCCAGAGAAGATTTCTCTCGGTTTACTATCCAGCCCAAGGACTCCAGAGTGAAAATCACTCTGCCTACGTCTATCTCCACCTGCTCTAGGGATTGCCCGTATACCAAAAGGTCGTCTAGGTAGGGTATAAGGGACACCCCCTGTAGGTGTAGGTAAGCTACAACCTCTGCCAGGACCTTTGTGAAGATCCTTGGGCTTGCAGCTAATCCAAAGGGAAGAGCTCGGAATTGCCAATGCTGAATCCCTTCGCTCGTAAGGACTGCGAATCTCAGCAGGGACTGGTGTTCCCTGGTGATCGGGATATGAAGGTAAGCATCCCTTAGATCTATCGTGGCTAAGAACGCACATCTTAATAGGTGCCTGCGCACCGTGTATATACTCTCCATCCGGAAGCTCTTTTGTCGCAAAAACCTGTTCAACTTCCTGAGATTTAATATCAGGCGAAATTTCCCTGACGGTTTTTGAACGACAAATACATGGGAATAAAACCCTTGGTAAAGCTCTTCCGGTGGAACGGGGATGATCACCTCCTGGAACACCAATCCCTGCAAGCTGTCCAACAGCCCTGCAGCTTTTGAAGTTTCCTTGGGGAGACGGGTCAGAAAAAAGTTTTGAGGGGGAGGGGACAGAAACTCCAAACGATATCCCTCTGTTACAATCTGCAAGATATAGGGGCTTTCGGAGATTCTCTTCCACTGAGGGACAAAGTGGGACAATCTCCCCCCTACCCTGATGCTGGCGTCACTTAGACTGCTTGGTGGCGTCTTTAGGTCCAGAAAAGAGCAGACTACCTTTTTGTGCGCTCTTTCCCTTTCCCCACCTCCTATTCGCATCCTTTTTTCCTTTGAATTGACCCTGGTTAACGGAGGGACGAAAAAACTTCCTGCCCCTTGCTCCTTTAGCTTTGACCGGGAACTTTTTTCCCTTTTCTGCTGACCTTGACAGCACCTGATCCAGGCCAGGTCCAAAGAGTTGTGAACCTTCAAAGGGCAAACCACATAGCCTTGATCTAGACATATGGTCCCCTTCCCATGATTTGACCCAGACTGCCCTTCTTGCGGAGTTAAGGAGGGCCGCAGATTTGGCTGTGTTCCTGACAGACTCCACAGCCGCATCTGCCAAATATGCCACAGCCTTACCTATTATTTCTAAGGAGTCTGTGATTTCTTTGGAATCACTGCCTTTAGAAACATGGTTAGAAAGTCTGCCTAACCATGCGTCCACGTTTCTTGCCACGCATGCTGATGCCAAAGCAGGAGCCATGGCAGCCGCATTGGAATCCCATGCTCTGCGCAAAAGCGCCTCCGCCCTTCTGTCCATTTGGTCTTTTAGGTTCCCCGAATCCTCAAAAGACAAGTCAGATTTTTTAGAAACCTGCGACAGGGCTGCGTCCAACTTAGGGGTTTTAAAGAATTTCTGCTCTTCTTCCTCCCCAAAAGGAAACCTTCTCTTCCAAGTTTTGAGTCTAAGAACCTTTCTTTCCGGGTCTTTCCACTCTCTCAAAATCACCTCCTTTAGAGCCTGATGAACTGGGAACACCCTGGACTGAGGCTTTCCCAAACCCCTGTACATCTTGTCCCGGGCCGACGCCTGAACCAGAGGTTCTGGGATATCCTCAGAGGCATAGATCGCCCTAAGTAACTGCCCCATGTCTTCCACAGGAAAGAGGTGGCTACTAGCTCTAGGACTGTCACTATCCTGGCTGTCAGCGTCTGTGTCTACACCTTCCTCTAATGAGTCCTCCTCTGGGTCCTCAAACTCCTCAACTCCTGAAGTGACAGAGGAAGGGGGTCCTTGCAAGGTTTTCTGACCCCTGTCTGAAAAACCTCCCTGAGAGGAAGTGCCTTCTCTAGAGGACAGGATTTCTCTATCCTCCGCTTTAGGTGCTATAGCAGTCTTAATAGACTGGAGGGTAGAAAGCATCTCCGACTGTACCGCAAGGAAGTCCCTCATAACCTGTGAGGTTTCCTTACTAGACAGTTTTTGTATGCACCTATAGCAAAAAGGTTTCCCATGGTCCTGTGGGAGCTTATCATTACAATTCCCACATCTTTTTGACCTGGGAGGGGGGGGATTTTTGCCCTTCATCTTGTGAGCCCCTTGAGCAGAGCTGCCAGGATCTAGGGAGACAAAAAAGACAAAGTCCAAACTTTAACCAGTTTACTAAGACTTTCTGTGTCTCTCTCTCTCTCTCACTCCCCCCCTATGGTGTAGGTAAGACCCCTCTTACTTCACCACAGAAAAACGGAAGAGGACTCACCACCACTGGCCTCTTCCTGGGCTAAGGTTGCAGCTGTTACCTCCTCTCCATCCATATCTGCTGCTTTGTGAGGTTTTCCGACCTCAAGAGAGGAGTATCGTGAGGCCTCCTGCTTTTCCTTGGAGCGCTGAGTGTCTTCTCCTATACACCGATGATCGGCGCCATTTTGTTGGAGAGCCACTGTCTGAGGGAGGATTTTGGCCTCTAGTGTCTGAATCCACCATTTTGGCATAGACCGGAAGTCGGAAGTTACAGCGCCCGGAACCGGAAATGCCGCCATCTTACTCCACCCTGGGAAGCCTGCTCCAAACACAGGAGCTTCAGCATTCCCTATGAAGTCCAGGACCTCCACCAGCCCTACAAGGCACCGACCTGGCTGGCGTCCTCTACCCCCTCTGTGGCCTAGACACCAGCCTGAGCTCCAGTTCCTTCATCACCTCCGTACCTGACTGGGTGGAAGGAAAAAGCATGAGGTATGTGCTCACAGGAGTTCCGGGCTACCCCTCTGTACCCGGGAGACTCCTTGCCGGGGAAGACTCTCTCCCCCGGCCATTGGGGGGACCCCCTGAGAAGGACAGGGCCATGGCTGGACCCGCCACCCTCCCCGGCTTTGGCGTCCAGCCCTCAGGGGGGGACCATCCGCTCCTAGCTTCAGGTCTGAGAAAAAACAACAAACGTTTCGCTGCCGGGAAACACAATCAAGAACTGAGGTGCAGGGGGAAGGGAGGGGCCTTTTAACCTTGTATGTTGATTGTGTTTCCTGTCAGGTGGACCAGTCATCTCTCAGGTTATGCCGTCCTGGAAGATGACTGGAGAAAAATTGTTGGCAAAACCTTCATACTAAAGCCTTTAAATGTCCTAAAGAACCCAATGTTTCCTTTCTATCTACACTAGAAAATGGCAGCTGAATTATTTCTGATTGCTATGGGTACGGAATTTAATTTTTTTTTAATAATGAAGACCCAATATAGATAAAACTTCCCAATTTTCTTGTCTCATGGACATGTGTACTGTACCTTCTTTCCTCATGCCCACACGGAAGCACTTCTTCAGTCGGCAGTACTGACATTGGTTTCGGTGATGCTGGTCAATCTGACAGTCCCGATTTGACCTGTGTGTGGAGACAAATGCAAGACTGAAAATAGGGAACCTATTCAATCACTAAGAGCTAAAGATATCAACAAAACAAACTTGCATATATAGGGTGCAGATCCTTCACAGCTGCCAGGTAATAAATAAATTACTTTGTTGCTTATTAAAATTTCATAACAGTCACTTGCACATAAATGTCCCAATTTTACACTAGAGTACTCATTTCTTGCACAAACATGGATGCATTGGAATCAATCAAGATTTGGCATAAAAAAATAAATTTCTTCTCGAAAGCTGTAGAACCACAGACACCCCTCCCCTCCTGGTAACAGTCAGTCTTTTTTTCCACTTTAAAATGATTGTAAACATGCCATTTATTTTCCTTTTTTAACTTCAATACCAGGCATTTTCGCCCCTTCCTGCCCAGGACAATTTTCAGCTTTCAGTGCTGTCGCACCTGGAATGACAATTGCGCTGTCACGCAACACTGTACCCAAACTAAAATTTTATCATTTTCTTCCCACAAATAGCTTTCTTTTGGTGGTATTTGATCACCACTGGGGTTTTTATTCTTTGCTTAAAATGGATGTAAACCCGAAATGTATTTATTTTATATATATATATATATATATATATATATATATATATATATATATATATATATATATATAATAAAATACTGTAGAGTATAAGATTTCCTATCATTTGAGCCCAGTCTTGCCACACAGAGTTAATCCATCTCTGAGCAATCCTCTTTTATTGTTCAGTGAGAGAAGTCTTGACAAACTGACAAAAACTTTGTCAAATACTCCCCCTTGCTATGAGTAACAGCCTAAGACACAGGCATGATTTTTTAATTCCCTCCATCACTCCTTTCTTCAGCAGCTCTGCAAGGATTGGCTGTTCCACACCTCAGCATGATTTGGCGTCATGTGGTTACTTTCCTGTCTTTTCACTGGATGTTAGAGATCATAGCAGAAGTTCAGTGTAAGAAATACACAGGAGAAAATGCATATTGACAAGGGGAGTGTAGAGGTGGGCGGGGAGTCTACTGACATCACGACTCCACCCACCGAGCTCCAGACAACAGACCCACCCACAGAATCTGCAGTTTTTCGGGTCTAATAACAGACAGAGGGGAGACATTTGACAGGTAAAGATACATGCAGGAGGCATGTATATCCTTATAGATAACCCCTATGGCAGTAGTTTAGAAAGGATGACATTGGGTTTACATCCACTTTAACGAAAAAAGACCAACATTTTTGAAAAAAAAAAAAAAAAAAGTTTTTCTTCGTTTCGGTTATAAAATGTTGTCTCCTTCACTGATGAGTACTGATATGTAGAATTGATGGGCACTGATAGGCGGCATTAACAGGCGGCCGTGATGGGCACTGACAGGCAGCTGTGATGGGCAGCACTGATGAGGTTCTGACAGGTGTTATTGTAAGGCACCGATTGGCACTGTGGTGGGCACCTACAGCTGTTTCTGATGGAGCACTGACTTGCAGCTGATGGGCACCTTTTGATGGGGCTGTGCTGATAATCAATGTGCCGATTATCAGCACAGACCCCCCTCCAATAGTGAGAGCCGCCGATTGGCTCTCCCTGTCAGCACGAACCGAGGAATGCCGTTTACCGGCACTTCCTGGTTCACGCGATGATCAGCTGTGATTGTCAGCTCTGTCAGAGGCTTCTTACCACAAATCGGACACACGGCATGTCAGACTGACACGCTGCACGTTGGCATGTTATCCTGCTGGACGTCATATGACACCCATTCAGGATAACAACCACTTCCTGGCCGTCAATCTGCTATAGGCCGGGCGGGAAGTGGTTAAATAACATACCTACTCTGGTTTTGCACCGAGCAGCCCCGATCCTCCTCTTCTCAGATCCCCCTACTGGCACTCTTTGCTATGGGGATACTTGTGCCGGCTCGATCCAATGCCGCATTGTGTGTATCTATTTGACATATACAGTGTGACTTGGACCCACCCCTCCCCATAATCTCCTCACAGGCTGTGATTGACAGAAGCAGGAGCCAATGTTTCCCACTGCTGCATCTGAGTCCTGTGAGGAGGGAGAGTGGGAGCAGCACTGGATCGAGATTGGGTTCAGTTAAGTATACAGAGGGGGCTGGTCATAGAAGGTCAACTTAAGGTGATACTAAAGTCTTATTTCTTTTCATTTAAAAATAGCAAACATGTTATTGATCCAGGGAAAAACCGTTTGTCTCTCGGGGGATCAGGAAGGAATTTTTTCCCCTGCTATAGCAAATTGAATAATGCTTTGCTGGAGGTTTTTTTTTCGCCTTCCTCTGGATCAATTGTGGGCATAGGATTGTGTACATGGGATTGTATTTTTTTTTTTTTTTTTTATGGTTGGTTGAACTGGATGGACTTGTGTCTTTTTTCAATCTGACTATGTAACTATGTTATACTCATCTGCTCTGTGCAGTGGATTTGCACAGAGCAGCCCAGATCCTCCTCTTCTCAGGTCCCTCTTTGGTGCTCCTGCCCCCTCCCTCCTGCTGAGGGCCTCCACAGCAAGCAGCTTGTTATGGGGGCACCATTCAAAGAACCATGGCGCGGCCCTGCCCCCTCTCTCCTCTGAATGGCTCACTGACTTTGACAGCAGCGGGAGCCAATCAGGAGGGAGAGTCCTGGACAACAGAGTCTCTCCTGCAATATCGCTCGATTGAGATGGGGCTCAGGTATTATAGAATGCATGAAGATAAAAAACCTTCTGCCTTTACAATCACTTTAATGCATGGATGCAGTAAGGTAAAAAAACCTGCCTTTAGAACCACTTTTAGGCCTCATGCACACGAGACGCTGTTAAACGCGCATTCAGAGGCAGTTGGACACTTTTTTCAACTGCCCCTGAACCCATTCAATGTTAACCTATGTGTCCATGTACACAGTCACGTTTTTTGGCATTTTTAGGCTGTTGCGTTTAACCTCGTTTTTCCAGAAGCAAAAAAATGGGTTCAGACGCAAAAAAGTTTTCCACGTTTCAGATGCCAAATGCGGCTAAACGCCGGGACTGCGTTTAGCCGCGTTTGCGTTTATAAGTGTTTTTAAAGGAACATTTTACGACCCGACTTTGGGGCCCCTAAACTAAGTGGCCCCGAGATATGGGGCCCCAAAGTCGGGTCACAAAATGTCATTCTCTGCTGTAGAAAAGTGTTTGAAATTTTGGGGCCCCATATCTCTGGGCTACTTGGTGCTAGGAACCCCAATTTGGACATGTTGTAGCATTAGTTCCACTGTGTTAGCACACCAAATTTGGGGATCCTAGCACCGCGTGGACCTGAGATATGGGGCCCCAAAGTTGGGTCGCAAAATGTCATTCTCTGCTCTGCTGACGCTTCTAGACGCAAACGCGGTAAAACGCGGCATGCAAACACGGCAAAACGGGCGTTTCTAAACGCCGGTTTCAGCTTTTAAAAACATGTGTTCAGCAGAGTTTGCACCGGCGTCTCATGTGCATGAGGCCTTACAGGTCAAGCTGTTCAGAATAACTTTCAGTTACAGGGGACGAACCAAGTAACATTGACACGGGTGCTTATAAGGCTTCATGTACGTTGCTGCTGCTAAATGGACATTTAGGAGCAGTTGGGCATTTTTTTCAACTGCTCCTGAACTTTCCTCTGTTATATTATCAGTAGATGTACACAGGGTCGTTTACAGTCATTTCTAGGCAATTGAGTTTAGAGGCTTTTTTTTGGAATGCAAAAAAATGGGTTCAGAAGCTGAGTTTAGAGGCATTTCAAGTGCCAAATGCTTCTAAACGCAGCTAAACGCAGTAACTCGCGTTTATTATTATTATTATTATTATACAGGATTTATATAGCGCCAACAGTTTACGCAGCGCTTTACAACATTAGGGCAGACAGTACAAGTACAATACAATTCAATACAGGAGGAATCAGAGGGCCCTGCTCGTTAGAGCTTACAATCTAGGAGAGTTTAGCCACATTTCGTTCAGTTCGTTCATTTTTCATTTTTGGCTATTTTGAAAAAAAATGTTTTCTTTTAAACGTAAACGTGGAAAAACACCGCATGTAAACGCGACAAAACAGACGTTTTAAACGTGGGTTACCATCTGTCACGTTAAATCGTTCAGGAGAGGTTGTAAAAACGTCCCGTGTAAATGAAGCCTAATGGTCATTTTAAAACCATTTTTTCCAAAATAAAACATTTTGTAACTGCTAAAAAAATTTTGAATGATGTTGGGCTTAAATTTGTTTCTCTTACTTAAAAACAACTGTAGCTTTAGTGCAAGTTGTTCTGTAAGGCACAGATCTAACTCCTTGAGTGCAGTCTAAAAAGCTAACAGAGAATGCATCTAGCGGCTTGAGGCGATTCAGTTCGCATTTGCAGCGCTTTACAAATCATTCATTCATTCATTCAGTATACCTAGTCTGACACTTCTGCAAACTTAAAGTGGAACTTTATGTAAAAAATAAAATAATGGCAGAACATGCAGGACTTTTAATGCAGAGGAGACATGCTATGCCTCTTTTGCATTAAAAGTTACTTACCTGCCTGTCCACCCCTGTGCAGTTCATTGTACAAGTTCAGCAATGCCAAGATGACCAATCTCATCTATAAAGGAGGGACGTCATCTCGGACCAGCCAATGGAAATGACCGGCGATCGATAACCTGAAGCCGGCCAACCAAAGATATCCCGTGGCAGGCAGAGAGCTCTAGGATGTTGCATTGCTATACATAAATAAAAGTTTAAAAAAAAAAAAACAACACACAACTTAAAATTCAACTCAAATGCATTTCTGCATTTTTGGGCTGTGTAGGAAACATTAAACACAAATGAGTCTCAATGGTTGCATTTCAACCTAGGACCCAGCACTGTAAAGCAGTATATACACAGTATATTTTGTAGTCAGGATGGAGCATAAACTGCAGTTTTTTTCAGCTTTGCACTATACATAAAACTTTATAAATGAACAGGGTTCTTCTTAAATTCGCTCTTGTGCATGTGTCTACAGCTGTACAGACAAAAAGACTATAAACAGCACAAAGAAAGGACTTTTCTAAATGACTGTGCATGAAGTGCAGCAAAATATGCTACCAACAATCCTAGCTGTCCTTGTGGTTTGGGTACATTTTTAATACTTCTTTTCCCTTCCTCACCTATATTTGCAAAGCTGTTGAGTAGAATGAGTCACAAACTATGATGTCAGTATTATTGCTGCTACCTTATCGCTGGTAATTAGTGTCACAATAAACTTTAGTGCTGTACAAACTACTAAGCACCAAATGGATATGTATTATATTATTCAGGTATGCAATGAGAAGCATTGTATCTTCTGTATATTTTTGAATGTTTATCCTGCATTCCTCTAGAAGGTGTATGTTATTTAATACCTAGATTATAGAAAATACAGACAATCAATATTGAGATAAATACCGGTAAGTACCTTGCCATTGTTGAATTCCCCTTCAGAAAACATAAGCTGATCGACAGGAAAACTCATCCATTCCTTTAAAATACAGAGTTACTGATACCAAACATACAGATCAAAAATTCTAATATCACTCATTGGCTTAGCAGCCTAATGTAACAGGACCTCCTCACACCTCAGTGTTGTGGTACACTGCATTCATGAGTGAAAAATGAGTTGCTGGTCCTGGTTTTCTTGCAATACACAGCAGGTCTATCAGCCCCTACTGTATTTGTGGGCTAGGGCTCCATTCTGAATGAACACTGGACTGCACCACAAAGGAGGTGTGAAATCAGGCAAACAGTATTTTTAGGAGCAGTACAGCAAAATTCCAACTTCTGCCAAAATGGTTTTGCATAAATTTGAGAAGAGCAACATTATGTTCCTATTAGAGCTGGGTGATTTTCTCCAAAAAAAAAAAAAAAAAAATCTGCAATTTTTTTTTTAAAATAACTCGATTCACGATTCGAAACAAGTTTTTTTTTTTTTTTTTGATGGACACCGCGCCGGTCCCCAGGAGCTGTGGGCAGGAGTTTTTAAGCAAGCCGCGGCTTCGGCCTAGTCCGCGAAGCCGCGGCCTCACCTAAAGACTCCTGCCCGCAGCTCCTCAGGACCGGCACGGTGTCAGCGCCAGTCCTGGTGAAAAAGAAAATCTAAAAAAATCGATTTGCTGAAAATTTGAATCGATTTGAACTCTCTACTCGATTCAAGATTCAAACCAATTTTTTTCCCCAGCCCTAGTTCCTATTATTTCACCTGACTTCCTGTCAGGGAAATGACTATCAGAACAGATAGCAATAGTAACCTGTCAGGGGTTCTAACATTTCACTGATAAATAGGTAACATTTTGTAGGAGAGGACACAGACTGCAACAAAACATATAACCGTCTATACCAAAAGGAATTGGGGAAAATCTGTCCAATGGGTTCACACACACACCACATTACAACAATAAAAACCTGAGAAAGGGATAAAAAAAAAAAAAAAAAAACCCTTTCACTCTGTTCAAAAGTAAAAGAAGATCTAAAGTGCATCTAAACCCAAAAACAAAAATGGAATATTTTCCATCTTACATTCATTCACCCCATTTGTGTGGCTTGAGAAGTCTGTTAATTAACCTCTTCCCACCAATGGTTCACATATGCGGCCTCTCAGCAGGTGGGCTTTAACGCAGAGAGGCCACATACATGCAGCCCTATGGGAACATATTTCTGTACTGGGAGCAGGGCTCTGCATGCTCCCAACACAATCACAGGTAGGTACCAGAAAGCTCCTGATGCATACTAAGGGAGCTTTCCAATCACTTAACCGTTGTGACAGTCTATGGCCAGCTAAAAGCCTCTTGCACACTGTAATGATGTATGAGCATCAGACATCCCTGGCAGAAAAAACGTGAAGATGGGCTATATATCACTGCCATATTTGTGCGTATTTGCGAGCATGCACACGAGCAGAAAAGGGTGGCATTTTTGTGTATTTGTGAGCATACATACAAAAATACTAACTGACAATTTCGTTTTTTGTCTTTTTTTTTTAAAGGATCAATACGTAACACATGTTTTTTTTATTATTTTAAATTTAACTGTCTATAATAAAAGTTACAAACGTATAAAAATTCAACATTCAGAACAACAAAGTGTCAACAACAGTGAACAATGCAGCTCCCATACAATAATACGTGACCGGTTTCATCTAACGGAGTGAACATAAAGTACATATTCAAGCACATAAGGTTTCAAATCTTTACACCCCAAAAATACCAATAGTGCTTTTACCAGGTGTTCATCAAGGCCCAGCCCACAACATGTGTTAACCTATAATCAATTAGGCTACTCTCACACTGGATGGTAAAGTGCCGCCATTTTTAGCAGCGTTTTACCGTAATTTTTGTGGAGGTTTTCAGCCGCTAGCGGGGTGCTTTTAACCCCCGCTAGCAGCTGAAAAGGGGTTAAAACCGCTGAGAAAGGGCCTCTGCAGCGACGCTATGCCGGCGGCGCTGCCCCATTGATTTCAATGGGCAGGGGAGTTTTAGGAGCGGTGTATACACTGCTCCTACAGTGCTGCAAAGATGCAGCCTGCAGGACTTTTTTTGGCGTCCTGCCAGCGCACCGCTCCAGTGTGAAAGCACTCGGCTTTCACACTGGAGTGACAGGAGAGGTTCTTTACAGGCGCTATTTTTAGCGCCTGTAAAGCGCCTCAGTGTGAAAGCAGCCTTAATAAATCTGAAGCCATAGAATTGTCATTAATCCAACCACCCCACACCTTATCAAATTTAGACGGTATCGCTCTATTAGGGTTGCCACGTCATCCCTTTGAACATGAACACGTTAAACAGGTTCTGAGGCTAATTTATTGCAGATAAGGTACCAAGTTTAATTATCATCTTAATCAGCCACAGAACCTGTGTAATATGTGTTCAGTTTTTAAAGGGATGAGGTGGCAACCCTACCCTCTACTCAGATATGTAGCTTTGTACAATGCTTGTGTATTATTCACTAACGCCTTTCAGGCCATAATGGCAGGGGCCACTGGTTTATTCCATGACAGGATTATTATTTTACATGCATAGAACAGAAGCAGGGTAAGTAGTGTATGGATTACCTGTTTGGGTGCCAACGGATTTACTAGGCCCAATAAACAAACTTCTATTAAAGGTCTAATAGTGATGGTCATGACCGATTTACCACAATCCATAACCTCAGATCAGAACAGTTGAACGTGTGCACAATACCAAAAAACATGGAGAAAATCCGCTCCAGGAGAAGCACACCTCCAACAGTTCGCAGAGTATACGGGAAAAATTCTCGCAAGTTTAGCTCAAGTGTAATACATTTTATGGAGACATTTAAATTATATCAGGTGGTCCCATGCGGACACTAACCTGGAGAAGGTACGTCATCACTATTGAGTTGCGGGAAGTCCGCCAATACGTAGCGTATGTTTACTCATCTTTGTGTACAGGCACATTGAAAACAATAGGATGCATTTACAACAGTAAAAAAATAAAAAAGGCCAGTATGCCTGAAAACGGAGTGTTTTCAGACAGCAGTTTGCAAGAGGTCCAACAGTGATCCTCACTGTTTCACAAAAAAGTTTGAGAAACACTGGTCTAACACTACCCTCACACCAGATTAACAATGCTACTACTGTCCAAAAAGGTGCCTCCGTCGCTCTTACATTCTGAGTGGAAACACTCTAAGAAAGGAAGTGTGTTACTGGCCAGATCAGTAAAAATACAGTAAAAGGAAGAAAAAAAAAAAAAAAAAGAAGCGGAAAAAGAAAAATGTAGCCCAAATGACTGGGAATTGGTAAACTGCAACAAAATACATTTTTGTTTTTTGCATTTTAAACCACCCATCATGTATTTTATCTGGTTGCCCAGGGAGTTAAGCAGGCCATACACGGTCGAATTTCAAACTAATTTTCTTTTCAAAATCAGAAAGTTTGGTTTTTTTTTGTGATCCGATGATGCCATTGATTTTCGAAATTCGGCCGACCAAACCTTCAAATTCACCTCATGTTGCTACAGAAAATAATTTTCGTGGCTGGGAATCTTTTCTCTCCGTAAATTTTCTTTTCTTATTACATTTCTCGCACGATTCTCCCATCATTGATTAGAAAATCGTTCGTTTTTCTAAAAATTTCCAACATGTCCGATTCCTCAAATTTGATTGCCGCACAAAAATCAGCCGTTGCTGCAGCCCACTAATGGTGCGAAATTCGTACGAAAATTCTTGGATACGATTTTCAAAATTCGAACCGTGTATGGCCGGCATAAGGCCCCTTTCACCCAGGCGTTCTGATCAGGTCCACCTGTTAAATTTTTGAGCGGACCTGATCGAAAGATCTATTCATCCCTAAAGACAGGCAGGTGTAAACAAATAAAAGAACTAAAATATGGCATTGGAAACCATATATCCTACTTTCCATGCCTTTTTAATGAAGAAAAAAATGCAGTGGACTGCAAAAAAAAAAAAAAAAAAAGACAATCATATAGCGTTCACAATCACACCTAAATCCCTCACTTTTTTTCCCCCTGATGGCTAGAGATGGCGTGTGCCCGTTTGTTTTGTATCTGTTACAAGTTGAAAGAGCATGCTGGTATGTGAAGCACAGCAGGAGGAGGACCCCTGCTTCCAAGCTTACTCCAGACAAAACATGTTTGTGTTCTGGCATGCCAAGTAAAACCAGATGCATACACACCGTATACATTCGGATCCACAGTATCCTTCAGAAACATTACACAGCTGCTGTTTGGGGACACTCCAGGAAAGTGTTAATCCTGCAGTCCAAGTGGGTTAAGGTAAATAAAATTGTGCAGGAGATGCAGGATGGTTCTACACCTTAAATAAACACATTGCAAAGGTCAAGAGTAATAAATGTTTCTCTTAACTGGGGCCAGGCCTCCACACTAATTGCACACGCAAGTGCTTGCTTTCTTATGTACCCTCCTGACAAAGGTTCCTGAGACATTCTATGTTGAATTTTAGAATGAAAAAAAAAAAAAATACAATAAAAAGTTTGCTTCAAAGCTGCATACCCTTAAAGAGAACCTGACAAAAGCATACTGAACCACCCTAACCCCAATATAAGAGACATTAGGTAATGCTCATATTTGTAAAAAAAAAAAAAAAAAATTATAAAAAAAGGCAGTAAACTGATGCTGTCAGAACTCACCACCTTCATGAGATTAACTTTCCTTTCTGAGTTGTCTTAAAATTTATATACTTCCAATGGCTCATGAAAACTGGAAGTTTTGTCCAGCTCTCCTAAACACCTTTCCTCCTGGCAGCAGCGTTTTGGGAAAAAAAAAAAAAAAAAACCCACACATGACGCATGTAACACATCTAACCACATTTAGGTGTGTCAAGTGCTCGAGTGTTAATGCATTTAATTGGCCAGAATAATAATTTATTTTGGTCTTTGAAATTAACGTTCAAGCGCTTGCTGCAACTAGCGTTAATGCACGTTCATACGCATTAAGCGTTTTGCTGCCTCTAAACACCTATGTGTGCATTGAACACACTAATAGTCGAAACCATTGGAAAACTGAAAAAAAAAAAAAAAGTGTGGACTTTATAGGCACACTTTAAAAGCTTTACAATGTTTATTTATGAAAATTAACCACTTGCTACCCAGGCCAATTCTGACATTTCTCTCCTACATGTAAAAATCATAATTTTTTTGCTAGAAAAATTATAAGAACCCCCAGACATTATATATAAATTTTTTTTTTTTTTTTAAGCAGAGACCCTACAGAATAAGTTGGCGATCATTGCAACTTTTTATCTTGCACGGTATTTGCGCAGCAATTTTTCATGCATTAAAAAACAAAAACAGTAAATTTTGCCCAGTTTTTTGTATATTGTGAAAGATGATGTTACACCAAGTAAATAGATACCAAACATGTCACGCTTCAAAATTGCACACGCTTGTGGAATGGCACCAGACTTCGGTACTTAAAAATCCCCATAGGCGGTGCTTTACATTTTTTTTATGGGTTACATGTTTTGAGTTACAGAGGAGGTCTAGTGCTAAAATTATTGCTCTCACTCTAACGTTCGCGACGATACCTCACGTGTGGTTTTAATGCCGGTTACATATGTGGGTGCGACTTACGTATGCGTTCGCTTCTGCGAGCACGCGGGGACGCTTTAAATTATTATTTTTTTCTTTCATTGTTAATTTTACTTTTCTATTTTTGACACTTTCTTTTTTTTTTTAATCGCTTGTAAACATCCCTTGTAATAGGAATAGTGCTTGACAGGTCCTCTTTACAGTGAGATATGGGGTCAATAAGTCCCCAGATCTCACGTCTAGGCTGGGAAGCCTGAAATCAAAAAAAATGAAGATCTCTGCTTCCCAGCCAAGGCGGCGGCATTATTTCAAATGCAGAGGCCAAGCGTGACGTCATAACATCATGCCCAGCCTCTGAACGAACATAGAGACTCCGGGGATCATCTGGCCCGCTGGAAGTCTCTATGGTCAGCATCCGAGGCCGGTCGCGTCCCCTCCCGCTGCCTTTAAGAACGATCAAGCAGCTGAACAGCAGGGAATTGCCGGATCTAAAAGACGATATCTGAATGATGCCTGTAGCTGCAACGTTATATGGCTTTGCGTGGGCGGCAAACGGTTAAAGACAAATTAAAAAAACATGTAAATCTGTGAAAGTGACTAAAACGTGTCTCACTCCAACTGGACTCAATAGTAGGGATTGACGGATTATCGGTAAGGCTGATTATTGCAGGCCAATGTCAGCATTTTCCGGGAAAAAAAAAAAAAAAAAAAAAAAAATCGAAAAATCGGTCGCAAACTAGACCGATACTGCTTCAAGGGGTTTTACCGGGTTGATGCCTGCAGCTGCAGGCATCACCCCTGTACCGTTCTTTGGAGCAGATGGTCGGCTACATTGTAATAACAACCGATGAGGCTCAGCAGCCGCTCGGCTGTTATTACAAGATGCGGGAGGGGACCCCCCCCCCCCAGCCGTCTTCTGCCACTCGCCCGGGCCCTCCTGTCCCACCGCCAGTTTTAAAAAAAAAGAAAGTATTCAAAAACGCCGATCTTGACGTTTTAAATACTTTCCAGTACAGAGGAGGGGTTTGGGATCTTATAGACTCCTGATCCATAAAGAGTACCTGTTACTGCCTATTACTGTCACAATGACGTTTACATTCCTTGTGACAGCAATAACAGCGATAAAAAAAAAAGTGTAAAAATTTTAAATGTACAGAATAAATCGGCACATAATATCGGCTATCGGCCTGAGAGGTGGACGAAATGTCGGTATGTATCGGCACCGAAAAAACGATATCGGTCGATCCCTACTTAATATACTACGCTGATAGGCCAGAAAGAAACCTGAATATATCAATACCCCAATGGAATAACATATATAGTAACCTGAAGGGGTAAACCCTGTGTAAGATGTACCTATAGGTAAGCCTAGAATAAGGCTTACCTATAGGTACTGTAAATATCTCCTAAATGTGCACCGTTTAGGAGACATTTACTGTATACTTCGCCAATGACATCATCGGCGCATGACCTCTGAAGGACCGGTGGCTCCTGCGCGCATGTGCGGGAGTGACATCATGCGGCCCTGGCCAGTCACACAGCCAGAGTCTGCGGCCCCGGAAGGAAGACAGGCAAAGATGGATGTGGCCTGCAGTGGAGACGACACGGGCTTTGTTTGCAGGCAAGTGTCACATAATGTGCCAGTATGCTGCACATTAGGCCTTTATTTTACAGGAAGAAGAAAGGAAGAAAAACCCACCAGGATTTACTTTCTCTTTATTAGAGCCGGTTCAGAAATTGTCGATTATGCTTTTCAAAGGTTCAGAAGACTTGCTCGACTAGTTTCGTGCTTAAAAAATGCTTCTTCTGCAGCTAAATAAGTAAAGGTATCATACATAATATACATCACTGAGGCAGAGCAGATAACTGGACAGAAGCTTCAAGGGGACCACCACATCAAAGAGGGCAGTGACGGGGTGCATAAACAAAAGGCGCCAGTGAAGCAGAAAGGCCAAGTCATCATATGGTACAGCGCAGCATGCCCCTGGATGAGTGTCCCTACAGATAGAAGAGTAGGCTAATAGGCAGGGGTGTTCAGAGCCAGAAAACAAAACAAACAAAAAAAAAACAACGCCAGCAGTGGTAAAAATAAAATGCCCTTTGTGCAAGAGGAGTGTTTGTTACCCCAACGTTTCATATTCCCGATATGTGGCTGCTGTACCATGTACTTGTATGGGAAAGTATCCTGTTCTAGTTGCATTGCTTCCTTTGTGTGAAATCCCTGGTGTTCCTGCTAGTCACTCTGCTTTCCTATTAACAAACTGACCACACTAAGCATGAGAGCACAGCGTGGTCAGTTCTCTAGCTGTGCTGGGAACTCAGCCTGCTCTCCAACAATGATCAGACTTGTCCTAAACACCCCCTGACCTCCTGAAGCACAACTTGTCACTCTCTCAGCTATCTGTTACAATTTTTACTTTTGCTTTTTCATACTTGCTACAAGTTCACTTTAAGGCTCCATGTAATCTAGCGTATTTGTAAACTCCTAGAACCTATTATGAGCATTTTTTTTCCTACTCCTAGAAGCCAAATAGTGTTGTCCTATGCGTCATGCACACTACTTTAGGCCATTAGCATTTTTGGAGCTAGTAGAAAAAAAAAAACACTAAACACTCCTAAACACAACTGAAACGCTCTTGAAAGCTTTTTTCAAGCATTTTTTTCCCCTTCATTTACTGTAAAAGTGCTAATAAATGCTAACGTTCCTAAAAGCTACTAAAACACTACTACAAATCGGCACAAAAATGCCATTATCAGCATTTTTCTCAATATCGTTTTTTTGAGCTTATTAAAAAAATATGCTAGTGTGCACGGAGCCTCAAACCATTTAGGCTTTTTTGTGTGCCTGGGGAGTTCCTGAACAGTAGCCTAGACTTATTGTAATTACTGGTGCACCGAAATTTCGGCCACCGAAATATATCAGCCGAAAGAAAAAAAAAGTGCAGATAATGGAGCCGAAAAGGGGGCGCGGCCGCCCCGCCAGGTGCCGCACATGTGTCATTCTGGCTTGCCCCTGTCAGAGTCCCCCCCCCCTCCACGTGAGCGTCATAAGACACAGCCTGCCAGTACCTGGTAGCGCGAATCACCGCAGCAACTATGTCCCGCCTCCTAGACCGCCTCTTGTGATAGACGGCACACTGATCAAATGCTGGGAATCATTGTGCCATGTGTCATAGGAGGCATGACATCGTTACAGCGGCTGCACAGCGATTCAGATCCAGCTCTGTGACAGTGCGAGATTGCGCTACCAGGCTGCACCCCATGGGCACTAATGAGGCTGCATTGATCTCCTGTACTATGTCCACAGTCTCTGACCATCTCCTGTACTATGTCCCCAGAGCACCCAATAAGGAGATAGTATGCGACCGCCCTAAACTACGTGGCATGTTCACCAATTCCAGGAGCCTGGCGGACAAGATGGGAGAACTAGAGCTACTGTTGTACGAGGAGGATTTCGATTTTTAAGGAATTACAGAAACTTGGTTCGACAGCTCTCATGATTGGCTGGCAACCATTCAAGGATATTCCCTATATCACAGGGATAGAGAGGGTAAAAAGGGGGGAGGGGTATGCCTGTATATAAAAAATGATGTACAAGTGAATGTGAGAGATGACATCACTAAGGGAGCAAGGGAGGAAGTGGAATCCTTATGGGTAGCGCTACAAAAAGGGAGGAAAGTAAAGGGAAAGTTTAACTGGGAGTATACTAAAGGCCCCCTAACCTGAGGGAGGAGGCAGAGGCGGACTTCCTATCACAATTTAGATTAACGGCAAGAATGGGAAGTGTCATTATAATGGGGGAAATTAATTATCCAGACAGACTGGGTGGAAGGAACAGCGTGCATTCATCTAAGGCACGCCAGTTCCTAAATGTCTTGCAGGACAATTTCATGGTTCAGATGATATAGACACACCAACTAGAAACAAAGCATTACTAGACCTACTGATTACCAACAATACAGACCTGATCACAGATGTGGAAATAGGGGGCAATTTAGGAAACAGCGATCACAGGTCAATTAGTTTTAGTATAAAGCACACAAATAGGAAACACAAGGGGAATACAAAGACACCGAATTTCAAAAGAGCCAACTTCCCTAAACTACGATCCTTGCTAGAAAATAATAGTTGGGATAAAATCTCAGGAACAAAGAACACAGAGGAAAAATGGGTATGCTTTTAAATAGATTAAATAAGGGCATTAGCCAGTGCATCCCAATGGGAAATAAATTTAAAAGAGCTAACAAAAGTCCTGGGTAGCTTAACTCCAACGTAAAAATGCAAATAAAACGCAAAAGAGAAGGTCTTCAAAAAATACAAGTCTGAGGGTTCATCATCAGCATTCCAACTTTACAAAGAATGCAACAAGAATTGTAAGGGTGCAATCAGGGCAGCTAATAGAACTCTAAAGACACATAGTGGAGGAGAGTAAAAAAAAAATCCCAAGAAATACAGAAGTACATAAATAGTAAGAAAGGGAGGTCAAATCATATTGGTCCCATAAAGAATGATGAAGTGAATCTGGTTACCAAGGATAGAGAGATGGCGAAGTTATTAAATTTATTCTCCTCTTCAGTCTTCACGAGGGAAACGGGGGGGGGGGGGGGGGGTTTGGCTTTGGTAACCAAAACTGCAATGTTTATCCTCATGACACATCACAGTAAGCACCCTCATGGCTAACAGAGGATAGAAATAGACTAGAAAAACTTAACATTAATAAGTCACCGGGACCGGATGGCTTCCACCCGAGGGTCCTTAAGGAACTCAGTCAAGTAATTGCCAGACCATTGTTCCTAATTTTTACGAACAGTCTACTGACTGGAATGGTACCAGCTGATTGGAGAAAGGCCAATGTAGAACCAATATTTAAAAAAGGGCCAAGATACATGGGATTACAGACTGGGAATTACAGACCAGTTAGCCTAACATCAATTGTATGCAAGCTCCTGGAGGGGATGATAAGTGACTATATACAAGATTTTAGTCAATGACAATGGTATCATTAGCAGTAATCAGCATGGCTTCATGGAGAATCGTTCTTGCCAAACCAATCCTATTAACCTTCTATGAGGAGGTGAGCTGCCATCTAGATAAAGGAAGGCCCATAGACATGGTGTATCTGTATTTTGCAAAAGCATTTGCTACAGTTCCCCATAAACGTTTACTGTACAAAATAAGGTCCATTAGCTTGGACCATGGGATGAGTACAGGGATTGAAAACTGGCTACAGAGGCGAGTTCAGAGGGTGGGGATAAATGGAGAGTACTCAGTGGTCCGGGGTGGAAAGTGAGGTCCCCCAGGGTTCTGTTCTGGGACCAATCCTATTTAATTTATTCATAAACGACCTGGAGGATGGGATAAACAGCCCAATCTCTGTATTTACAGACGATACCAAGCTAAGCAGGGAAAGAACTTCTCCGCAGAATGTGGAAACCTTGCAAGAAGATTTGAACAAATGATTGGGTTGGGCAACTACATGACAAATGAGGTTTAATGTAGAAAAATGTAAAATAATTAGGGGTGCACCGAATGGAAATTTTGGTGCTAAAACCGAAAACGAAGGATGCACTAGGCCAAAAACCGATACCGAAAATTACAGATTTTAAAAAACATTTATATTTTTATATAGAATTGTATTATGTTCAACTTTTTAATTAATATCAATTTAAATTATTATGAATTTATTGTTGGCACCTTTAGTGCAAGAAAGGTCAAGAAAAATGCAGTCTCTAACCATCTCTTGTATTATGTCCGCAGTCTCTAACTTAAACAAATTGCTAATATTATTAGCAAAATTTCCATTTGGTGCACCTCTAATAGATATGATACAAGAGATGGTCAGAGACTGCGGACATAGTACAGGAGATGGTCAGGGACTGCAGATATGATACAAGAGATCAATGCAGCCTCACCAGTGCCCGTCAGATGCAGCCTGCCTGTGCCCAGCAGCCTCACCAGTGCACGTCATATGCAGCCTACCTGTGCCCAGCAGCCTCACTAGTGCTTGTCATATGCAGCCTACCTGTACCCAGCATATGCAGCCTACCTGTGCCCAGTAGCCTCACCAGTGCCCGCCATATGCAGCCTCACCAGTGCCCAGCAGCCTCAGTGCGCGTCATACGCAGCCTACCAGTGGCCAGCAGCCTAACCTGTGCCCATCATATGCAGCCTGCTTGTGTCCGGATCAGATCGGCGATCTCCGTGTGTCACGGAGCTGGATTTGAATTGCCCAGGGCTGCAGTAAAAATGTCCCGCCTCCTGTGATGATGTCACATTGATTCTATGTCCGGCATTGGATCAGCGTGCCATCTATCACAGTAGGCACAATTCAGCTCCGTGACCCAGAGATTGCAGCAAGAGGAGGGGAGGGGAGGATTGGACACACCAGTGTGACACTCCGGCAATGGGCAGCACACGGGGCGGACCCCGCCCCCTTTCAGTATCGGCTTTTTTTTTTTCTTTCGGACGAATGAAAAAAAAAAAACACACAGTTTTCAGCCGATAATTTTTGGTGCACCTCTAAAAATAATGCATTTGGGTGGCAAAAATATGAATGCAATCTACTCACTAGGGGGAGAACCTATGGGGGAATCTAGGATGGAAAAGGACCTGGGGGTCCCTAGTAGATGACAGTCTCAGCAATGGCATGCAATGCCAAGCTGCTGCAAGCAAAGCAAACAGAATATTGGCATGCATTAAAAAGGGTATTAACTGCAGAGATAAAATGATAATTCTCCCACTCTACAAGACTCTGGTCCGGCCGCACCTGGAGTATGCTGTCCAGTTCTGGGCACCAGTCTTCAGGAAGGATGTGCTGGAACTGGAGAGAGTCCAGAGTCCCCGAGGGCTTTCACACTGGAGCGGTGCACTAGCAGGACAGGAAAAAAAAAAGTCCTGCTAGCAGCATCTTCGGAGCGGTGTATACAAAGCTCCTGCCCATTGAAATCAATGGGACCGAGAGGCTACACCGCTGGCAAAGCGCCTCTGCAGAGGCGCTTCACGGTGGTGGAGCATAGTAACCAGTCAGCTTCCAACTTCTGCTTGTTCAGTAAGGACCCCTTTCCGATCAGGTACGCCTGTCAGTTTTTCAGGCGGACCCGATCGGACGCTCCATTCACCCCTATGGAGCAGCAGATGTCAGCGGTAACACATCCGCCGACACTCGCTGCTATCTGATCCCTTCAGCCAAATCAAGATGGATTGTGAACTTATTTTTCGTCCCTCTGGTGTATCAGATAGGATGAGAACAGACAGGCTTTCCATTTTCATCCAATCTCCCCACAGAGGTGAGCGGGACTCTGACAGGTCTGTCTCCGCACAGTGTCATCCGCCTGCTCAGCAAAGATAAACAGATCGATCCCCTGCTGAGCAAGCGGACTTCGTTAAATGGACATGCCCGTGTGAAAAGAGCCTTAGGCTTTAAAAATTAAAAGAAAAAAAAAAAAAAAAAAAAAAAAGGCTCAACGGTTGCCATGCACAGCTGCTCTAGAATCTCTTTGCTCCAGTCTTAGTAATTTTTCCTTGTATTATACAGTGCTGTGATTTGGCCGCAAGATGAGGACTTCGGAAATAAAATGGAAGAGTCAGCCATTAACAGGAAACTTTGTATTTTCTGAATAAGTACAAAGTACGTGGTGACAGCATGGGCTACGCGGATTCTGATTGCTCGGTGCCGCCCATGTGACGGCTCAGACAAATTAGAATGCTCCTAAACGTACCCTATGACGAGGTACGTTCTGGAGATTAAGCCAAGGGGATTTCTAAGCCCCGGACCGGTGAGACGGTGTCCCAGTGTGGCAGTGCAAGTCATCTCCGTGCTCCAGGTCAGCAGGAGCTGAGGGGATGGGGTCCTGTGTATGTTCACCTTACAGATTTTCCTGTAAAGGTGAACTTACCCTTTCAAAAAGGCACCAGATTTTAAAAAAGGCGACAGTATTCAAAACTGTCAAATTTGGTGTTTTGAATGCTTTTAAGTGCAAAGGAGGGATTTGGGGTCTTATAGACCCCAGATCCCTCTATAAAAGGAGTACCTGTCAGCACCTATTACTGTCACAAGGGACGTTTACATTCTTTTGTGACAGCAAAAAAAGTGATTAAAAAAAATATATATATATTTAAAGCGTCCCCATCCCTCAGTGCTCGTGTGCAGAAGTGGACGCAGACAAATGTGAGGTATCGCCAAGATCGTTAGAGCGAAAGCACTAATTCTATAACACTAGACCTCCTCTGTAACTCTAAACTAGTAACCGTTAATTTTTTAAGTGTCACCCATGGAGATTTTTAAGCCCTGTAGTTTCTTGCCATTCTACAAGCATGACATATTATGTACCCATTTACTTGGCATAACATCTTTCACATTATACAAAAAAAAAAAAAAAATTGAGCTAACCTTACTGGGTTTTTTTTTTTTTATTCATGAAAGTGTATTTCTTCGAAAAAAACTGCATTTGAAAGACCGCTGCGCAAACACAGTGTTAAATAAAATATTGCAAAGATTGCCATTTTATTCTCTAGGGTCTCTCATAAAATATATATATATACACTACCGTTCAAAAGTTTGGGGTCACCCAAACAATTTTGTGTTTTCCATGAAAAGTCACACTTATTCACCACCATACGTTGTGAAATGAATAGAAAATAGAGTCAAGACATTGACAAGGTTAGAAATAATGATTTGTATTTGAAATAACATTGTTTTTACATCAAACTTTGCTTTCATCAAAGAATCCTCCTTTTGCAGCAATTACAGCATTGCACACCTTTGGCATTCTAGCTGTTAATTTATTGAGGTAAGCTGGAGAAATTGCACCCCACGCTTCTAGAAGCAGCTCCCACAAGTTGGATTGGTTGGATGGGCACTTCTGGCGTACCATACGGTCAAGCTGCTCCCACAACAGCTCAATGGGGTTCAGATCTGGTGACTGTGCTGGCCACTCCATTACCGATAGAATACCAGCTGCCTGCTTCTGGTGTAAATAGTTCTTGCACAATTTGGAGGTGTGTTTAGGGTCATTGTCCTGTTGTAGGATGAAATTGGCTCCAATCAAGCGCTGTCCACTGGGTATGGCATGGCGTTGCAAAATGGAGTGATAGCCTTCCTTATTCAGAATCCCTTTTACCCCGTACAAAGCTCCCACCTTACCAGCACCAAAGCAACCCCAGACCATCACATTACCTCCACCATGCTTAACAGATGGCGTCAGGCATTCTTCCAGCATCTTTTCATTTGTTCTGCGTCTCACAAACGTTCTTCTTTGTGATCCAAACACCTCAAACTTGGATTCATCCGTCCACAACACTTTTTTCCAGTCTTCCTCTGTCCAATGTCTGTGTTCTTTTGCCCATCTTAATCTTTTTCTTTTATTGGCCAGTCTCAGATATGGCTTTTTCTTTGCCACTCTGCCCTGAAGCCCAAAATCCCGCAGCCGCCTCTTCACTGTAGATCTTGACACTGGTGTTTTGCGGGTACTATTTAATGAAGATGCCAGTTGGGGACCTGTGAGGCGTCTGTTTCTCAAACTAGAGACTCTAATGTGCTTATCTTCTTGTTTAGTTGTGCAACGCGGCCTCCCACTTCTTTTTCTACTCTGGTTAGAGCCTGTTTGTGCTGTCCTCTGAAGGGAGTAGTACACACCGTTGTAGGAAATCTTCAATTTCTTTGCAATTTCTCGCATGGAATAGCCTTAATTTCTAAGAACAAGAATAGACTGTCGAGTTTCAGATGAAAGTTCTCTTTTTCTGGCCATTTTGAGCGTTTAATTGACCCCACAAATGTGATGCTCCAGAAACTCAATCTGCTCACAGGAAGGTCAGTTTTGTAGCTTCTGGAAGGAGCTAGACTGTTTTTAGATGTGTGAACATGATTGCACAAGGGTTTGCTAATCATCAATTAGCCTTCTGAGCCAATGAGCAAACACATTGTACCATTAGAACACTGGAGTGATAGTTGCTGGAAATGGGCCTCTATACACCTATGTAGATATTGCACCAAAAACTAGACATTTGCAGTTAGAATAGTCATTTACCACATTAGCAATGTATAGAGTATATTTGTTTAAAGTTAGGACTAGTTTAAAGTTAGCTTCATTTAAAAGTACAGTGCTTTTCCTTCAAAAATAAGGACATTTCAATGTGACCCCAAACTTTTGAGATATATATATATATATATATATATATATATATATATATATATATATATATATATATAATGTTTGGGGGTTCTAAAAATTTTCTAACAGAAAATACTGATTTTAACAAGTGTCAGAAAACAGAGTTAGGTACCTGGTAACTCTTTTTCTAAGAAGTCTTCCAGGGCAGCATCCGAGAGATAGGCTCCTCCTCCCTAAAACAGGAAACACATTAGTCCACCATTATAAATTTCACACTCTTACCTGTGTGCCTCAGTTATGTTAAAGCACCGAAGGAATTCCCTGTAAGCTGCAAGCTCCCCCTCTGTACCTGGTTTTTGTTGTTTCAAGGGTGGGAACTAGTGCTGCCCTGGAAGACTTCTTAGAAAAAGAGTTACCAGGTACCTAACTCTGTTTTCTCGAATCGTCTTCCAGGGCAGCATCCGAGAGGATATATCAAGCAATACTTACTAGGGTGGGGTTAGAGACTGGAGCACTTTACGACCAAATGCTTGGTCTTGGTCAGACAGCTGGTCTATGCGGTAGTGCTTAGCGAAAGTACTGAAGCTCGACCATGTCGCTGCCCTGCAGATCTGCTCCGGAGTTGCCCCTGCTTTCTCTGCGGCCGAGGTTGCCCAGGCTCTAGTTGAGTGCGCTCTGATTTCACTAGGTGGAGTGAGATTCTGTGTCTTATAGGTAATCTGTATGGCCATCCTTATCCATCTGCTGATGGTGCTTTTTGAAGCTTGTTTCCCTCTGTTGATTCCTGCATAGAGGATGAAGAGGGAGGTCGTTCTACGCCATTCTTTTGTTCTTTCGAGATACGCTATGAGCGTGTTCCTTACATCAAGTTTGCTGTAAATGTTTCTTTTCCTACTATCCATGGTTGTTGGAAGTGAGGGTATGACGATGTTTTGGGTTCTGTGAAATGTAGAAGAGACCTTGGGTAGAAAGGCCGGATCTGGAGAGAGAATTATCTTGTCCAGATGTATTAGACAGTATGGTTCTATTGAAGATAGAGCTTGGATCTCACTCACTCTTCTGGCGGATACTAAGGCCAGAAGGAGCGCAGTTTTAACGTGAGGTTTTTGTCTGAGCTGTCCTCGATAGGTTCAAACGGAGGGGAAAGAAAGCCCTTAAGTACTGTGCCCATGTCCCAGGTGGGAGTTTTGTACAATTTGGCTGGTTTGGATCTTTTAAGAGCTATGAGGAATCGTCTTATCAGCGGGTCTTCCGCTAGTCTAGTATCCATGACCGAGGAAAGTGCTGCAACTTGTACTTTCAGGGTACTTGGTGATATGTTTTTGTCTGCACCATCTTGTAGGAAGTCCAAAACTATTGGAATTATCCCACCGTTGGAGATTGGTCTGTCTTCGTACCAAGAAACAAATTTTTTCCTTATTTTCTCATAGATGGCTCTCGTTACCGGCTTTCTGCTGTTTAAGATGGTGTTGATTACTCTGTCTGACAGGCCTTTGTTCTGGAGTTTTACCCTCTCAGTAACCAAGCCGAGAGCTTCAAGATTTTGTGGTTCGGATGGTTGACTGGGCCTTGTGACCGTAGATCCGGGCGGTCCGTCAGTGTCAGCTGAGGTTGTATGCTGAGATTTTTTAAATGACTGAACCATGCTCTCTGGGGCCAGTGTGGTGCTATTAGTATCACTGTTGTTTTCTCTGCCTTGATTTTTTGGATTACTTTTGGGATTATGGCAGTTGGAGGGAATGCATAGCACAGATGCCATTTCCAGTTTTGGTTGAAAGCATTCACCCCGCTGTTGCCATCTGTAGGGTCCAGGGAGAAAAATATCGGAGATTTTGCGTTCGCCCTGGAAGCAAATAGGTCTACTTCGGGTATTCCCCACTTCTGGGTGATTTGAGTGAAGGTTGTTTGGTTTAGCGACCATTCAGTGTGTTTTATCGTTTTCCGGCTCAGGAAATCTGCCACTGTATTGTCTGTTCCTTTTAGATGAATACCGGATATCGATCTTATGTTCACTTCTGTCCACAGTAGGATAGATTGTGTCAGTCTCATCAGTTTTTGGGATTTTGTGCCCCCTTGTCTGTTTAGGTATGCGACTGTCGTTGCGTTGTCTGATTGTATCTTTACATCCTTCCCCTGTAATGCTGGCTTGAAGGTTTTTAGCGCTTCCCCCACAGCTTTCAGCTCTCTCAAGTTTGAGGAGGCACGTGCCCATTTGGGTGTCCATTTCCCTTGCGAGAACCGCCCTTCCATGTGGGCTCCCCATCCTAGGGCGCTTGCATCGGTGGTGATGCTGACTGGATTGACTTGAGCCCATCTGCGCCCCTCGATGACCCGAAGTGGGTTGAGCCACCAGTAGAGTGTTTGTTTGACTGTGGCGGGGACGGGAATGGATTTTTCTAGGGATGCTTGCCTGCCATCCCATTGGGACAGAATGTAGTTCTGTAAGGGTCGCATGTGAATTTGTGCCCAGGTGATGGCTGGAATGGAAGACGTCATCAGTCCTAGTACGGACATTCCGTGCCTGATCGTTGTGGAATGGTTCCTTAGCAGGGACGTAATTGCTTGTGTCATTTTTACGTCTTTTTCCTTTGTTAGGAAAATTTTTGACAGTCTGGAGTCCAGCACGTATCCCAGGTACACTACTCTCTGGCTTGGGATCATTTGCGATTTCTCTGCGTTTATTAACCATCCCAGGTTTTGCAGATAGATCATACTCTTGCGCAGGTTGTTTTCTAGGATTGCTGCTGAGTCCGCAAAGAACAGGAGGTCGTCTAAGTATGGTATTATTCCAATACCCTCCTGTCTTAGACCTTTTAGCGCTTCCGCCATTATTTTTGAGAATATTCTTGGAGCTGAGGAGATTCCGAAGGGGAGAGCTGTGTACTGTAGGTGCAGCGTAGCTGCTGGCCCCTGGATTGCGAACCTTAGAAACCTTTGGTGATCCTTCCTTATGGGGACATGTAGGTAGGCATCCTGTAAGTCTAGTGTTGCCATGAATGTCTCCTGCGGTAGGATGTTCCTGATTGAATAGATAGATTCCATTCTGAATCTCTTGTATCTTATTCCTCGGTTGAGTGGTTTGAGGTTTAGTATCAGCCTTAGTTTGCCTGATGGTTTTCTTTTTGCGAAGATGTGTGAGTAGAAGCCCTTCTGTTCCTCCTCTTGGGGAACGTGACAAATCACCTTCTGATCTAATAGTTTCTGTAGGGATTCTAGAAACACCTTTGCTTGATTGCTGTCCTTGGGTAGCATGGTCGCTAAGTATTTGGTTGGGGGGCGGTTGGAGAATTCTATTGCGTAACCGTCCGCTATGGTGCGCAGTATGAATTTGTTTTCTGTTATCTCCTCCCATTGGTGGGAGAAAGCCGCCAATCTGCCCCCCACCTGAAGGCAGTCATTGTTTTTTGTTCTTTTGGGTATTAGGCTTGAGGATGAATTCACCTTTGCCTTTCTTGTTTTGTTGACCCCAGTGCTTTTTTGCCCCTGGCTTATTGAATTTCTTGAAATGCCGAAAGGGCGCCTTCCCTTGTCTCTTCTTGGTTTGAGGGAACCCCTTATTTTTTGCTGCAGTCCTATCCAGGACTGTTTCTAGTTCGGGACCAAACAGTAGGTCTCCAGTGAATGGTATGCCACATAAACGGTTCTTGGAAGGTGCATCCCCCCCCCAGGATTTTAACCACAGGGCTCTGCGGGCCGAGTTTAGTAGTGCCGTGGTCCTAGAGGATATTCTGACAGTTTCTGCTGAAGCATCTGCCAAGAAAGCTGCCGCTCTAGTTAGTGTGGGGATGGTTTTAATTAGTTCCTCCCTGGGTGTGTCGTTCTCCAATAGATCTTGCAGCTGGGTTAGCCAGATTAGCAAGGTTCGGGCTGTGCAGGTGGAAGCAATAGCCGGATTTAGGTTTGCCGCCCCTGCTTCCCATGCCCTTTTCAGGAGAGCTTCTATTTTCTTGTCCATGGGGTCGCTGAGGGTACCTGCGTCATCAAAAGCCAAGTCCGATTTGTTCGTGATTTTTGCCAGAGAGGCATCCACCTTGGGGCATTTAGCCCAGGTTTTGGTGTCTGCTTCCGCAAACGGGTATCTGCGTTTGATTGTGGCGGGGATGAAAAGCTTTTTCTCTGGGTCTTCCCATTCCTTTTTGACTATGTCTTTAAGTGTTTGGTGTACCGGGAACGTTCTTGGCTTCTTGGGCTGGAGCCCTTTGTACATTCTGTCATGCATAGTGAGTTCTGCGGTTTTCTGTTCTTTAATGCCTAGAGTGTCAGTGATGGCTTTGAGAAGACTGTCTGTGTCCTCAGAAGGAAACAGGTTGCAGTCTGTCGTGTCATCTTCCTCCTCTGAGTCTGAACAGATACCGTCTTCTGATTCAGATTGTTCAGATTCATCTGAATCCACCTCTTGTTCTGCCTGTACCTTGTTCTCCCTTGGAATGTGTGTTCCGCTGGTAGATGGGATACTGGCCTGAGCGACACTTGCTGGCGTTTCTAATTTCTCTATAGCTGAGCGTAGTGGTGCCATGGTGCTCTGAATTTCTTTCTTAAAAGAATTGAGCAGGTCTTTCAAAAATCCCTGTGATTCTTTTGCCACCATTTTGTCTAAGCATTTCTGACACAGGGGCTTTTTCCAATCTGGGGAAAGCCTGTGGCTGCATGAGGCACATGTTTTGCCTTTAGCCTTCCTTTCCTCAGGGGTCTTTGCCTGCAAGCGAGCATAGAGAACAAAAAAAAAAAAAAAACCCCGTGAGTTCAGGTGGTCAAAGGAACTGCCTGTAGATAGGCAGTAAACAGGTTAAGACAGAGATAATTCAAGAATATTCTGGCTTACCTTGGAGCTGTCCTGATTTGCAGGATCTGCAGGGCAGGGTGGGGAAGCGTCAGACATGATCAGCCACCAGGATCCTCTGCTTAGAGGCCTTTTTATCTGCTTCCTGCATAAGCTCCGGCCCCGCCCCCGGCTGACCCCGTGCAGGTTGGTGGACACACCTGCACATGCCGCTGTATTGTAGAGTAACTGTGCTGGTAGTGAGGGGTAGCATTGAACAAATTTGCTATTTGTATTCTGTTTTCTCTTTTTTTTTTTTTTTTTTTAAAACTTCCCGCCCCTAGGTGTCCCTGCTCTATCTCCGTAGTAGATAGACTACGGGAAAATGGCCGCCAACCCGGAAGCGGAACTTCCTCGGCGCCATCTTGGTACACCCCCGACTTCCTGTAGCGGCCTGTGGCGGTGAGGACGCTGCTGCGCCGCCCGGAGAGCGGTGGATTCGTTTGGGGGGACAGCCGCAGCCACCAAGGACCTAATTTAGAAGGTGCAAAACCCTCCCTGCTAGACCCTCTGCTGCTGAGGTTTTCGGCAGCGGTCGGCGGCGGCGGCGGGGGGGGGGCGCCCATCTATGCATGTATCCATCCCCCCTGGCGGGCTCCAGATTCTGCGGAAAGCCAGAGGGGGGTGCTTGCGGAAGCATACACAGGCCTAACAGCGGCATGGGGTGGGGATGACAGAGTCCTCCTGCAGCCTGGGGGGATGATTGCAGACCCCTCAGTAGGGGCGAAATCTCAGGCTTTGAGCAATGTTGCCCAGTGCTGCGCCTGCTCGCCCTCCCAAAGCCCCTTGGGCTGTATGGGATGCTGGCAGGGGGTCTCCTGCAACAAGCACAGAGACAGGTGAAAATAAAATAACAAACGTTCTTGCAGCTCCTGTGGGTCCGGAGGAAACACAAACAACTGAGGCACACAGGTAAGAGTGTGAAATTTATAATGGTGGACTAATGTGTTTCCTGTTTTAGGGAGGAGGAGCCTATCTCTCGGATGCTGCCCTGGAAGACGATTCGAGAAAAAGACTTAGGCATGAAGGGGTTAAATGGCAATTGCTTAGTCATGCAACATTGTATACAAATATATTTTTTTAATCATTTTTTGTACACAAATAGAGCTTTCTTTTGATAGTATTTGATCACCACTGAGTTTTTGTCTTGTTTTTTCTTTAATAAAAAAAAAAAAACACGACTTGTCTATTTTCTGTTATAAAACATATCCAATAAAAATCAAATTTCTTCATACTGTATATTTAGGACAAAATGTATTCTGCCACATATCACAAGTGCAGGCAGTGATTGGGGGCTGATCCTGCTAACACTGTTTTTGAGGACACTAGAATAGTTCCGATCGTGATCAAGATACTGATCCCTACAGATACTATACTAGTAATGGCGGCGAGCAGCAACTTATAGTGTGACTGATAGTGTAGCGGGCAATCTGCCGCTGACACTGGCTGGGAGGGACACTAACTCACAATGATGTTGCTAGTGTCAATAATACAGTAATCAGTGATAATACTGTACACTGACACTAGCTGGGTGACAGGGGTGATCAGGAGGGCAAACAAGGGGTTAACGGCGTGCCTAACATGTGTATGTGTGCTGCTTTTACTCACAATTCTGCCCGCGTTTCTCTCCTTGCTTTCAGTTCTGAAAGGCAGGGAGAAATCCAGCAAGAGCCTGTGTTTGACCAGAGCTGATCAGCAGGTATACAGTCAAAAATGATTGGATGAAAGCTGCTGAAAAATTTGTGCTACAACCACAGCAGAGGTCAGCAGGGAGCACGCCTAAACCAGGAAGTACACCACAACATACAGGTACGTTGCAGTGCCTGGCTGTGCCGTCCGCTAGCAGTAAATGTACTGTTATCATGTAGCAGGTGGTTAATGTACTTTATGAATCAAAAGATCACCTGTGACCCAGGTAGTGGTCAGCAAAAAAGTGACATCCTCTTCCAAGCAAGCATGGAAAGACATGTCCCACAAGCACCTCATCAACCTAGTACATGCCAATCCCGGGTCTGTGGGCCACCTCATGCCGTAACTAAAAGGACAGAGTGAAAAATAAACAGCTCTGGACAGAGGCGTTTCATGCAGTGATACCCAATTGGTCATCGCTAAGTTACAAGCAGCAGGAGAAGCGTGGTAAGAGTCTTCTTTATGCCTAGACTCACACTAGTGCGAGTTGATAATAGAGTTTAATAATTTCAACTTTGTGTAGCTTTTTATGATTCAGTGCATGTTCTCCTGTGTTTGCTTTATTGTACATGTTAAGTTTGCCTCAATTTATTTTTTTTTTTAGAAAGAAGCTATATCAAATGTATTAACCAAGAAGCGGTTTATGAAACCAAAGCGTCTTACAGCCACGTAAACTTTGAACTGAATTGGTTGGTCAAAAGCTTGCTACCCTTCAAGAGGATTAATGCCTTATCTGCTCTGAAATCTTTTGCTACCTTTTAAGCCCCTTTCACACTGGGGAGATTTGCAGGCGCTATTGTGCTAAAAAATAGCACTTGCAAACAGACCTGAAAGTGCTGCTGCTTTGTCTCCAATGTGAAAGCCCCGAGGGCTTTCACATTGGAGCAGTGCGCTGGCAGGACGGTAAAAAAAGTCCTGCTGGCAGCATCTTTGGAGCGGTGAAGGAACGGTGTGTATACCGCTCCTACACCGCTTCTGCCCATTGAAATAAATGGGACACCGCGGCAATACCACCGGCAAAGTGTGCAAGGTGTAAAACCGCTAGTGCCCGAATACCGACAGTAGAGCGCCGCTAACAATAGCTGCGTTTTACCGTCGACGCCGCCCCAGTGTGAAAGGGGCCTAAGTAAAACATACGACACACATAGGGCTGAAACAACTAAAGCGGCATAATCGATTAGTTGGTCAGCCAATTAATTGGCCTGCATACAGAATGCATTATTTGTTTACAGATCAGGAAATAAAGTGCAGCACACAGTCCATACATGTTAGTATACACAGTGCAGCACGCATACAGCTCAGTATATACAGTGGATATAAAAAGTCTACACACCCCTGTTAAAATGTCAGGTTTCTGTGATGTAAAAAAAAATGACAAATATAAAACATTTCAGAACTGATAAAAACAAACTTAAATCTTTTAGGGGGTAGGATGAGTAAAAATACTTTCACACAGACATCGCATGTGATTCGCACCGCACCGTCTCGCAGGTCAGTGTGAGCTGGCAGCGATTCAGGTGCAATGCAAGAACCCACACAGAATTTGCAGGGTTTCCCGCAATGCATCACTGTGAACCCTGCCTCAGTCTTTTTGGGTATGAGTCTATCAGCATGGCACATCTTGACTTGGCAATATTTGCCCACTCTTCTTTGCAAAAACACTCCAAATCTGTCAGATTGCGAGGGCATCTCCTGTGCACAGCCCTCTTCAGATCACCCCACAGATTTTCAATCAGATTTAGGTCTGGGCTCTGGCTGGGCCATTCCAAAACTTGAATCTTCTTCTGGTGAAGCCATTCCTTTGTGGATTTGGATGTATGCTTTGGATCAATGGCATGCTGAAGAATTAAGTTCCTCTTCATGTTCAGCTTTCTAGCAGAAGCCTGAAGGTTTTGTGCCAATATTGACAGGAGATGATTGTCGCATGCACCACACAGGCAGTACTTACCAGATATTCCTGCAGCTCCTTTAATGTTGCTGTAGGCCTCTTGGCAGCCTCCATGACCAGTTTTCTTCTCGTCTTTTCATCAATTTTGGAGGGACGTCCAGTTCTTGGTAACTGTTCTGCCATATTTTCTCCACTTGATGTATTCACTGTGTTCCATGGTATATCTAATGCCCTGGAAATTCTTTTGTACCCTTCTCCTGACTGATACCTTTTAACAATGAGAGCCCTCTCGTGCTTTTGAAGCTCTCTGGAGAGCATGGAAGTGCCTTTTGCAAAGGCACTTTAAATGATGGAAGGTGTGTACTGACTCCTATTTAACATGAGTTTGAAAGTGATTGCTTAATTCCGAACACAGCTACATCCCCGGATATAAGAGGGTGTGCACACACTTATGCAACCATATTATTTAAGATTTTTACTTCCCCCCAAAAGATTTCAGTTTGTTTTTTAAATTTGAGTTGTACAATTTATAGGTCACATTAAAAGGTGGGAAAAGTTCTGAAATGATTTATCTTTGTCTCGTTTTTTACATCACAGAAACCTGACATTTTAACAGGGATGTGTAGACTTTATATCCACTGTACATAGAAGTAAGTGCCTGAGAACTTATGAATGTGAATGTGTGAAGAGCAATGCCTCATGGGACATGTAATACTGCGCAGGAGAAGGAAGTGAGTGATTCTAAGGGAAGCTTTTTTTTTTTTTACCTAGCTATAGGGGCACTCTATACTATACCTTGTGGCTTGCTATTGGGGCCCCTCTGAAGGCAGAAGGAGCAAGAAGTATTGGCAGGGGACCCCAGAAGAGGAGAATCAGGGATACTCTGTGCAAAACCATTACACAGAGCAGGTATGACAAGTTTGTTGTTTAAAAGAAAAAAATTCAACTCTAAAGGCTCTGTGCAGGGAAGATCAGCATCTGAACCCTGAGAAGCCAGAGGCTGATAGACTGGGAGATAATTAGGCGATTGAATTACATGTAAAAAGTAAAAGTTTACTAGTATTGTACATTATATTTAAAATGATTATATCCAAGCAAAAAAGTTCACAACCTTCAGTACTGCTTTAACCACTAGAGGACCAGCCGCCGCAGTTATAATGCGGCAGGTTGGCTCCCCTGGGCAAATCGCCGTAGCTATACGTCGGCCACTTTAAAGACCACTAGGGGGCGATGATGAAGGCTATGCGTGTGCCCGGCGGCTGCAATGTCCGTCGGGCACCCGAGATCACTCCTGAGACAGAATGGAGAACTGTCAGTGTAAACAGACAGATCTCCGTTCTGTCAGGAGAGAGGAGACTGATTTGTTGTTCATACTAAGTATGAACAACGATCGGTCTCCTCCTCCAGGCAGTCCCATCCTACAGTTAGAATCACTCCCTAGGATAAACATTTAACCCCTTAATCGCTTAGCTTCACCGAGCGGGCTCACTGTTTCTAACAGCATGTCAAACAACAAGTCCTGCACTCTTAACCCCCGTGGCGTTGCACACTGATAATGCTCCTCCCGCTGATCATACTGACAAGACGCTCCTTATCGCGATGTGCTGAGAGCTTTCCTCCATAGAGCACTGTTTTGCTTTCTGCCTTTCAGCCGCTTCGTCGAGGAGGGAGGGAGGGGAGGGGAGAGGACTGGACGGGGGCGCTCCAGAACGACACCCCCATACTGGGCGGCACAAGGGGTGGGGCCCAGTCCAGGCCCCGTCCCATTTTCGGCTCTATTATCGGAATGTTTTCTCTTTCGGCACACTGCCGAAAACGTCATTTTCGGACGATATGTTTTGGCGGCCGAAATTTCGGTGCATCCCTAGTTAAAAGTATATCTAAAACCAAGAATTACTATTATGTATGTTGTAGAGCTGCACGATTCTAGCCAAAATGAGAATCGCAATTTTTTTGCTTAGAATAAAGATCACGATTCTCGCGGCGTAACATCTTTCATATAATAAAAAAAAGAAAAAAAAAAGGCTAACTTTAATTCATTAAAGTGTATTTTTTCCCAAAAAAATTGCATTTGAAACACCGCTGCGCAAATACAGTGCGACATAAAATATTGCAACAACCACCATTTTATTCTCCAGGGTATCTGCTAAAATAAATATATAATTTTTGGGGGTTTGAAGTAATTTTCTAGCAAAAAATTATGATTTAAACTTGAAACCAACAAATGTCAGAAAAAGGTTTTGTCTTTAAGTGGTTAAACTTCCCTCATTTACACACCAAAGTTCATTCCTTTGATCTAAAAGGACAAAAACACAATGTTTACAGTTAGTTCCCCAGCTGAGGAATGTTGCTATTCTTGGCAGACTGCCTGTTTTTTTGGGGGTTTTTTTGACAGCTGTCAGCTTCAGCAGAGAATTCTCTGCATAGGAAAAAATAAAATCGGGAAAATGCTTTGTCAAGATCTCAAGAGAGAAAAAAAAAAAAAAAAATTGCGTTAACGATTCTTAACGTTTAATCGCGCAGCTCTAGTATGTTGTCTTCCCTAGACGTGGTGGTTGCATTGGTTTTTTTACTTCCCCCTGGTGATCCAGCCAATGCCCCGCTTCCTGAGCCTTCATGTCTACAATAATTTTTTCGTATTTATGGAGGGCACTATGGTTGTTACTAGCTCTGGACTTGTCTGTGTAAAGCTTTGTACACACAATGAGATTATCGGAGGAATGATAGTCTTTTTTTTTTTGCATGCTAGTCTCATATTGAAAATTAAGAGGTTACTAAAGTTACAAAAATTCTCGTACGAGAGAATACAACTTCAGAAGTGATGTAATGTATTGCAATGTATTCTGTAGTTTGGGCATGCGTGGTTTTGTTCTTCCAATTTATTTTTGACAAACACTGTACTGATTAAACAAAAATCGTACTAACTGGTATGAAACGAGAAAAGAAATTCATGTTATGTCCCTTAGAATAATTTCGGATGAACTGTCCTGAACGGCACTTGAAAGCGGTGTACGATCAGAAACGCTTTTTTGTGTCTGATTTTCTGATCGCTACTAGGCATTAAAGTGGTTCTAAAGGCTGAAGGTTTTTACCTTCATGCATTAAGCTAAAAAAACCTTCTGTGTGCAGCGCCCCCCCCCCCCCCCAAATCCAGCAATGTTCACGATAGCCTCTGTCCCGGATGAAACAGTAGCTGGGACCATTGGAGCTGCAGCTCTGTGTGTCTTATGGATGCACAAAGCAGTGGCTCAAGAGCAAGCATACAGCTGTGCCCCCAGGGCAAGCATCCACCTCTGGTGGCACTACTCGAGGGGAAGGAGCACCAGCGGGGGACCCAAAAAGAAGAAGATCGGAGCTCCTCTGTGTAAAACCACAACACAGAGTAGGCAAGTAGGACATGTTTGTTATTTAAAAAAAAAAAAAAAGCTTTAATTTACATTACATGGTGGATGATAGACTAGCGGTTTACACAATATAGATAAGGTTGTTAGTGTTTTCTTTTTAGCTTCCAGGAAGGGACAAGGACATTGCAGTTGGGCAAGATCAATAGGTATTTTCTGTACCTATGTTCTCGGCCAGAAAAGAGAACAAATGAAGACTTTACATCTAGGCAAGCTGCAAAAGAATACATTTTTGTTTTTAGGTCTCGACTGGAGTGACCCTTTAAGCCTCTTGTGGGGGAAAAAAAAAATAAAAAACGTAATATAGCATATACAATTGCTACATAAGCCACATGGTAATAAAATTGTATTAAAAATTACCTTTCCTATTTGATCTGCAGCTCTGTAATTTTCTATAACATTCAATGCAATATGGCTACCTAGGGGTATTCTGTACACCACTGGAGGACAGAACACCCCCAGAAATGTCATTTCCTGCTTGGGTGATGGTCTCACTTATTTTCCCAGAAGTCTGCACTAAGATACAAGTCCGATTTTAGACACCCTCTGCAACAAAAACGTCATTGTTTGTGTGATGCTTCCAAAGCATTAAATCTAAAGGCAAGCAGACCCTGCAACTTTGCTCATTAGAACAATGCAAGTGCATCAGCTGATTGAGGCCTCGTTCATACTACGGGAAGTGAGAACTTGCATTTCTGTTGGCGATTTTTGTTAGCTCAACTCTCACGCAGTGTGTGCCACACATAGGGCAGCTAATTCACTTGAATGGGCTGCCCTATGCACGATCCTCACACCAAGAAGTTCAGGTAATATCTGCAATCTGCGTTTTTTATCATGACTGCGACATTGCGGCGGACAGATCGGACACTTTTGACACTATTTTGGGACCAATTTCATTTATACAGCGATCAGAGCTAAAAATAGCCACTGATTACTGTATAAATGTCACGGGCAGGGAAGGAGTTAAATACTAGGGGGCGATCAAGGAGGTAAGTGTGTTCCCTAGGTGTGTTCTAACTGTAGCGGGGGAGGGGGGTGGGCTCACTACAACAGAGATCACTGCTCCCGATGACAGGGAGCAGTAGATCCCTGTCATGTTGCTTGTTTACATAGGCATCTCCCCATTCTGCCTCTCCTCCCCACAATCGCGGGCCGCTGGCGAACATTGAGTTTGCGGCACCCACAGGCGCACGTCCGCTAGGCGGGAATTTCAAAGGGCCGTATGGGTACGCCCTTTTGCCTGCCCGTGCCATTCTGCGACTGTAAATCGGCATGCGGCGGTCAGCATGTGGTTAAACTCCACGAGTCTTGTTAAACTCCCTTCCACAAAAAAGTTTTATCCCTATTGTGGGGTCAACAGTACGGAATTTGCAAATTGAAATTATATCCCCTCTCAAGCGTCTCTTCTCCAGAGAGAATAAGTTCAGTGCTCGCAACCTTTCCTCATAACTAAGATCCTCCAGACCCTTTATTAACTTTGTTGCCCTTCTTTGTACTCACTCCATTTCCAGTACATCCTTCCTGAGGACTGGTGCCCAGAACTTGACAGCATACTCCAGTTGTAGCCAGACTAGAGTCTTGTAGAGTGGGAGAATTATCGTTTTATCTCTGGAATTAAAGGGGTTGTAAAGGTAAAAATTTTTTCACCTTAATGCATTCTATGCATTAAGGTGAAAAAACTTCTGACAGAACCGCCGCCCCCAGCCCCCCCGTTTTACTTACCTGACGCCTCGAAAGTCAGCTTCGCGTTCCCGACATCTGTTCCTCCGCTCACCCTGGCCGCTGATTGGCTGCAGTGGATGGATTGAAAGCAGCGCAGCCATTGGCTCGCGCTGCTGTCAATCACATCCGATGACGCGGCGCGCCGGGGGGCGGGGCCGAGTGATACAGCGAGCGGCTATAGCCGCCGGCTGTATCACGGGAGCGCGCCCGCAAGCACTCACCACCGTGCGAGGGAGCTCGCATTAAGGTGGTGAATGCTTGCGGGGAGGAGCTGAAACAGCCGCCGAGGGACCCCAGAAGACGAGGTTCGGGGCCACTCTGTGCAGAACGAGCTGCACAGTGAAGGTAAGTATAACATGTTTGTTATTTTAAAAAAAAAAAAAAAACACCTTTACAAACGCTTTAATCCCCTTTTTAATGCATGCCAATATTCTGTTTGCTTTGTTAGCAGCAGCTTGGCACTGCATGCCATTGCTGAGCCTGTCATCTACTAGGACCCCCAGGTCCTTTTCCATCCTAGATTCCCCCCAGAGGTTCTCCCCCTAGTGAGTAGATTACATTCATATTTATGCCACCCAAATACATTATTTTACATTTTTCTACATTAAACCTCATTTGCCATATAGTTGCCCACCCCATTAATTTGTTCAGATCTTCTTGCAAGGTATCCACATCATGTGGAGAAGTTAAGGCCCTGCTTAGCTTAGTATTGTCTGCCAATACCGAGATTGAACTGTTTACCCCATCCTCCGGGTCGTTTATGAACAAATTAAATAGGATTGGTCAGAGCAGAGAACCCTAGGGTACCCCTCTACCCACCCCTGACTATTCCGAGTACTCCCCATTTATCACCACCTTCTGAACTCACCCCTGTAGCCAGTTTTCAATCCATGTACTCACCCTATGGTCCATGCCAACAGGCCTTTTTTGTACAGTAAACATTTTTGGGAAACTGTGTCAAATGCTTTTGCAAAATCCAGATACACCACGCCTACGGGCCTCCCTTTATCTAGATAGTAGCTCACCTCTTCATAGAAGGTTAATAGATTGGTTTGGCAAGAACGATTCTTCATGAATCCATGCTGATTACTTCTAATGATACCGTTTTAATTACTAAAATCTAGTTCATTATCATCCCCTCCAAGAGCTTGCATACTATTGATGTTAGGCTAACTGGTCTGTAATTCCCAGGGATGTATTTTGGGCCCCTTTTAAATATTAGTGTTATATTGGCTTTTCTCCAATCACCTGATACCATTCCAGTCAGTAAACTGTCAGTAAAAATTAGGAACAATGGTCTGGCAATTACTTGACCGAGTTCCCTAAGAACCCTCGGGTGCAAGCCATCCAGTCCCAGTGATTTATTAATATTAAGTATCCCAATTAATCCTGGCATCTGTTAGCCATGAGGGTGCTTCCTGTGCTGCGTCATGAGGATGCTTCCTGTGATGTGTCATGAGGATAAACACTGCAGTTTGGTTACTGAAGCCCCCCCGATTCCCTCGTGAAAACTGAGGAGAAGAATAAATATAATACCTTCACCATCTCCCCATCCTTTATAACCAGATGTCCTTTCTCATTCTCTATGGGGCCAATATGGTCTGTCCTCCTTTTATTATTATTGGTACTTATATAGCGCTGTCAAATTACGCAGCACTTTACATATTCATTGTACATTCACATTTTTACTGTTTACATACTTGAAGAATTTCTTAGGATTTTTTTTTTTGCTCTCTTCCGCTATGTTTCTTTTTCGTGTTCTATCTTAGCCGCCCTAATTGCACCCTTACATTTCTTGTTGCATTCTTTATAAAGTCTGAATCCTGATGATGATCCTTCAACCTTGCATTTTTTGAAGGACTACTCTTTTGCTTTTATATGCTCTTCTTCTGCAGTCCCCCAACGGCGCTCGCGGCTTCTCCCAGCATCGGGAAACCACCTAGGAGAAGTGCTCTCCCTGGGAGTATTCGTGCGGGAGCGCTCCCGAGTCCAGCATTTGCGTCGATAGACACAGAATGCCGAATTTGGCCCCGGCGCCATTAGATTTGATTGACAGCAGCGGGAGCCATTGGCTGCGCTGCTATCAATCTATCCAATCAAGAGCCGAGACAACAGGCAGAGAGGGTGAATGCATCTCCAGCGTTGGAATTACGGGGCTCAGGTGAGCAAAACGGGGGGGCTGGTCGGTGACAGAAGTTTTTTCACCTTAATGCATCAAACATGAGGGTTTACAACTCCTTTAAAGACCCCTGATGGCTTAGTTCTCAGGTCTTCAGTGAGTCTACGATACTCAGTGGCTCTCTGCTCTGTCCCTCCAGCACTCACTGGAGCACTGAGCTGTGGACGCGGCCAGTGCAGCTAGATCGCTGGGAGGCTGAGCCAGCTGCTGATCCAGGCATCAGGGTGAATCCTGACATTAAACTCGGGATCTCTCCAGAGCCTCAACCGGCTGAGTAACATCAGCCAAGAGAAGGCTTTAGCTCACTGTCAGTTGAATACACATCTCAGGTGCAGAATGAAGTGCACTCTTGTCACCTACAGAAGAAGTAGGACCAAAAGAGTTGGGTCCTACTTCTCTTTTAAGTTCCAGATTGAATGTTTTGAGGTTTAATATCTCAAGCCTAGGTTCACATTGGAGCGATTTGACATGTCAAATCGCATGCCAAATCAGTGGCAAAGGCACAGTCCGAATCAGTGCAACGCCGCACCGTTTCCCAAAAGTAGTTTCTGTACTACTTTTGGCAACTCCGTGGTGCAATTTCAATACACATCTGTGCAGCAACCCGCGCAGATGTCTCTGAAATCGCCCCCGAAGTCGGGACTGACGTGCGGGAATGAAATGGTGCGAGTTCAGCTGAACTCGCACCATTTCATTCCCGCTGTCAGTGTGAACTTGGGCTCAAGATTTGAAAATGAAAGCTAGAAGCTGATTGGTGGCCATGCACAGCGATTCCAGATTCTGGCTGCTCCAGGCTTAATCAATTGCCCTTTCTCTACTATTTGGCTTCTTGCGCTAACACCACATTTATTCCTGATCTGAATGCTGTCTTTGGAACAAAGCACACAGCTCAGTAAAGATCAGTGATACACCAATGTATACAGTTGTAAAACAACAATAGAAATGTTTACGTTTGAGTGTGGCAATTTCCACGCATATAATCCAACATCGGCAATGAAGAATTATATGTATACTCATACGTGCATTTATGCAAGGTCTTTACAGAACATTTTACTTATGTCAACAAGATCCTGAGTATAAACATCAGTAAAATATCACGTCCGTGCCAAACTGTCCTTCAAGTTGTCAAGGCTTAAGGGGGTTATAAAGGTAAGTGTTTTTTCAACTTAATGCATCCTATGCATTAAGATGAAAAAACACCTGGCAGTCACCACCATCCGTTTTACTTACCTGAACCCCTTCATTCAGTTGGCGGGGACACGCTCTCTCTCCACGGCTCCCGGCTCTTGATTGGATAGATAGCAGCGCGGCCATTGGCTCCCGCTGCTGTCATTCAAATCCAATGACGTGGGGTCGAGTCCTGCATTTGGCCTCTATGGATGCCGAATGCTGGACTCCGGAGCGCACCCGCAAGGTAATCCCTCGGGAGAGTGGTTATCTGCTGCGCGGAGGAGCCGCCAAGGGACCCCAGAAGAGCAGGTTCAAGGCCAATCTGTGCAAAGCGAGCTGCACAGTGGAGATAAGTATGAGAGGTTTGTTATTTAAAGAAAAAAAAAAAAAAAAAATTACCCTTACAATCACTTTAAAATCAAACAGGCACTCACCTGCAAGTGTAACTGAGGTTTCTACGAATGCTCCTCTTAAAGAAACTCTTGCAACCTTCGCAAGTGAAAACGCCGTAATGCTTGCCGCTGGACTTATCGCCGCAGACCACGCAATCCACCTGAATGCCAGGCCTCTCCTCGTCCCCCTGCTCAGGGTCACTGATTCCTCCGGGAGGCGAAGCTTCATCCTCTTCCGAGTTTCTGGGGTACCCCTTCCCCATTCCATTTGTGTCTCCGTTGGGGTCTCCCCAGCCCCCAGACACCATGGCCATACCAGCGCCTCCAGTCAAAAACACCAAGAATCGAGCGCTCGGAAGCCCTTTAAAAAAAAAAAAGAAGTTGGGACGGGCTCTGGATCTCTAGCTCCCTACGGGGAACTATTCACAGCGGCATTTTGTTCCCGGGAGAGGCGAAATCCTGGGAAAAAAGAAAGCAGGGCTTGTCCGGAGCTGAGGTGGTGGATGTGTTGCTGTGACTTGTGCTCTCCTAGGGCTGTATGGGGGAGGTAACAGAGGTCAGACATGTGGCACCACTTTTTGCCCTCCTTGTTTGGACTGCCTGGGTGATTAGAGAAGAAAACAGGACAGACCAGTTTGTAGGAGAACAGGTAACAGGATGGAATAGAAGAGAGCTGCCCTCAGGGAGCTTAGGAGGGGGGGAAGACTAGCTGCTGCAATAACACACGGCTAGGGCAAAGTATGTGACAATATGGCCAGGGGGTGACTTCCAAGTCCTCCCTATAAACCTTGTGTCCAGTCACGGTGACTGCGAGAAGAGAGTTGGAGAAGTTTCCCCGCTCTTGGTATTACCCTATCAGCCCGGGATGGTAGTCCTGTGCGTGTATGTGTGTGGAGGGCTATGAGCACTGAGGAGACAGGCTAGCCGTGTTCTGTGTGGGTTAGCCGCCGTGTGTTGCTCTAATAGCTCTCTACGGCTGAGGTGAAGTCTGTGTGACCCGGATTAGGTGTATACTAGCTCCCCCCCGCGGGGTACAATTACCCAGAGAAGCCCTTGTGCGCTCGCCCCATGCCCCGGTCCGGAGTGCGGCCGATGGGAGCGGAGAGGGCGGAGAGCTGGGGCTTACCATGTGACCCTGGAGAGGAGGGTCCTCCTGACCAGAGGAGGGAGCCGGAGGAGGCTGATATCCTGTCTATGTGAGGAGAGCTGATTGATGGCTGAGTCCGTACGGCTAGGCGCCAACTCATAGTGCTATGGAGTGAGGGCGCAGGCTGTTGCTCCTCACGCTGTACAAGGGATGTTGGTATTCACAACGTGCGTTCATGTTTTACACAAATAGTAGTTTCTTCAGGGACCTGCTTTCACATTGAACTACTCAAGGACCTGACACTTTTTTATTTACGTGTAACAATCAGTTTTTTATTTTTTTTTTTGTTGCCAGAAAATTATGTAGAACCCCACCAAACAATATATATATATATATTTTTAAAAGCAGAGGCCCTAGAGAATAAATTGGTGGGTTTTGCCATATTTTATGTCACGCGGTATTTGCACAGCGATTTTTCAAATGTCATTTTTTTAGGGAATTTTAACCGCTTGACAACCATATCTCTAGAGTCGCCACCTCATCCCTTTAAAACTGAACACATATTAATTACACAGGTTCTGTGGCTGATTAAGGTGGTAATTAAACTCACTTGGTGCCTTATGTACATTAAAGCAGAGTTCCACAGCGGGTATCTATTTTTGACAGGTACCCTTCCCCACTTCTGTCGGACCCTGCCTTGCTTATAGATAGGGAAGGAGATGTGTGATCCCACACGCCTCATTTAAAGTCCCAAACCCAGTGGCAGCTGGTGAAGTTTTAGGATGGAGGGGTGCCAGACCCGCCCTTCCTTTTTGACCCCTCCCACTTGGTGAAAATGGGTGTGACTTAAAGGGGTGTGGCTCTAAGGGGTTGTGGTTAGCATCTGAGATAAACGAGGGAGAAGGAGAGAAAGATGGAGGGACAGCAGGCCCAGATCCGACACAACAATAGAAATATGTGTATTCCAGAAAGTTTAACAATCAGCAGATAAAGATACTCCAAACACCTATTTTAGCACTTCATCAGGGCAACATGGTTGTGATGGTGTCCGGATGATTGAAGCGCATTATTTTTATTATTACATTGTAATATAAAATGAAATCATTCAACTCACCATAATGCAGAATCAGTGGGAGCCCTGAGTTTGTCACCTGCCACCAGATGCCATCAGGTGCCCCCAGCAGAGACTGTCCTTACACCAGGTGCCCACAGCAGAGTCCGTTCTTACATCAGGTGCCCCCAGCGGAGTCCGTCCTTACATCAGGTGGGATATTTATTATATCAAAAAGTTAAAAAAAAACGTTTTTTTTTTCAAAATTGTTTTTTTTTATTTATAGCACAAAAAATAAAAAACGCAGAGGTGATCAAATACCACCAAAAAGAAAGCTATATTTGTGGGGAATAAAGGACGTCAATTTTTTTGGGGTACAGCATCACACGACCGCGCAATTGTCAGTTAAAGCGACGCACTGGCGTATCGCAAAAAATAGCCTGGTCATTAAGGGAGAAAATCTTCTGGGGCTGAAGTGATTAAGGTGGCAATTAATCTCATGTGGTGCCTTATCTGCATTAAATATGCCTCAGAACCTGTGTAATTCATATGTGTTAAGGTTTAAAGGGATGAGGTAGCAACCCTCACTAACATGTTCAGCGGCTCTGCTGTGCCACATCCTGTACTAGGTATGTGATCCAGCACTTCCGGGTGGGGGTGCCATAGGCAACGGGGCTGGGCTTATACACAGCGGGTGCTGGCCAATGAATGTCCGCTGGCACCCGCCGAACAAGAGAAAGACACACAGAACAGAGCCCTACCTATGTAAACAAGGCAGAGCCCTGCCCTGTCAGCAGGGAAGTGCTGGATTTTCATCAATATACGCTTATTGGGATTTTTTACCAAAAAAAATATGTAGCAGAATACATATTGGCCTAAATTTTTGAAGAAATTCTAATTTTTATTGGATATGTTTTTTATGGCAAAAAATAAAAAATATTGTTTTTTTTTCAAAATTGTCGGTCTTTTTTTGTTTATAGTGCAAAATGGCGGGTGTAGGGGAGGGAGAAGAGCGGACACATGTCCGCTCTCCTTTCCTTCTTGCTGTGACCTGGAAAGCGATGTGTATAAAGTCACTTCTGGGTCAGCCTCTCAGTGTCCCCAGCTAGCATAGCTGGGAAGGGATGTATTGCAATGCAACCTGCATTGCAACACATTTTGTGAAGCCCAGAGCAGACATGCAGGGTCCTTTGTCTCATTAAAGAGAAAAGGCCAAACCAACCTACTAACCTTCCATGAGGAGGTGAGCTGCCATGGTGCATCTGGATTTTGCAAAGGCATTTGAAACAGTTCCCCATAAACGTTTACTGTACAACCTAAGGTCTGTTGGCATGGACCAAAGGGGGAGTACATGGATTAAAAACTGGCTACAGGGGTGAGTTCAGAGGGTAGTGATAAATGGGGAGTACTCAGAATGGTCCGGTGTGGAAAGCAAGGTCCCCCGGGGTTCTGTCCTGGGACCAATCCTATTTAATTTATTCATAAATGACCTGGAGGATGGGATAAACAGCTCAATCTCTGTATTTGCGGACAATACTAAGCTAAGTAGGGCAATAATTTCTCCGCAGGATGTGGAAACCTTGCCAGAAGATCTGAACAAATTAATGTGGTTGGCAACTACATGGCAAATGAGGTTTAATGTAGAGAAATATAAAATAATGCATTTGGGCGGCAAAAATATGAATGCAATCTACTCTCTAGGGGGGGAACCGCTGATGGATGGAATATAGGATGGAAAAGGACCTGGGGGTTCTAGTAGATGACAGGCTCAGCAATGGCATGCAATGCCAAGTTGCTGCAAGCAAAGCCAACAGCATATTGGCATGCATTAAAAAGTGGATCAACTCCAGAGATAAAACAATAATTCTCCCACTCTACAAGACTCTGGTCCGGCCACACCTGGAGTATGCCATCCAGTTCTGGACACCAGTGCTCAGGAAGGATGTGCTGGAACTGGAGAGAGTCCAGAGAAGGGCAACAAAGCTAATAAAGGGACTGGAGGACCTTAGTTATGAGGAAAGGTTGCAAGCACTGAACTTATTCTCTCTGGAGAAGAGACGCTTGAGAGGGGATATGATTTTAATGTACAAATACCATACTGGTGACCCCACAATAGGGATAAAACGTATCCGTGAAAGGGAATTTAAAAAGACACATAGCCATTCACTAAAGTTAGAAGAGAAACGGTTTAACCTTAAATTGCATAGAGGGTTCTTTACTGTAAGAGCGGTAAGGATGTGGAATTATCTTCCACAGGCAGTGGTTTCAGCGGGGAGCATCGATAATTTCAAAAAAACTAGTAGATAGGCACCTGAATGACCACAACAATGTAATACTGACATAAAAGTACACACACACAGGTTGGACTTGATGGACTTGTGTAATTTTTCAACCTCACTAACTATGTAACCTGTCACCTAAAAATGATCACATAGGGGACTATTTGTCCCCTATGTGATGAAAAAAAAAAAAAAAAGCACAGACGTACAAAAATTTAAGGTTTGATATGTTGGGTAGCTATTTACCTAGTGCAACCTCGTCTTTTATATTTTACCAAAAATGTGGGTAGTTTGTTGCATTTGTTTGCCCTATTACCTTTGTGATAATATCAAGTGACATAAAAAATTGTAACTACCACTATTTTATTCTCTGCTTTCAGAAAATATATAATGTTTGGGGGTTTTATATAATCTTCAGGCCTAAAATGTTTTTTTTTTAAAGTGGAGTTCTTCCTTGGGGAGAAAAATTAAAAGTCAGCAGCTACAAATACGGTAAGTGTCTATATACTTACTATATAGAAACTTACATGTCCAGGGAGCCCACGATGTCAGCACCCCAGCCGATCTTCAGGTCGACTGTCGGGTGCAGCTGCCGCCATTTAAGGTAAGGGAACCTGGCAGTGAAGCCCTTCACGCCCGGTTTCCTACTCCAAATGCGCGAAGCACGCTGCGCTATCTGATTGGCCCGGTGGTGGAGAAAGGAGAAGGGGGCCACACGTCTGTCAAAAACAGGTCCCTGTTCCCTCCTCCCCCCTGAAAGGTGCCAAATGTGACACTGGAGGGCGGGAGGAAGCACTTAAACGGAAGTTCCACTTTTGGGTAAACATATGCAAAAATGGCTCTGACAGTGAAATAGCAGAGCCAGGGAGCGATGCGATCAACAGCGGCACTGCACAGAGAGGAACTGAGGTGGTTTCTCCCTTTCTTATCTATATTCCCATCACACACATTCCTGGAAACATGGCTCATCAATAGTGGGTGCTGTAGTGACTACCAGCTGGATACTGAAAACATCACAGATAAATGCACATATTCGCCAGCACACCAAGGATCCTCAAATATCATCCAAAGGCTTTTATTTTTTTGCAAAAAGATCACATCACAAGAACAAGTACAATGTTTCGGAGCTGCGTAGGACCCCTTCGTCAGGCATGTGTTTCTCCCCCTCTGTGACCCCGGAAGTTGGTTTTGTCTTTTTGTGTTACCTGGGGCTATTAAACTAGGTGTTGGGGGGGGTTAGAGGTAGCGATAACCAGCAGTGAGCATAGGACAGAGGGGAAGAGTGGAGACACTAGTGATATTATATCCATGACATCTAATCCTGGAGGTTAATAAGTTACCAAATCAAAAACGAAGCCTGGGAAATCATATGGAAAAAAAAAATATGCAGAAATACAAAACTCAAATACTCACAAATGCCAGGAGCCTAGTCAATAAAATGGAGGAACTAGAGCTGCTATTATTCAAGGAAGATGTGGACTTCATGGGAGTAACAGAAACTTGGTTTAACAGCTCACATGACTGGCTGGCAAACATCCAGGGGTATTTCCTGTATCGGAGGGACAGAAAGGGTAGGAGAGGGGTGTGTCTATATATCAGGAATGATTTATGGGTAGAAGAGCGGAATGATAGCAGTGATGGGGCAAGGGGGGGTGGAGTCCGTATGGGTGGAACCCCAAAGGGTGGAAGTAAGCGGGAAATTACTAGTGGGAGTATGTTTCAGGCCCCCTAACCTGAGGGAAAAGGTGAAGTTGGACTTCCTTTTACAGTTAGAAATGGCAGCAAGACAGGGAAATGTCATCATAATGGGGGACTTCAACTATCCCGACATTGACTGGGCAGAAGGGACAGCCCATTAAAGGCCCTCCATTTCTTAAATGTTCTACAGGAGAACTTCATGTCCCAATTAGTGGATTCCCTGACTAGAAGTAATGCATCGCTATATCTTTTAATTACAAATGATACAGATCTGATTGCAGATGTGGAAATATGGTACAACTTGGGAACTAGCGACCACAGAATTTTTATATTCCATATAAATCACAGGTAAGGGAGGCACAAGGGGAGTACAAAAACACTAAATTTCAAAAGAGCCAACCTTTTTAAACTGCGCTCAATGCTGCAGGATATTAACTGCTTGTCGACCGCCGGCCGTCAATTGACAGCCAGGCGGCGCGGCTCTCGTTGTGGGAGGGTGTCATATGACGGCCTCCCATTTAAACAGGGAATGCGCGCGATCGTGCGCGCGCATCCCTGTTCCTTCGGTGGCGGCGTGTCACAGAGACACCGCTCGCCACCGAGGGGGGTGAACAGCCATTGGACATGGCTGTTTACCACGTGATCGGGCGTGATGAAGTCACGGCCGATCACAGATAGGTCCACCCCATTGTGCACGGCGCGTGCGCGCGATCGCGAGCGCGCTGCGCGTGCACGTCGGTGGCGGAGTGTTCCCGGGAACACTACTCGTCACCGACGCCGGTAAACAGCCATTGGCTGGCTGTTTACCCATGTGATCGGCTGTGATCCATTCACAGCTGATCATAAATGTAAACACAGAGCGGTAACTAGCTGTTACCAGCTCTTCTCTCCTCACACACCGTTTCCAGTGTGAGGAGAGAACAGCCAGAAGCAATGAGTTACCGATCTGTGTTCTGTAGTGTTTGCACCAACACCACACCTGTCCCATCCCCCCCCCCCAATTGTCATCTGTCACCCAACAGTCACCAGTGTCACCCAATAAAGTGCACCTGTCACATAAGGGACTGCCATTAGTGACCGTCAGCGGTGCACCTGTCACCCGTCACAAATCAGTGACCATCAGCGGTGCACCTGTCACCCGTCACAAATCAGTGACCATCAGCGGTGCACCTGTCACCCGTCAGCCATCACCCGTCACCTATCAGTACCGCCAGCCATCACCTGTCACCCATCAGTGACCGCCAGCCGTCACCCGTCACCCATCAGTGACCGCCAGCCGTCACTCGTCACCCATCAGTGACCGCCAGCCGTCACCCGTCACCCATCAGTGACCGCCAGCCATCACCCATCAGTGACCGCCAGCCGTCACCCGTCACCCATCAGTGACCGCCAGCCATCACCCGTCACCCATCAGTGACCGCCAGCCGTCACCCATCAGTGACCGCCAGCCGTCACCCATCAGTGACCACCAGCCGTCACCCATCAGTGACCGCCAGCCATCACCCATCAGTGACCGCCAGCCATCACCCGTCACCCATCAGTGACCGCCAGCGGTGCATCTGTCACCAGTCACAAATAAGTGACCATCAGCGGTGCACCTGTCACCCGTCAGCCATCACCCATCAGTGACCACCAGCCGTCACCCATCAGTGACCGCCAGCCATCACCCATCAGTGACCGCCAGCCATCACCCGTCACCCATCAGTGACCGCCAGCCATCACCCGTTACCCATCACCTGTCACCCATCAGTGACCGTCAGCCATCACCGATCACCTGTCACCTTTTAGTGACCGTCACCCATCACCAGTAACTGTCCGTGGCCTGTCACCCATCAGTGACCATCGCCTGTCACACCGTCATCACTGATCAGTGAACGTCAGCTGCCACCCATTGCACAGCCCATCAGTGACCGTCACCTGCCACCTGTCACACCGCGTCATGTCCAAAAGAGTATACAACAGTGAGGAGGCGTTCCAGATCCTCTCCATGACCAATGAGAGCAACGGGGAGTTCTCATCAGATTCCAATTTGGATTCTGATTCAAGTTCGGCATTTGAACCAAATAGTGAATCAGGAAATGATTCGGAGGAATAATGGGTCCCTCCCAAAAGGGCACGGCACTCTGGAAACCAGGATTATATTCCCAGGCCCAGTACCAGCGCTGCCACCACCAATAGGCCCCAGGAACAAATTCCCAGGCCCAGTACCAGCGCTGCCGCCAGCGTTAGGCCCCGGGAACAAATGCCCAGTACCAGCGCTGCCGCCGGCGATAGGCCCCAGGAACAAATGCCCAGACCCAGTACCAGTCCTGCCACATCACGCCTGAGTACCAGCACAGGAAATTCCAATCAAACTACTGGAGTGTCACACCCCCCAAGAGCCAGGGCCTCTACATACATGCCAGATGGTCTTGCCAACCCAATATGGCTGCCTTCCAACTCGGCATCGCCAATTATTCCCCCGTTCACAGCACTGCCAGGTGTGCAGACCAACACCCGAAATTTCTCAGAGATTGATTTCTTTCATATGTTTTTGCCCGACACTATGCTGCAATTTATTGTGGACCAGACAAATTTGTATGCCCAGCAATATATTGCCAACAACCCCCAATCATCCTATGCCCGTCCTTTTGAGTGGAGAGATCTGAATTTGGAGGAGTTCAAAATGTTTATGGGCCTCACCCTAAACATGGGGATTGCAAAAAAAAATGAAGGACATGCCTATTGGTCCACCAACCCTATCCACAATATGCCCATTTATTCTGCCCTAATGTCCAGGTCCCGATACAAGATGATAATGCGCTTTCTTCACTTCAGCGACAACACCCAGTGCCCTCCCCACAATCATCCAAATTGCGACAAGTTATACAAGATTCGCCCACTGATAAATTTCTTTTCTCAACAATTTGCAGAACTCTATGTCCCCGATCAGAATATTTGCGTCAATGAGTCCCTGGTACCCTTTTCAGGCTGGCTAGGAATAAAGCAGTATATTCCTAGCAAAAGGGCCAGATATGGAGTAAAGTTATACAAGCTATGTGAGAGAGCCACGGGATATTTGTATGCGTTCCGCATATATGAAGGAAAAGATTCCCAGCTCCAGCCCCCTGAGTGCCCGGCCTACATGGGCACAACTGGAAAGATTGTATGGGACCTGGCATACCCACTTCTAAACAAAGGATATCACATTTACGTTGACAACTTTTACACCAGCCTGCTCCTTTTCAAACACTTATACACTGCAAAAACTCTGGCCTGTGGAACCTCCAGAAAAAATAGAAAGGGCTTCCCACAATCTTTAGCGAACAAAAAGCTGCGAAGGGGGGAAAGAGCATCATTGAAATGCAACGAAGTGCTGGCCTTGAGGTGGAAGGATAAGAGGGATGTGCACATGATGTCCACCATCCATGAAGACACTGCAATTGTGGTACAAAGAAGACAAGGTCCCATTGAAAAGCCAACATGTGTCCAAGATTATAATCTCTACATGGGGGGGGTAGATTTTAACGATCAAATGATTCAGCCCTATTTCTCAATAAGGAGGTCCCGATTCTGGTATAAGAAGGTAGCAATTTATCTTATCCATTTGGCCATTTACAATTCCTACGTAGTCTACACCAAATCCATTGAAAGCCCCGCCCCCTTCCTAAAATTCATAGAAGAAGTTGTCACGTCCCTCATCTATCACCAAAGACCCCCCCCAGAAGACCTTTGCTCTGAGGCTGTTTGCTGACTCCATGAGCGCCACTTCCCCTTCAGCATTCCACCATCTGAAGCAGGCCGAAGACGGCAAAAAAAATGTCGCCCGTGCACCAAAAGAGGATTTAAGAAAAGATACCAGCTACCATTGTCCCCAGTGTCCCTCCCAACCTGGCCTTTGCATTGGTGAATGCTTCCAACTTTATCATACATCCATAAAATATTAGCCCATATTTTTAACCATTTCCCCATTTTCATCATCTGTGCTGACCATTTTCCATTCTTTCCCAAATAACCACGCCACTGCCTTCCATGTGAACTGACCCTGGCCAGTTTTTTGACTATGCCTCTGCCTACCGTTTGAACTGCTTTCATGTGAACTGACCCTGGCCTGTTTTGTGACTATGCCTCTGCCCACCGTTTGGACTGCCTCCACGTGAACTGACCCTGGCCTGTTTTATCAACTACTCTACTGCCTACCGCTTGGACTGCTTACATGTGAACTGACCCTGGCCTGTTTTATGGACTATGCTTTTGCCTACCGCTTGGACTGATCTGTTGCCCTGCTACTGTAGTACACAGGGGTCTCACATATGTGAGGGGCTCCAGAATTGTTTTTCCGGTTGGAGAAAACAATTATTTTTGTTTTCTCCGGGTTTCGGAATTAGGGTCTGGAGTCCGGAGGCTTCATAGAGATTTGGGTGGGTCGAAGCCTCTACCCCTGTGCCCCTGTGCACAGGTCTTACCTGATTGTTGCCCTCAGCCTGCTGCTGACTTACTGCCACCATGCCCATGCCTGTCGCATGAATGGACCACACCGCTACCTGGAATATGCAAATAATTAGCTGTAGCAGGAGGCAGTATGTTTATGAAGGGCTGGAGAGCAGTACAATAATGAGTGTCTGCAGTTAACAGTGTACCAGGACCAATATTATGGCTGTGCTGGCTGTCTCTGCCTGGACAATTTCTATGGACTGTGCTGTGCCGACTATAGACAATATTCATGCCTGCTGCCTGGATAGTTAATATTGCTGTCGCTAAGCACCTCCCTGCCTGCTGCCTGGACCAGTGCTCTCCTCTGTGGATACTACTAAAAGCACAGGTAATGCTTTTTTTTTACCCTTTCTGCAATAGAATTTATTTTGGATTGTAATTCTTGGTATGTGCATGCTATGTGTTAGAAATATGAAGGGTTTTCAAAAATGATAGGTTGCCAGGAAATTATATATGTCATTTATGCTCCTAGAACGCCTGATGGTGCTACTTGGATGTTGGGCCTCTGTATGTGGCCAGGCTGTGTAAAAGTCTCACACATGTGGTATCGCCATACTCAGGAGGAGTAGCAGAATGTATTTTGGGGTGTCATCTTTGCTATGTACATGCTATGTGTTGGAAATATCTGATAAATGGACAACTTTGTGTAAAAAAAAAATGTGTTTTCATTTTTTTCCACATTTTCCAAAAACTTCTGGAAAAAAATGAACCGTTCAAAAGACTCATTATGCCTCATAGATTATATGTTGGGGTGTTTGCTTTCCAAAATGGGGTCATTTTGGGGGCAATTCCATTGTCCTGGTGCTCCAGGGCCTTCAAAAGTGTAATAGGTGGTTGAGAACTGAGATGTGTCATTTAGGCTCGTAGAACGCATGAAGATGCTACTTCAATGTTTGGCCTTTGTATGTGGCCAGGCTGTGTAAAAGTCTCACACATGTGGTATCGCCATACTCAGGAAGAGTAGCAGAATGTATTTTGGGGTGTAATTTGTTGTATGCATATGCTCTGAGAGAGAAATAACCTGTTAATATGACAATTCAAAAAAAAAAAAAAATTTGGAAAGAATTGTGGGAAAAAATTACAACTCAAAAAAATTCACCATGCTACTTACTTAATACCTTGGAATGTCTACTTTCTAAAAAGGGGTCATTTAGGGGGTATTTGTACTTTTCTGACTTGTTAGTGTCCCAAGAAATGAGATAGACCATCAGTACATCTGTGTGATCAGATGTGATCAATTTTCAGTGATTGGCACCATAGTTTGTAGACTCTATAACTTTCACAAAGATCAAATAATTTACACTAATATGGGTTATTTTTACTAAAGATATGTAACAGTATTAATTTTGGCCAAAATTTATGAAGAAAAATTACTAATTTGCAAAATTTTATGACAGAAACAAAGAAAAAGGCATTTTTTTCACAAAATTTACGGTCTTTTTTATTTATAGCACAAAAAAAAAAAAACCCACTAGTGATTAAATACCACCAAAAGAAAGATCTATTTGTGTGAAAAAAAGGACGCAAATTTCATATGGGTACAGTGTTGCACGACTGAGTAATTGTCATTCAAAGTGTGAGAGCGCTGAAAGCTGAAAATTGGTCTGGGCAGGAAGGGGGTGTAAGTGCACTGTATTGAGGTGGTTAAGTGGGACCAAATCCTTGAAACAGTGAACACAGAGGAAAAATGGAAATGCTTTAGGAATATATTATATAAATGTGTCACCGAGTGCATTCTAAGGGGTAATAAATATAGAAGAACAAAGGTTAAACCTGGGTGGCTGAAACAAAACGTAAAATGTTATATTAAGGACAAAAAAAGGCGTTTAAAATGTAGAAAGCGGAGGGGTTATTATCAGCACTCCAACAATACAAGGAATGCAATGTGAGGTGTAAGAACGCAATCAAGGCGGCTAAAAAAGTCTATGAAAGACACATAGCGGAGGAGAGTAAAAATAATCCCAAGAAGTTTTTTAAATATATTAACAGTAAAATGGGGAAGGTTGAGGAAGGGAAGGTGGTTACGAATTACAAGGAGAAGGCAGCTGTGCTAAATGCTTTCTTCTCCTCAATCTTCACACAGGAAAACCAGGGGTATACCCACCATGACAGTATTGTTAGCAACACGCCACAGGATCTACCCTTGTGGCTAACAGAGGCCGGAATCCAGAAGATAAGTTTAACATAAATAAATCACCAGGACCAGATGGCTAACACCCGAGAGTCCTTAACCACTTCAGCCCTGGAAGGATTTACCCCCTTCCTGACCAGAGCACTTTTTACAATTTGGCACTGCGTCACTTTAACTGCTAATTGCGCGGTCATGCAATGCTGTACCCAAACGAAATTTGCATCCTTTTCTTCCCACAAATAGAGCTTTCTTTTGATGGTATTTAATCACCTCTGCGGTTTTTATTTTTTGTGCTATAAACGTAAAAAAAATGAAAATTTTGAAAAAAAATGATATTTTCTACTTTTTGTTATAAAAAAAATCCAATAAACTCAATTTTAGTCATACATTTAGGCCAAAATGTATTCGGCCACATGTCTTTGGTAAAAAAAAATGTCAATAAGTGTATATTTATTGGTTTGCGCAAAAGTTATAGCGTCTACAAACTAGGGTACATTTTCTGGAATTTACACAGCTTTTAGTTTATGACTGACTATGTAATTTCTTGAGGTGCTAAAATGGCAGGGCAGTACAAAACCCCCCCAAAGGACCCCATTTTGGAAAGTAGACACCCCAAGGAAATTGCTGAGAGGCATGTTGAGCCCATTGAATATTATTTTTTTTGTCCCAAGTGATTGAATAATGACAAAAAAAAAATTACAAAAAGTTGTCACTAAATGATATATTGCTCACACAGGCCATGGGCATATGTGGAATTGCACCCCAAAATACATTTAGCTGCTTCTCTTGAGTATGGGGATACCACATGTGTGGGACTTTTTGCGAGCCTAGCCGCGTACAGGGCCCCGAAAACCAAGCACCGCCTTCAGGATTCCTAAGGGCGTAAATTTTTGATTTTACTCCTCACTACCTATCACAGTTTTGAAGGCCATAAAATGCCAAGATGGCACAAACCCCCCCAAATGACCCCATTTTGGAAAGTAGACACCCCAGGCTATTTGCTGAGAGGCATGTTGAGTCCATGGAATATTTTATATTTTGACACAAGTTGCGGGAAAATTACAAACTTTTTTTTTTTTTTTTGCACAAAGTTGTCACTAAATGATATATTGCTCAAACATGCCATGGGCATATGTGGAATTACACCCCAAAATACATTTTGCTGCTTCTCCTGAGTACAGGGATACCACGTGTGGGACTTTTTGGGAGCCTAGCCGCGTATGGGGCCCCGAAACCAAGCACCGCCTTCAGGATTTCTAAGGGCGTATAGTTTTGATTTCACTCCTCACTACCTATCACAGTTTTGAAGGCCATAAAATGCCTAGATGACACAAAACCCCCCCAAATGACCCCATTTTGGAAAGTAGACACCCCAAGCTATTTGCTGAGAGGCATGTGGAGTCCATGGAATATTTTATATTTTGACACAAGTTGCGGGAAAGTGACACATTTTTTTTTTTTGCACAAAGTTGTCACTAAATGATATATTGCTCAAACATGCCATGGGCATATGTGGAATTACACCCCAAAATACATTCTGCTGCTTCTCCTGAGTACGGGGATACCACATGTGTGTGACTTTTTGGGAGCCTAGCTGCATACGGGGCCCTGAAAACCAATCCCCGCCTTCAGGATTTATAAGGGCGTAAATTTTTGATTTCACTCCTCACTACCTATCACAGTTTCGAAGGCCATAAAATGCCAAGATAGCACAACCCCCCCCCCCAAATGACACCATTTTGGAAAGTAGACACCCCAAGCTATTTTCTGAGAGGCATGGTGAGTATTTTGCAGCTCTCATTTGTTTTTGAAAATGAAGAAAGACAAGAAAAAAAAACATTTTTTTTCTTTTTTCAATTTTCAAAACTTTGTGACCAAAAGTGAGGTCTGCAAAATACTCACTATACCTCTCAGCAAATAGCTTGAGGTGTCTACTTTCCAAAATAGGGTCATTGGGGGGGGGGGGGGGTTGTGCACCTGGGCATTCCATGGCCTCCAAAACTGTGATAGGCAGTGAAGAGTGAAATCAAAAATTTACGCCCTTAGAAAGCCTGAAGGCGGTGCTTGGTTTTCGGGGTCCCGTACGCGGCTAGGGTCCCAAAAAGTCTCACACATGTGGTATCCCCGTACTCAGGAGAAGCAACAGAATGTATTTTGGGGTGTAATTTCACATATTCCCGTGGCATGTTTGAGCAATATATCATTTAGTGACAATTTTGTGTAAAAAAAATAAAAAAAATTTGTTTATTTCCCGCAACTTGTGTCACAATATAAAATATTCCATGGACTCGAGATGTGTCTCAGCAAATAGCTTGGGGTGTCTACTTTCCAAAATGGGGTCATTTGGGGGGGGGGGGGGGTTGAAGTGTCCTGCCATTTTATGCACAACATTTAGAAGCTTATGTCACACATCACCCACTTTTCTAACCACTTGAAGACAAAGCCCTTTCTGACACTTTTTGTTTAAATGAAAAAATTATTTTTTTTTTGCAAGAAAATTACTTTGAACTCCCAAACATTATATATTTTTTTAAAGCAAATGCCCTACAGATTAAATTGGTGGGTGTTTCATTTTTTTTTTCACGCAGTATTTGCGCAGCGATTTTTCAAATGTATTTTTTTGGGAAAAAACACACTTTTTTAAATTTTAATGCAGTAAAACACACTATATTGCCCAAATGTTTGATGACATAAAAAAGATGATCTTAGGCCGAGTACATGGATACCAAACATGACATGCTCTAAAATTGCGCACAAACGTGCAGTGGCGACAAACTAAATACTTTTAATAATTTTAAAAGGCTTTAAAAGCCTTTACAGGTTACCACTTTAGATTTACAGAGGAGGTCTACTGCTAAAATGACTGCCCTTGATCTGACCTTCGCGGTGATATCTCACATGCATGGTGCAATTGCTGTTTACATTTGACGCCAGACCGACGCTTGTGTTCGCCTTTGCGCAAGAGCAGGGGGGGACAGGGGTGCTTTTTTTTTTTTTTTCTTTATTATTTTTTTTTTTTTTTATCTTATTTTTAAACTGTTCCTTTCTTTTTTTTATAATTGTTATTGTTATCTCAGGGAATGTTAATATCCCCTATGCTAGCAATAGTTAGTGACAGGTACTCTTTTTTGAAAAAATTGGGGTCTATTAGACCCTAGATCTCTCCTCTGCCCTCAAAGCATCTGACCACACCAAGATCGATGTGATAAAATGCTTTCCCAATTTCCCAATGGCGCTGTCTACATCCGGCGAAATCTAAGTCATGAAATGCTCGTAGCTTCCGGTTTCTTAGGCCATAGAGATGTTTGGAGCCATTCTGGTCTCTGATCAGCTCTATGGTCAGCTGGCTGAATCACTGGCTGCATTCTCAGGTTCCCTGTTGGGACAGGAGAGCCAGAGAAAAACATGGAAGACGGTGGGGGGGGGGGGGGGGCATTCCCTCCCACTGGTTGTAAAAGCAGTCTAGAGGCAAAGTATCCACTAGAATTGCTTTTACATGAAAGCTGACCGCTGGCTGAAAAGAATGATACCAAGATGATACCTAAACCTGCAGGCATCATTCTGGTATAACCACTCAAAATCCAGCAACATACCAGTACGTTGCTGGTCCTTGTTGGGCATATATTGTAAACTTTTTTCATGCAGCCTGTGGGCTGAACGAAACAAAGAGATTGATTGGTGGGTATGACCACCATTAGAATGCCTCCCTTCATCCACCCACTTCTAATGATGGGCATACATGCACCGTATATATATGCTGAAGCATGGGGGCATCCGCTCCAAAAGGTAGGAGCAAATCGCTCCTTTGCCCCTGCTGCCCCCATGCTTTGGCATATATGCTCTTTTTTTAACTGTGGTGGTGAAATCACCTCCTACAGCGATGGAGTCACGGCTTTATGTATCGTGGGAGCAAATGCTGTTGCTGTCAAGATAAATAAATCCGCGCTGCAACTGAATGGTGTACCTGCTAAGCAAATGATGGTTAACAATGAAACAAAGTAACATTACAGTATACCAGTAAGACTTACCATACCTGCAAAGCAAATACAAAAAAAACATAGTAAAAAATAAAACATTTAACGCAACCTGTGCCTAAAATATATATATATGCCGAAGCATGGGGGCATCCTCCCGCAAAAGTTAGGAGCAAATCGCTCCTCCTCCCTCTGCTGCCCCCATGCTTCAGTATATATGCTGAAGTATGTAACTGTGGTGGTGAAATCACCTCCGACAGCGCTGGAGTCACGGCTTTATGTATCGTGGGAGCAAACGCTGTTGCTGTCAAGATAAATAAATCTGCTCTGCAGCTGAATGGCGTACCTGAAAACAAAAAAATGGTTAACAATAAAACACGGTAAACAGTAAAGTATAAAAAAATTGCATACCTATAAAGCAAACATGATAAAAACATAATAACAATAAAACATTGCAGAATAGACTATAGTAAAAAAGAGCAGAACAATAGAGAGAGAACAATAAAACTACAACTATTTTTGTTTTTTTTTATTTTATATATTTTTTTGTGTTTTTTTTTTTTTAATTACTTTTTTTTGTTTTTTTTTTGGTTTTTTTTTTGTAACTGTAACTTTTGTAACTGTAACCGTTTCCAGGTTCGGGTCTCTTAAAATGCAATGGCATCTTGGGAGACCCTGTGAAAGTGTGTCCTAGTCTGTGCAGTGTTGTACCCTACGCTAATACTCAACTAGTGTATGGTAGCGTTCAAAACATTCACCAATGCAAAGACCAGGATTGTCAGGACAGGAGGGACAATAACAGCGGGGGTGTCACGCCTAAATCCGCGCTTGCTGCAGACACGACATCTTTTTTCAGGGGCTCATTGGGTAGGGGTACTCGGAAGGACATAAAGAAAATGCCTCTCATGCAGCTTACTGCATTTGGTTGGGGAAGGTGAGGTGGAGCACCGTCTGGAAACAGAAGGGCTCTGACGATCTCTTCCTGGAATTTAAGGAAGGATCCAGTCCGTCCTGAAGCTTTGTATAGCACATAAGCTTTCAGCAAAGCCAATTGAAATAAACAGACACTTTTTTGTACCAGCGTCTGGCCTTACGGGCAACTAGGTACGGTGCCAACAACTGGTCATTGAGGTCCACCCCTCCCATATTTTGGTTATATTTGTGGACACAGAGGGGTTTCTCCACAACACCAGTTGCCGTAGTAATTTGGACCGTCGTGTCTGCATGAAGGGAGGTAAGAACGAAAACATTCTTATTATCCCTCCACTTCATAGCAAGCAAATTATTACACTGCAAGCAGGCTTTCTCCCCAGCCTAAGCCTACGGGAATCTACAAGCCGCTGGGGAAAGCCCAGACGATTAGGTCGCACGGTGCCACATGCTCCAATCTGATGATCATAAAGGTGACTAAAAGTGGCACGCTCGTGTAATAATTGTCCACGTACAAGTGGTACCCCTTTCCGAATAAGCGTGACACCAAGTCCCACACAATCTTGCCAGCGCTTCCTATGTAGTCAGGGCAGTTTGTCGGCTCTATCTTTTCCCTCGTAAACCATAAAACTACATGTATAGCCTGTGGCCCTGTCACAGAGCTTATATATCTTGACCCCGTATCTGGCACGCTTGCTGGGAAGGTACTGTTTGAATGACAAGCGGCCAGAAAACTTAATCAGGGACTCATCAACGCAGACAACTTGATGGGGAGTAAACAAGTCTGCAAAACGTTGGTTGAAGTGGTTTACGAGGGGCCGAATTTTGTATAGCCGATCGTATTCAGGGTCTCCATGTGGATGACAGAGTTCATTGTCATTGAAGTGCATGAACCACAAGATCTGCTCGTATCGTGCCCTGGTCATGGAGGCAGAGAACAAGGGCATATGGTGAATTGGGTCAGTGGACCAATATGACCGCAACTCACTCTTTTTGGTTATGCCCATGTTGAGGGAAAGGCCCAGAAAGAGCTTAAATTCGGAGACCGTAATTGGTCTCCAATCTCTGGCAAGGGAGGACTGGGGAACAGTGGCGATGTGTTGACCAGCGTACAAATTGCTTTGGTCCACAATCGATCTATAGAGATCTTCGGTGAAAAACAGCGAATAAAAATCGTGACATAAAATCAACTGTTTCCACCTGCCGGGTTGGCCAGTGAATGGGGGAAGTACGGGTGCTGCAGAAGTGGTGGGTTCCCAATTAGGATTGGCGAATGCAGCAGGAAGGGCACTATGGTCATGACGGGCCTGTGTTCGTCTTCTTGGTGGCAGCGGGACACTACTTGTGCTTGCTACCTCGCCAGCTTGAACTGCACTTATGGGACTCGCCACGTCACCACGTGATACTGCAGTGCTGGATGTATGATCAGGGTGTACTAGGCCGCTGGTGCTTGCCAGTTCACCAGAAGGAATAGCGGCGCTAGTACTGCTCTGCTCCATACGAGGGACCTGCGGTTCTTGCACATCAAGGACAGAAGAAGAAGACGTCACATAACTGCAGCGTTCGCAGAGTCAGGCCTGATCCCTGCGATCGCTAATAGTTTTTGTTGGTAGCGTTTTGATACAGTCGCTAACAGTCAGGAGCTTTTTTGCCTGTGAGTCAGAGCTATCTGTCATGGAGCCGCTGTCGTCTACAGGATTGTATTCTGAGCCTGAATCTTACAGATGAGTGAATTCCTCTTCACTATCTGTCATGCTCAGAAACGTGTAGGCCTCTTCATTAGTGTACCTTCGATTTGCCATTTTGGGCTCTAAATTTAGTGGTACACTAGTGAGACTCACAGGCAAAAAAGCTCCTGACTGTTAGCGACTGTATCAAAATGCTACCAACAAAAACTGTTAGCGATCGTAGGGATCAGGCCTGACTCTGCGAACGCTGCAGTTATGTGTGTTTAGTGTTTTGTAAGTGACAGTGATCGTGATCGTGATCGATCGATACTGCACTTGGGTGGGCTGGGCCGAGGGGCAAAATGCAGGTGCTAGCAGGTATCTGGGCTGATCTCGCTAACACTTTTTTGGGAACCCTAAACTGCTGGGGACACTAGTATAGATCTGATCGGATCAGATATTGATCCGGTCAGATACTATACCATTAACCACTTGCCGACCGCCTCACGCATATATACGTGAGCAGAGCGGCACGGGCAGGCAAAATCACGTACCTGGTACGTGATTGCCTTCCCGCGGGCGGGGGGTCCAATCGGACCCCCCCCCCCGGTGCCATCGGCGGTCGGCGTTTGGTTGGAAGCGATGAGAGACGAGGGGGAGACCATCCGATCGTGGCCCCCCCCTCGCGATCGCTCCCAGCCAATGAGAAACATCCCCTGCCCCTGTATAGTACACAGAGGCAGAGGATGTGATGTCATCTCTCCTCGGCTGGCCAGTTTCCGTTCCAGCGCCGAGGAGAGAAGACATGTAAGTGCACCAACACTCACACACAACACAGTAGAACATGCCAGGCACACTAAACACCCCCGATCCCCCCCGATCGCCCCCCGATCCCCCCCCAATCACCCCCCCCCTGTCACAAACTGACACCAAGCAGGTTTTTTTTTTTTTTTTTCCCTGATTACTGCATAGTGTCAGTTTGTGACAGTTACAGTGTTAGGACAGTTAGTATTAGCCCCCTGTAGGTCTAGGGTACCCCCCTAACCCCCCCTAATAAAGTTTTAACCCCTTGATCACCCCCTGTCGCCAGTGTCGCTAAGCGATCATTTTTCTGATCGCTGTATTAGTGTCGCTGGTGACGCTAGTTAGGAACGTAAATATTTAGGTTCGCTGTCAGCGTTTTATAGCGACAGGGACCCCCATATACTATCTAATAAATGTTTTAACCCCTTGATTGCCCCCTAGTTAACCCTTTCACCACTGATCACCGTATAACTGTTACGGGTGACGCTGGTTAGTTTGTTTATTTTATATAGTGTCAGGGCACCCGCCGTTTATTACCGAATAAAGGTTTAGCCCCCTGATCGCCCGGCGGTGATATGCGTCGCCCCAGGCAGCGTCAGATTAGCGCCAGTACCGCGAACACCCACGCACGCACCGTACACGCACCGTACACCTCCCTTAGTGGTATAGTATCTGAACGCATCAATATCTGATCCGATCAGATCTATACTAGCGTCCCCAGCAGTTTAGGGTTCCCAAAAACGCAGTGTTAGCGGGATCAGCCCAGATACCTGCTAGCACCTGCGTTTTGCCCCTCCGCCCGGCCCAGCCCAGCCCACCCAAGTGCAGTATCGATCGATCACTGACACTTACAAAACACTAAACGCATAACTGCAGCGTTCACAGAGTCAGGCCTGATCCCTGCGATCGCTAACAGTTTTTTTGGTAGCATTTTGGTGAACTGGCAAGCACCAGCCCCAGGCAGCGTCAGATTAGCGCCAGTACCGCTAACACCCACACACACGCAGCATACGCCTCCCTTAGTGGTATAGTATCTGATCGGATCAATATCTGATCCGATCAGATCTATACTAGCGTCCCCAGCAGTTTAGGGTTCCCAAAAATGCAGTGTTAGTGGGATCAGCCCAGATACCTGCTAGCACCTGCGTTTTGCCCCTCCGCCCGGCCCAGCCCAGCCCACCCAAGTGCAGTATCGATCGATCACTGTCACTTTTTTTTGTAGCGTTTTGGTGAACTGGCAAGCGCCAGCGGCCTAGTACACCCCGGTCGTAGTCAAACCAGCACTGCAGTAACACTTGGTGACGTGGTGAGTCCCCTAAGTGCAGTTCAAGCTGGTGAGGTGGCAAGCACAAGTAGTGTCCCGCTGCCACCAAAAAGACAAACATAGGCCTGTCGTGCCCATAGTGCCCTTCCTGCTGCATTCGCCAATCCTAATTTGTGAACCCACCGCTTCTGCAGCGCCCGTACTTCCCCCATTCACATCCCCAACCAAATGCAGTCGGCTGCATGAGAGGCATTTATATGTCCTCCCGAGTACCCCTACCCAACGAACCCCCCCAAAAAAGATGTGTCTGCAGCAAGCGCGGATATAGACGTGACACCCGCTATTATTGTCCCTCCTGTCCTGACAATCCTGGTCTTTGCATTGGTGAATGTTTTGAACGCTACCATTCACTAGTTGAGTATTAGCGTAGGGTACAGCATTGCACAGACTAGGCACACTTTCACAGGGTCTCCCAAGATGCCATCGCATTTTGAGAGACCCGAACCTGGAACCAGTTACAGTTATAAAAGTTATAGTTACAAAAAAAGGTGTAAAAAAAAAAAAAACACAAACAAAAATAAAAAAAAATTGTTGTCGTTTTATTGTTCTCTCTCTCTCTATTCTCTCTTTATTGTTCTGCTCTTTTTTACTGTATTCTATTCTGCAATGTTTTATTGTTATTATGTTTTATCATGTTTGCTTTTCAGGTATGCAATTTTTTATACTTTACCGTTTACTGTGCTTTATTGTTAACCATTTTTTTGTCTTCAGGTACGCCATTCACGACTTTGAGTGGTTATACCAGAATGATGCCTGAAGGTTTAGGTATCATCTTGGTATCATTCTTTTTAGCCAGCGGTCGGCTTTCATGTAAAAGCAATCCTAGCGGCTAATTAGCCTCTAGACTGCTTTTACAAGCAGTGGGAGGGAATGCCCCCCCCCCCACCGTCTTCCGTGTTTTTCTCTGGCTCTCCTGTCTCAACAGGGAACCTGAGAATGCAGCCGGTGATTCAGCCAGCTGACCATAGAGCTGATCAGAGACCAGAGTGGCTCCAAACATCTCTATGGCCTAAGAAACCGGAAGCTACAAGCATTTTATGACTTAGATTTCGCCGGATGTAAACAGCGCCATTGGGAAATTGGGGGAGAATTTTATCACACCGATCTTGGTGTGGTCAGATGCTTTGAGGGCAGAGGAGAGATCTAGGGTCTAATAGACCCCAATTTTTTCAAAAAAGAGTACCTGTCACTACCTATTGCTATCATAGGGGATATTTACATTCCCTGAGATAACAATAAAAATGATTTAAAAAAAAAAAAAATGAAAGGAACAGTTTAAAAATAAGATAAAAAAAAAAAAAAAAAAAAAAAAAAAAAAAAGCACCCCTGTCCCCCCTGCTCTCGCGCTAAGGCGAACGCAAGCGTCGGTCTGGCGTCAAATGTAAACAGCAATTGCACTATGCATGTGAGGTATCACCGCGAAGGTCAGATCGAGGGCAGTAATTTTAGCAGTAGACCTCCTCTGTAAATCTAAAGTGGTAACCTGTAAAGGCTTTTAAAGGCTTTTAAAAATGTATTAAATTTGTTGCCACTACACGTTTGTGCGCAATTTTAAAGCATGTCATGTTTGGTATCCATGTACTCGGCCTAAGATCATCTTTTATATTTCATCAAACATTTGGGCAATATAGTGTGTTTTAGTGCATTAAAATTTAAAAAAGTGTGTTTTTTCCACAAAAAATGCGTTTGAAAAATCGCTGCGCAATTACTGTGTGAAAAAAAAAATGAAACACCCACCATTTTAATCTGTAGGGCATTTGCTTTAAAATAATATATAATGTTTGGGGGTTCAAAGTAATTTTCTTGCAAAAAAAAATAATTTTTTCATGTAATCAAAAAGTGTCAGAAAGGGCTTTGTCTTCAAGTGGTTAGAAGAGTGGGTGATGTGTGACATAAGCTTCTAAATGTTGTGCATAAAATGCCAGGACAGTTCAAACCCCCCCAAATGACCCCATTTTGGAAAGTAGACACCCCAAGCTATTTGCTGAGAGTCATGTCGAGTCCATGGAATATTTTATATTGTGACACAAGTTGCGGGAAAGAGACAAATTTTTTTTTTTTTTTTTTTTGCACAAAGTTGTCACTAAATGTTATATTGCTCAAACATGCCATGGGGATTTGTGAAATTACACCCCAAAATAAATTCAGTTGCTTCTCCTGAGTACGGGGATACCACATGTGTGGGACTTTTTGGGAGCCTAGCCGCGTACGGGACCCCGAAAACCAAGCACCGCCTTCAGGCTTTCTAAGGCCGTAAATTTTTGATTTCACTCTTCACTGCCTATCACAGTTTCGGAGGCCATGGAATGCCCAGGTGGCACAAACCCCCCCCCCAAATGACCCAATTTTGGAAAGTAGACACCCCAAGCTATTTGCTGAGAGGTATAGTGAGTATTTTGCAGACCTCACTTTTTGTCACAAGGTTTTGAAAATTGAAAAAAGAAAAAAAAAAATTTTTTTCTGGTCTTTCTTCATTTTCAAAAACAAATGAGAGCTGCAAAATACTCACCATGCCTCTCAGCAAATAGCTTAGGGTGTCTACTTTCCAAAATGGGGTCATTTGGGGGGGGGGTTGTGCCATCTTGGCATTTTATGGCCTTCAAAACTGTGATAGGTAGTGAGGAGTGAAATCAAAAATGTGTGCCCTTAGAAATCCTGAAGGTGGTGCTGGGTTTTCGGGGCCCCGTACGCGGCTAGGCTCCCAAAAAGTGCCACACATGTGGTATCCCCGTACTCAGGAGAAGCAGCTGAATGTATTTTGGGGTGCAATTCCACATAGCCCATGGCCTATGTGAGCAATATATCATTTAGTGACAACTTTTTGTAAATTTTTTATTTTTTTGTTTTTTTTGTCATTATTCAATCACTTGGGACAAAAAAAATAAATATTCAATGGGCTCAACATGCCTCTCAGCAATTTCCTTGGGGTGTCTACTTTCCAAAATGGGGTCATTTGGGGGGGTTTGTACTGCCCTGCCATTTTAGCACCTCAAGAAATGACATAGGCAGTCATAAACTAAAAGCTGTGTAAATTCCAGAAAATGTACCCTAGTTTGTAGACGCTATAACTTTTGCGCAAACCAATAAATATACGTTTATTGACATTTTTTTTACCAAAGACATGTGGCCGAATACATTTTGACCTAAATGTATGACTAAAATTGAGTTTATTGGATTTTTTTTATAACAAAAAGTAGAAAATATCATTTTTTTTCAAAATTTTCAGTCTTTTTCCGTTTATAGCGCAAAAAATAAAAACGGCAGAGGTGATCAAATACCATCAAAAGAAAGCTCTATTTGTGGGAAGAAAAGGACGCAAATTTCGTTTGGGTAGAGCATTGCATGACCGCGCAATTAGCAGTTAAAGCGACGCAGTGCCGAATTGTAAAAAGTGCTCTGGTCAGGAAGGGGGTAAATCCTTCCGGGGCTGAAGTGGTTAAGGGAGGTGAATGCTGAGTGCGTGGGTGTTAGCGGTACTGGCGCTAACCTGACACTGCCTGGGGCGACACAGACCTTATCTGACCCTAAAACTTAACTTATATCACCGCCGGGTGATTGGGGGGTTAAACCTTTATTAGGTAATAAACGGCGGGTGCCCTGAAACTATAAAAAACAAACTAACTAACCAGCTTCACCCGTAACAGTTATACGGTGATCACTGGTGAAAGGGTTAACTAGGGGGCAATCAGGGGGTTAAAACCTTTATTAGGTAGTATATGGGGGTCCCTGTCACTATAAAACACTGACGGCAAACCTATATACTTACCTCCCTAACTAGCGTCACCTGTGACACTAATACAGCGATCACAAAAACGATCGCTTAGTGACACTGGCGACGGGGGGTGATCAAGGGGTTAAAACTTTATTAGGGGGGTTAGAGGGGTATCCTAGACCTAAAGGGGGCTACCACTAACTTCCCTACCACTTATAACTGTCACAAACTGACACCAATGCAAAAAAAAACAACAAAAACTGCTATTGGTGTCACTGTCACAGGGGGTACAGGGGGGTGATCGGGGGTGATGGGGGGTGAAATGTGTGCCTAGTGTGTTCTACTGTTAGTGTAGTGTTGTGCAACTCACATCGATGTCTTCTCTCCTTGGCGCCAGAACGAAAAGTGCGGCTCGAGGAGAGATGACATCACTTCCTCTGCCGCTGTTTACATTACAGCAGCAGAGGAAGATTGTCATTCGTTGGGAGCGATCGCGAGGGGGTGGCCACAAATGAGTGGCCTCCCCCTCAACCTGGATCGTTCCCCTAACGAAGGCGGCCGCCTCGGGCACCGGGGAGGGTGCGATGCACCCCCCGCCCGCGGGAGGCAGATCACATACCAGGTACGTGATTTTGCCTGCCCGTGCCATTTTGCCGCAGTATATCTGCGTTAGGCGGTCGGCAAGTGGTTAAAGAACTCAGTCAGGTTATAGCCAGACCGCTATTCCTAATCTTCATGGACAGCATACTGACAGGATTTGTACCAGCTGATTGGTGAAAGGACCATGTGGTACCAATATTCAAAAAAGGGCAGAGATCTATTCCTATAGGCCTTTCAGTCTAACGTCGGTAGTTTGTAAACTATTTGAGGGGATGAAACAATGAGATTGATTACACTACCATAACAGATCAAGGCACCTCATTCCAATTGAAATATATGGAAGGAGTAGAAAGGGGGATTGTTATGGTGCCACAAATAAATCAGAAAAAGAGATTCAATAAAAATAATTTGTAATATTGAAAATGATGAAAAAGAGTAAACGCAAGTTGACCCTTAAGGTACAGGAACGTACATATAAAAGCAACAAAGTAATACAGTTATATGTATAAGGCTAGCTATAGCTATAAAGTGCCTGTTTAACTCTACATGTTTCACTATGTGCTTCTTCAGGAGCGGCAAGGCAAATATTAACTACAAAAGAGAAAATATACAAATAAGATATGCAGATATGTAACAAGACTAAATCATAAGTGACAAAACATGTGAATAAAACAAATAATATATAAACATGATAATACTTTATTCATATAGAAAGGATAAAGATCAAAAACCAGAGCCAAATTGAATGAACCCTGTTCAAATGGTTTAGGTCTTAATAGTTCTCACAGAGGGAAGGGAGTGCCATGGCAATAGGGAAGTTACCCAGTATATACAAGATGGATAGGGAGTTTATTAGGCTCCTGTTATATAGATGGAGAAGGCAGACAGGGGGTCATCAAAATCCAACAAGATGAATGCAGTATGCTATCAAAAAATACAGAAGGAACATTTGCATGTATCAGCCAGGGAGCTCCGCAATGATCCAAAACACAAGGCCAAGTCGACCTGTCATTGGCTACAGTAGAATAAAGTGAAGGTTCTGGAGTGGCCATCTCAGTCTCCTGACCTCAATATCATTGAGCCACTCTGGGGAGATCTCAAACGTGCAGTTCATACAAGACAACCCAAGAATTTACAGAAACTGGAGGCTTTTTGCCAAGAGGAATGGGCAGTTTTACTATCTAAGAAGATAAAGAGCCTCATCCATAAATACCACAAAAGACTTCAAGCTGTCATTGATGTTAAAGGGGGCAATACACGGTATTAAGAACTTGGGTATGTAAACTTTTGATCGGGGTCATTTGGGTAGTTTCTGTTGTGATTATGATTTAAAAAGAGTAAACACAGTTGATTGATAATAAATGGCTTCAGCCAAAAAATAACCATGAGTGAAAGAAAAGTTTTTGTGTTATTCATATTCTTTAAAAATAGCCAAGACATCAAAAAATTCTGCCAGGGTATGTAAACTTATGAGCACAACTGTATATACAGTATATTTTTTGTATTTTTTTTTTTTATTGTATAAAAATGCAGGAGGGTGAAGAATTATTCTCTCTTATCGCTGTAATTGTCATATATATTTCATAGAAATCACTTTACTACCCTTTTTTTGGTGCTCATCCTACGATGTCCATTGATGGATTTTGATGATCCCCTGTCTGCCTTCTCCATCTATATAACAGGAGCCTAATAAACTCCCTATCTATCACTTATATACTGGGAATAAGTTCCCTATTGCCATGGCACTCCATTCCCTCTGTGAGAACTATTAAGCCCTAAACCATTTAAGTGTTCATTCTATGTGGCTCTGGTTTTTGATCTTTATCCTTTCTATATGAATAAAGTATTATGATGTTTATATATTATTTGTTTTATTCACTTATTTTGTCATTTATGATTTAGTCTTGTTACATATCTGCATATCTTATTTGTATATTTTCTCTTTTGTAGTTAATATTTGCCTTGCCGCTCCTGAACAAGCACATAGTGAAACATGTAGTGTCAAACAGGCACTTTATAGCTACATCTAGCCTGCCACTTTAAAAAACTCTGGTTCGGCTGCATCTGGAATATTCTGTCCAGTTCTGGTCACCAGTGGTGTCACTAGGGTTGGTGTCACCCGGTGCTGAAAAAATTGGTGTCACCCCCCTCCACCAACTACCTCAGTACAGACCCCCCTCCACTAACTACAGACCCCACTCCATCAATATAGCCCCCCTCCCTCAGTACAGACTCCCTTCTATTAATATAGACCCCCCACTAAATACAGACTCCCCTCCCTCAGTACAGACCCCCTCCATCAGTACAGACCCCCGCTCAGTGCAGACCCCCTTTCCTCAGTATAGACCCCCCACTAAGTACTGACCCCCTCCCTCAGTACAGACCCCCCATCAGTACAGAAACCCTCCCTCAGTGCAGAGTCTGCAGACCCCCTCCATCAGTATCAACCCCCCACCTCAGCGCAGACCGCCCCATCAGTACATACACCCCCCCTCAGTGCTGACCCCCATCAGTATAGAATCTCCCCTCAGTGCTGACCCCCATCAGTATAGAATCCCCCCTCAGTGCAGATTCCCCCATCAGTATAAAATCCCCCCCCTCAGTGCCAACCCCCATTAGTATAGAACCCCCCTCAGTGCAGACCCCCCATTAGTATAGAATCTCCCCTCAATGCAGACCCCCCCATTAGTATAGAATCCCCCCTCAGTGCAGACCCCCCCATTAGTAATAGAATCCCCCTCAGTGCAGATGCCCCCATTAGTATAGAATCCCCCCTCAGTGCAGAGCCCCCCATTAGTATAGAATCCCCCTCAGTGCAGAGCCCCCATTAGTATAGAATCCCCTCTCAGTGCAGAGCCCCCCATTAGTATAGAATCCCCCCTCAGTGCAGACCCCCCATTAGTATAGAATCCTCCTTCAGTGCAGAGCCCCCCATTAGTATAGAATCCCCTCAGTGCAGAGCCCCCCATTAGTATATAATCCCTCCTCAGTGCAGAGCCCCCCATTAGTATAGAATCCCCCCTCAGTGCAGAGCCCCCCATTAGTATAGAATCCCCCCTCAGTGCAGAGCCCCCATTAGCATAGAATCCCCCCTCAGTGCAGAGCTCCCCATTAGCATAGAATCCCCCCTCAGTGCAGACCCCCCATTAGTATAGAATCCCCCCTCAGTGCAGAGCCCCCCATTAGCATAGAATCCCCCCTCAGTGCAGAGCACCCCATTAGCATAGAATCCCCTTCAGTGCAGACCCCCCATTAGGATAGACACCCCCTGCACATGTCCACCCACATATACATAAAGTACAGACCTCAGAACAGCGCGGACAGATACACACAGCCGTGTGTGTCCCTCGGGCTCCTCCTCCTCTTGTGTGGATGTAAACAGAGAGGAGGGGGAGGTGGCTTCAGTCCGCTGCGCTGAGGGACACAGCGCAAGTCCGGTGGCACAGATCAGGGCAGCGGGCAGTGTTAGCGGTGCGTGCCGCTACCTACGGGTGTCACCCCTCTGGCGGGTGTCACCCAGGTGCGGCCCGCACCCCCCGCATCCACCTAACAACGCCACTGTTGGTCACCAATCCTCAGAAGGGATGTGCTGGAGCGAGTCCAGAGAAGGGCAACTAAATTAACATGGGGACTGGAGGACCTCAATTATGAGGAATGACTACAAGCACTAAATTTATTCTCCCTGGAGAAGAGACGCTTGAGAGGAGATATGATAGCATTATACAAATATCTCAACGGTAATCCCAGCGTAGTTATGAAACTTTTCAGTCCCAGGGAGTGTAAGAGGACATGGGGCCACACGATAAGACTGGAAGAGAAGTGATTTAACCTTAAGCTGCGTAGGGGGGTTTTCACTGTCAGAGCAGTAAGGATGTGGAACTCTCTTCCACAATCGGTGGTGTCGGCAGAAAATATGGATGGTTTTAAAAGACTCTTGGATGGGCATCTTAGCAAAAACAATATACAGGGATATGGGAAATGATTTTTCTACATACTCATACCTACATAGGTTGAACTGGATGGACTGTTGTCTTTATTCAACCTTACCAACTATATAACTATGTAACCTGGCAGTTAGCGGCCAGGAAAGCAGACAATTAGTCTGATCTGTGTCTGATCATTTGCTTTGGAGGTCAGAGGAGAGATTTGGGGTCTAAAAGACCCCATATCTCTCAATTAAAAGGAAAGAGGCATGTAAAAAAAAAAGTGTTGGATTAAATAAAAATATATAAGAAAAAAACAATTAAGCACCTCCGTCTCCCCGTGCTTATGTGCAAATGCAAGCGCATACGTAAGTCCCATATGCATATGTAAATGATGATCGCACCGCACGTGAGGTATTGTTGCGAGTGAGAACAAGACTTCTAGTATCAGATTACCAGAAGTCCTAGTTGCAATCTCGGAACACCCAATAAGAGGATAATATGCAACCGGTCTAAACTAAGTGACATGTTCACCAATGCCAGGAGCCTGGCAGACAAGATGGGTGAACTAGAGATACTGTTGTACGAGGAGGATTTGTATTTTGTGGGAATTTCAGAGACCTGGTTCAACAGCTCTCATGATTGGCTGGCAACCATTCAAGGGTATACCCTTTATCGCAAGGATAGATAGGGTAAAAAAGGGGGAGGGTATGCCTATATATCAAGAATAATGTACAAGTGAATGTGAGAGATGACATCACTAAGGGAGCTAGGGAGGAGGTGGAATCCTTATGGGTAGCGCTCCAAAGGGATGAAGCTAAGGGGAAAATAATACTGGGAGTATGCTATAGGCCCCCTAGCCTGAGGGAGGAACGGGAGACAGATCTCATATCACAATTTGGATTAGCAACAAGGATGGGAAGTGTTATCATAATTGGGGATTTTAATTATCCAGACATAGACTGGTCGGAGGGAACCACGCATTCATCTAAGGCTCGCCAGTTCCTAAATGTCTTGTAGCACAATTTTATGGGTCAGATGGTAGGCGCACCAACTAGAAATAAAGCGGTACTGGATCTACTGATTACCAACAATACAGACCTGATCACGGATGTGGAAATATGGGGCAATTTAGGTAACAGCGATCACAGGTCAATTGGCTTCAGTATAAATCACACAAATAGGAAACATAAGGGGAATACAAAGACACTGAATTTCAAAAGAGCCAACTTCCCTAAACTATGAACCTTGCTAGAAGGCATAAATTGGGATAAAATCTTAGGAACAAAGAACACGGAGGAGAGATGGGTTTGCTTTAAGAGCATATTAAATAAGGGCATTTTCCAATGCATCCCATTGGGTAATAAATGTAAAAGAGCGAACAAAAGTCCTGGATGGCTTAACTCTAACGTAAAAATGCATATAAAAGCAAAGGAGAAGGCCTTCAAAAGATACAAGGTTGAGGGATCATCATCAGCATTCAGACTTTATAAAGAATGCAACAAGAAATGTAAGGGTGCAATAAGGACCGCTAAGATAGAAAATGAATGACACATAGCGGAGGAGAGTAAAAAAAAATCCCAAGAAATTCTTTAAGTATGTAAACAGTAAAAAAGGGAGGACAAACCATATTGGCCCCATAAAGAATGAGGAAGGACATCTGATTACAAAGGATGGGGAGATGGCGAAGGTATTGAATTTATTCTTCCCAGTCTTCACGAGGGAATCGGGGGGGGGGCTTCAGTAACCAAAACTGCAGTGTTTACCCTCATGATACATCACAGGAAGCACCTCCAAGGTTAACAAAGGACAGAATTAAAATTAGACTTGGGAAGCTTAACATTAAGATATCATCGGGACCAGATGGCTTGCACCCGAGAGTGCTTAGGGAACTCAGTCAAGTAATTGCCAGACCATTGTTCCTAAATTTTACTGACAGTCTACTGATTGGAACGGTACCAGCTGATTGGAGAAAAGCCAATGTAGCACCAATATTTAAAAAGGGCCCAAAATACATCCCTGGGAATTACAGAACAGTTAGCCTAACATCAATAGTATGTAAACTCTTGGAGGAGATGATAAGGGACTATATACAAGATTTTAGTAATGAGAACAGTATCATTAGCAGTAATCAGCATGCATTCATGAAGAATCGTTCTTGCCAAACCAATCTATTAACTTTCTATGAGGAGGTGAGTTGCCATCTAGATAAAGGAAGGCCCGTAGATGTGGTGTATCTGAATTTTGCAAAAGCATTTGGCATAGTTCCCCATAAACGTTTACTGTACAAAATAAGGTCCATTGGCATGGACCATAGGGTGAGTACATGGATTGAAAACTGGCTACAAGGGTGAGTTTAGAGGGTGGTGATAAATGGGGAGTACTCGGAATGGTCAGGGGTGTGTAGTGAGGTCCCCCAGGATTCTGTGCTGGGACCAATCCTGTTTAATTTGTTCATAAACAACCTAGAAAGTGGGGTAAACAGTTCAATTTCTGTATTTGCGGACGATACTAAGCTAAGCAGGGCAATAACTTCTCCGCGGGATGTGGAAACCTTGCAAAAAGATCTGAACAAATTAATGGGGTGGGAAACTACATGGCAAATGAGGTCTCATCAGACCACAGAACATGGTTCCAGTAATCCATGTCCTTATTCTGCTTATCTTCAGCAAACTTCGGGCTTTCTCATCTTTAGAAGAGGCTTCCTTCTGGGACGACAGCCTTGCAGACCAATTTGATTGAGTGTGCGGCGTATGGCCTGAGCACTGACAGGTTGACCCCCCACCCCTTCAACCTCTGCAGAAATGCTGGCAGCACTCATATATCTATTTCCCAAAGACAATCTCTGGATATAGGACACTGAGCATGTGCACTCAACTTCTTTGGTCGAGACATGGTGAGGCCTGTTCTGAGTGGAACCTGTTCTGTTAAACCGCTGTATCGTCTTGGCCACCATGCTGCAGCTCAGTTTCAGGGTCTTGGCAATCTTCTTATAGCCTAGGCCATCTTTATGTAGATGTCAGGACTGGGCTCAGCCCTTTCTTCTCAAAGCTGGCCGCTCAGCTGTCTGCTAATTGCCAGCTCCTATCTCTCCACAGTGACTCACCTGTTGATGATATCCTACTCGTCAGTCCTCCCTACTTAAGCCGTCCAGTCCAGATGATCTCTGCCTTTGCCTTGGTCACATCTCTAGAGACGCTCGCCTGTGTTCCTGTTAAAGACTTGCTTGGCTGACATTCTTTCTGGCTCCAGATCCTACTTGTTCTACTACGCTCCTCTCTGGCTCCCTGACGTTTTGGCTTGTCTGACTATCCGTTCCAGTTCCTGAACTCTGGCTATGTTTTGACTATGTCTACTCTGTTTAACTTTTTCCTATTATTATTAAACAAGTGTGATTTAACTGTACTTCTGTCTCAGTCTGATTCATGGTTTCTGACAGTAGGCGAAGGCCATGAATTCAGAAGATGCAGTCAATCCACTTGTTGGTAATATTTTTTCCATATTGGATGAGCAGGATCACCGCATGGATCAGTTTGCCATGGCATTACAAATGCTCCTGAGTCGCACGGCTCGCCCGGAATCTCCCACTGTGACTGCTCCAGTACAACCTGTATTGCAGGCTGTCCCTCCTGCTGCTCCAGTCTCTGTGCAGACACCAGCCTCAAATATTACCTCTATAAGAGGTATGTCTGGTTCTGCTCCGTGTCCCCAGCGATTTGGAGGTGATCCAGTCCAATGCAGGTTGAGATATACTTTGAGATGCTGCCCCAGGCGTTTCCCAGCAAAAACGTATTGTCTTGAGTTACCCTGAGTTTGTGGCTTCTCTTAAAAGGGTATTTGACGTTCCTGCACGCTCTGCTTCTGCTGCCAAGTGCCTCATGTCCATCAAACAGAGTACGAGAACTGTTGCCAATTACGCCATTGAATTCCGTACTCTGGCAGCAGAGGTTGCTTGGAACAATGAGGATAATGAGGCTGCTTTTTCTCATGGTCTCTCGGATACCATCAAGGATGAAATAGCAGCCCAAGATATACCCACTAAGCTGGATAAGTTGATAATGTTTGCCATCCTCATTAACTCCAGACTCAGAGAAAGACTCCCTTTTAAGGAGCACTTGCAGAAGCCTCCTGTACATTTGTGTCCAAACTTTGCAGTCCCACCCTTTCCTCCCTCACCTCCCATGCCTGCTGGAGACCGAGTCAGTCTGTGAAGATGAACCCATCCACTTGGGCATCACGGGTCTCTCTGCGGATGAGAGAACCCTTAGGAGGAGGGAGAGATTGTGCCTTTATTGTGGCCAGGCAGGTCACTTTTTGAAGTCTTGTCCGTCCGAACCTTGAGGTCCTGTCATGGACAGACCTTAGGTGGCGTTGTTTCGTTCCCAGTTATCCAGAAGGATAAGCCCCTGGTTTCGGTTACCCCTTCTTGGGCTGAGTCGTCCTTTGAGATACAGGCTCTAATCAACTCTGGGGCTGCAGGCCTGTTCATTGATGATGCCTTTGTATCGAAGCACTCGATTCCACTGCAGCTGCGTGACACTCAACTTGCCATTGAGACTCTTGACGGAGACCTCTACAGCCTGCCCATGTGACTCATGATACCGTTCCGTTGTCCATGGCCGTAGGGGCTCTTCACCATGAGATAATCCAATTCCAAGTTATTTCCTCACCTAAGTTTCCGCAGGTTATTGGCTATCCTTGGTTACAGAGGCACAACCCCTGTTTTGATTGGCTCCGTGCTGAGGTTCTCTCCTGGTCACAACAATGCAGTAAGACATGCTTCCAGAAGGTAGCTAAGGTCCTGTGCACCTCTTCACTCACCTCCCTGCTGGAGGAGTACCGCGATTTTAGCAATGTCTTTGACAAAGGTCAAGCCATAGAGAGATTGCCTCCTCTCTCCTCAGTCGTATGATTGCGCAATTGACTTTCAACCTGGTGCCATACCCCCTCGTGGCCGGGTTTACCCTTTTTCGGTCTTGGAGGATAAGGCCATGGAGGAATATGTTGCAGACGCACTTGTATTGATTATAGGGGTCTCAATCATTTCACAATTAAGAATGCCTATCCGATTCCGTTGATTACGGAGTTATTTGACCGCTTCAAGTAAGCAACGGTTTTCACAAAGCTTGATTTGAGAGGGGCATACAATCTCGTGAGGATTAAGGAGGGCGACGAGTGGAAAACTGTGTTTAATACCATAACAGGCCATTATGAGTAACTCGTGATGCCTTTTGGCCTTTGTAACTTCCTGGCAGTTTTCCAGGAATTTATTAATGATGTCCTCCAATATTTGTTGCAGTTATGTGTGGTGGTTTATCTCTACGATATTCTCATATTTCCAAGTCCCTGGAGAGCCACCACACAGATGTCTATCGTGTGCTTCAGAAACTAAGAGAGAACAATCTCTATTGTAAATGGGAGAAGTGCGAATTCCATCATGAACAGGTTAAATTCCTGGGTTATGTCATTTCCACTGCTGGTTTTTCGATGGGCCCAGAGAAACTTTTAGCAGTCCTACAGTGGCTCCAACACGTGGGTTTACGTCTAGCATTTTCTTGGCTTTGCCAACTTTTATTGGATGTTTATTCGTAACTTCTCGTCTCTGGTCAAGCCCCTGACTGATATAACCAGAAAGGACTGTAACCCACAGAGTTGGCTTCCGGAGTCCACTAAGGCCTTTGAGAGTCTCAAGGCTGCCTTTGTTTCTGCTCCTCTGTTGGCACATCCTGATCCTACGTTACTTTTTATCCTTGAGGTTGATGCTTCTGAGACTGAAGTTGGCGCCATTCTGTCTCAACATCCTACCTCTGAGAGCGCTATGCATCCTTGCAGGGCCGATCCTAGGGTCACAGACGCCTGGGTGCAGAAATGTTTCTGGCTCCCCCACGTGGGTGTGGTCATCTTACCAACTCCTCCCCTTTACAAACGTTACTATGGCAACGACTCAAACACAGAGATGCTCCCCTAAGAAGTCTTCATTACCCTAGGATCTTCCCATGATCTTTTAACAATAAAGAAAATACAGGAAGAGAGTACACTAATGAGACCTGGAGGGGAGTCTCTCTGATGCACACACAGAGGGCTGTCTGTTAGAAAGAGCCCCTAGACATAATACAGGAGACGGTCAGAGACTGTAGACATGATACAAGAGACGGTCAAAGACTGCAATCATAGTACAGGGGATGGTCAGAGACTGCAGACATAATACAGAAGATTAAATACATTATTTTTTACAGCCAGTCACCATGCACCTAAACCAGAGTTTTTTTCAACAGGATTTGGCACATTTCCTTGCGGCCACTGTGATATATGTGAGTTTATCTACGATACACGCGAGAACCCGCTTCCAAATAGCCAAATGCACAAAGTTAAACATAAAGTCAGCTGTCAGACCATTGGCATAGTATATCTGGCCACCTGTGTATGTGGCAGCTACTATGTCGGAAAAACTAAACGTCAATTCTGTGTGCGGATCCGTGACCATATTAAACCTTTATATACGACCTCCACCTCTATCAATCGACATGTAGCAAACCATCACAACTTTGACCCCCATGTTATGGGATTTACAGCATTAGAACACATCCCTGCACATGTCAGAGGTGGAGATATAGACCAAAAACTACTACAATTAGAGACAAAATGGATACACACTTTGGAGGCCACTACATATCCAGGGCTTAATGAATGTATTAGTTTTAAGCCATTCCTATAGTTAGACCCCTATTCTGGCCTGATATAAATATCTCATCAATCTTCAGTACATCACATAGATTGTCCGAATTTTTCACATCCCTCCCTATGGCTCCTTCTTCCCCACTTTAGAGATCAGCCCTGATGTACCAGGATATAGCATTATTTTCATTTTCAATGATTTTTTATTTTTTTGTATCATCTACACCATTGAATACATGATTTATAGACATATTAATGTAATAACAATATGTATGTTCTTTATGATACTTATATGGTTACATTGTCTTCATGTTCATTTTGATCTTAGGACGTATGCATTATGTTAACAAACATAGCTGCACTTTGCGAACTGTCAGGGTGATTGGTGTGGGCACACGCTAGGGACCCTGCCCCCCTCTAATTTTGCTTCCCTACTCTCCTTCACTCCTTGTTCATGCCTTTGTGTGCAGGCGCCTTTTTGGGGCTACATTTCGATCCCTGGCTTGTTCCCACCCACTTCCATCTCTCCCGTTGTGTCTCTATCGGGCCCCCCCGCGCCTCTGGGTACTGGATGTCTCCCCCTCCATGCTCTCGTAACACCCGTTGGGTATAATCTGCCCACCGGCCTCTGTTGGTCCCCGTGGTTAGTGCGGAATGCCTCTGGTCCTTCAGCCTCTCACATGGGATATACCTTAGCTGTATGGACACCAAAGGGCATTGGTTACCCCTTTGCCCTCCTTAGCCACTGCACACTGGGAATCTGTCACATCTCCCAGGTATTGCGCTGCCACTGCGGGATCGAATACTGCGCGGTGTCAGTGAGGTGTTTACATACACGTCACCATGGACACCATCGCAATGCCTTGTGGACCTTGTAGGCCCGAACGCATCTGCGAGCGGCGCATGCGCAGTGGCTTCATTTCGTCCGCTCACACGTGCGGCGACTTCAGACGCCGCACGTGTGTGGGGGGCATAAGAACGCCGGCATCCCAGGCCATTACAGACGACAGGGATCCACAGGACACCGTCATACTAGCTGTACTCTGATTCGGTAGGCATTACGATATAGTATTTACTCTTGCAGACTTAGTCTCCTCTGTTCTTAGCTTGCTTACACTATGCCGATGATGTCCTTTGTTCCTCAGCTTACTCCATCGGGGTTTCAACTGGCTGTAACTTCTTTTTTCAGCCACTTATTCCACTCTATACTACAGTTATTGGTAAGTGTCAAACAACCCATGCACATACTAAGTCGGCCTCATTTGCTGACACAGCTAGTTTGTACTTTTTGATCTAGTATTTTTGGGACAATGCCATACAGTATATATTTATTTATTTTATTAACCCTTAGGGATACATATTCCTCTCTACTCTATGGCTAATTGTTCTGAACTGATTGCTCTCCGGTGTCCTATAATTAACTCAAAACAGAAGTAATGTGAGTACAAGTCAGAGACTATGTTAGTCCTATATTATGTCTTTCTTTTTTTAATGGAAGGGTCCTTATGGGGTCTCTCTAGGACCCACCCCAATGCATTCACATTTATACAACTTTATATTTTAGATACATACTCCGTCAGGCCCTTCTGATTGCCCCCTGAGGCTACCCATTGTAATCGTTGTTTGAGGCCCTGTCCCAGATGCGTGTCGCGTCTATCCCTGGCGATTTGCAGGTATATGCTTACCATCTTTAGTTAGCCTGGTCGGGGTTTCATTGGTGCCCGGATGGGTGGGGGATTTGTTGGGGTTTACATAGGGTGGTGGTCAGTGGTTTATTCTGACAGATCGCAAACATATGTATACTTTCTCTGTATCTAATGTACCAATTGTCTTAGAATTCCGTTTGATTGATATATTTTTCTCTATAGAGTGAATTGTAGCGCTATAGGTATTAAACATCTGTCCCTGAGGAAGCCATCACTGGCGAAACATGTCGGATATCTAAATACCTACCCACTGAACTGGCCGCCACGCTCTTCGTGCCAAGTCATGTGACAAAGTTTGCTACAAAATTGTTTTTATAGATCATGCACACCTTGTTCTTGTGATTCCATGTCTAATTTTAATAATTTGTGTTAATAAAAATTATTTCGATTTTATTTTGAGTACACTGTGTTTCTCTTGGCACTGCTATAATCCTTGTACTCCCTCCCTTTGGCTTGATTTTATAATACAGAAGATGGTCAGAGACTGCAGACATAAAACAGGAGATGGTCAGAGACTGCAGACATACTACAGGAGATGGTCAGAGACTGCAGACATAATACAAGTGATGCTCAGAGACTGCAGACATAGTACAGGAGATGATCAGAGACTGCAGGCATAGTACATGAGATGGTCAGAGACTGCAGACATAATACAAGAGATGATCAGAGACTGCAGACATGTTACAAGAGATGGTCAGAGACTGCAGACATGATACAAGAGATGGTCAGAGACTGCAGACATGTTACAAGAGATGGTCAGAGACTGCAGACATAGTACAGGAGATGGTCAGAGAATGCGGACATATTACAGGAGATGGTCAGAGACTGCAGACATACTACAGGAGATGGTCAGAGACTGCAGACATACTACAGGAGATGGTCAGAGACTGGAGATATAATACAGGAGATGGTCAGAGACTGCAGATATAGTACAGGAGACAGTCAGAGACTGCAGACATGATACAAGAGATGGTCAGAGACTGCACACATGATACAAGAGATGGCCAATCGGCCCTCTCACCTAACCCAGCGATACAGCAACAACGGTTCCTCTGATCAGGAGTCAGCTCACTCTGAATTGCCCGTGGTGAGTCCGCTGAGTAGCACCCAGATCTCTATTCTGGCAATGACTCCATTCCTTTCTCCGCCAGGGATGGCGCCAGGCTGTGTGGCTTTCCCTCTGGTGGCACAGGGCAGTGGGGTTCTCTCTCTGATGGTGTTCTCTCAGCACTGTCCTCTCCCTCTGGAGTCCTGGGTGTACTTCCCTGAAAGCTTTCCCAGACTCCTGGCTCTCTCTCTCCCATTCAGCTGAGCATGCTGTGTGGGCTGCAGTTTCCGTGTTACAGTGGGGCTGCCAGTCCTCGGGACTACATGTCCCACAATCCTCCTCTTTGCTCCTTTTTTTTTCTTCCCTGGCCGATATGAAGGCGGGGGGAAGAAACATAGTGCGCCGCTCACTAGTACAGCAGCACGCACGAAGAACAGAGGGAGAGGGGTGTCACCCGGTGCGGTAAAACATGGTAGTACCCCCCCTCCACCAACTATAGTCGCCCCTCAGTACAGATCCCCCTCCACTAAGTATAGACCCCCCTCCGTCAGTGCAGACCCCCCAGTAAGTATAAACCCCTCCCTCAGTACAGACCCCCCATCAGTATAGACCCCCCCAGGACAAAACACCCCCCTCTATCAGTATAGACCCCCCCTCAGGACAAACCAACCACCCCTCCATTAGTACAGACCCCCCTCAGGACAACCCACCCCCCCTCCATGAGTACAGACCCCCCCAGAACAAACCACCCCCCTACATTAGTACAGAACCACCCCTCCTCCATTAGTACAGACCCCCCTGAACAAACCACCCCCCTCCATTAGTACAGACCCCCCTCAGAACAAACCACCCCCCTCCATTAGTGCAGACCCCCCTCAGGGCAAACCACCCCCTTCCATTAGTACAGAACCATTCCCCTCCATTAGTACAGACCCCTCAAAACAAACCACCCCCCCTCCATTAGTACAGACCCCCCAGAAACAAACCACCCCCCTCCATTAGTACAGACCCCTGGGACAAACCACCCCCTCCATTAGTACAGACCCCCCGGGACAAACCACCCCCCATCCATTAGTACAGACCCCCCCAGGACAAACCACCCCCTCCATTAGTACAGACCCCCCAGAACAAACCACCTCCCTCCATTAGTACAGACCCCCCTGGACAAACCACCCCCCTTCCATTAGTACAGACCCCCCCAGGACAAACCACCCCCCTTCATTAGTACAGACCGCCCCAGGACAAACCACCCCCCTTCATTAGTACAGACCGCCCAGAACAAACCACCCCCCTCCATTAGTACAGACCCCTCCAGGACAGACCACCCCCCCTTCATTAGTACAGACCCCCCAGAACAAACCACCCCCCTCCATTAGTACAGACCCCCCCGGACAAACAACCCCCCTACATTAGTTCAGACCCCCCAGAACAAACCACCCCCTCCATTAGTACAGACCCCCCCAGAACAAACTACCCCCCCTCCATTAGTACAGACCCCCCAGGACAAACCCCCCCTCCATTAGTAAAGACACTCCAGGATAAACCACCCCCCTCCATTAGTACAGACCCCCCAAGACAAACCACCCCCTACATTAGTACAGACCCCCCCAAGACAAACCACCCCCCTACATTCCCGGGCGGCAGCTGGAGAGGAGAGGACGGTGTGCAGCCGCGCCGCCCGGGTGGAGAACAAAGCTCAGGCTTGGGCAGCAGGCGGGAGTTACACAGGAGGAGGAGAGCTGGAACACGTCGGGAACAGACCGCCCCCCTGTGACGTCACTGCACAGCTGGTCTCTCTGTACACAGAGACACAGCCGCTACGATCTGTGGCTGGTTCCGCTCTCCTCCTCTGACAGGAGGAAGGAGGGGAGATGGGCTTCGGCAAGAGACACAGCGACGGTGGCGGCTGCAGTGATCGGCGGAAAGAACCGCCAACGGACATGGAGAGGAGGAGGAGGAGGGAGGGGAGCACTCTGGCGCTTCAGTGCCCCCACCTCTGTGGCGCCCGGGTGCACTGCACCCCATGCACCCCGGCCAGGACCGGCCCTGCATCCTTGTGACTACTTTTCCAAGAAATTTTCACCTGCGGAGTGCAATTACGAGATTGGTGACAGAGAGTTGTTAGCGATCATTTTAGCCCTGAAAGAATGGAGACATCTCCTCGTGCCAGTTCTCATTCTCACTGACCATAAGAATCTTATATTCTTGTCTGAGGCTAAACACCTTTCTCCCAGGAGGGTGTGATGGGCTCTTTTCTTGTCTAGTTTTAATTACATTGTCTCACTCTTACCCGGTACTAAGAATGTAAGGGCTGATGCTTTGTCACAACAATTTTCCTCCACTTCCAAGATGGAGTCGGTTTCCGGTTCCTGTGATTCCTCCTGATCGTATTCTGGCTACGGTTCGCACCAGTCTCACTTCTCCTTTGGGTGACAAAATTCTTGCTGCTCATGTCCATGCTCCTCCTGAGAAACCTTGTGACCTCTGCTTTGTCCCAGAGAGTCTCCATACTGCCGTGCTCCAGACTTACCATTCTCCCAAGGCTGCTGGCCACCCTGGGAAGAATCAACTCTTTTGGGCCATTTCCCAACAATTCTGGAGACCTAGTGTACGTGTTGATGTAACCGCCCTCATAGCTGCCTGTTTCGTGTGTGCTCAGAGTAATGCCGCGTACGCACGAGCGGACTTTTCGACCGGACTGGTCCGACGGACCGAGTCCTGACATATTGGCTTGTCTGACTATCCATTTCGGTTCCTGACCTCTGGCTATGTTTTGACTATGTTTACTCTGTTTACCTTTTTTTATTATTATTATTAAACAAGTGTGATTTAACTGTACTTCTGTCTCAGTCTGATTCATGGTTTCTGACAGTAGAGCAACAATTCTTTTTTTCAGATCCTCAGAGAGTTCTTTGCCATTATACATTACATAATACATTCTGCTGCTTCTCCTGAGTACAGGGATACCACATATGTGGGACTTCTTGGGAGCCTAGCCGCGTGTGGGGCTCCAAAAACCAAGCACCGCCTTCAGGATTTCTAAGGGCGTAAATTTTTGATTTCACTCCTCACTACCTATCACAGTTTTGAAGGCCATAAAATGCCCAGATGGCACCCCCCCCCCCCATGACCCCATTTTGGAAAGTAGACACCCCAAGTTATTTGCTGAGGAGCATGTTGAGTCCATGGAATATTTTATATTTTGCCACAAGTTGCGAAAAAATGACAAACTTTTTTTTTTTGCACAAAGTTGTCACTAAATGATATATTGCTCAAACATGCCATGGGCATATGTGGATTTACACCCCAAAAATACATTATGCTGCTTCTCCTGAGTACAGGGATACCACATGTATGGGACTTTTTGGGAGCCTAGCTGCGTATGGGGCCCCCGAAAACCAATCACCGCCTTCAGGATTTCTAAGGGCGTAAATTTTTGATTTCACTCCTCACTATCTATCACAGTATTGAAGGCCATAAAATGCCAAGATGGCACAAACCCCCCCAAATGACCCCATTTTGGAAAGTAGACACCCCAAGCTATTTGCTGAGAGGCATGGCGAGTATTTTGCAGCTCTCATTTGGTTTTGAAAATGAAGAAAGAAAAGAAAAATGTATTTTTTTTTTTCTTTTTTCAGTTTTCAAACCTTTGTGACAAAAAACGAGGTCTGCAAAATACTCACCATACCTCTCAGCAAATAGCTTGGGGTGTCTACTTTCCAAAATGGGGTCATTTGGGGGGGAGGGGGTTGTGCCATCTGGGCATTCCATGGCCTCCGAAACTGTGATAGGCAGTGAGGAGTGAAATAAAAAATTTACACCCTTAGAAACCCTGAAGGTAGTGCTTGGTTTTCCGGGTCCCGTACGCGGTTAGGCTCCCAAAAAGTCTCATACATGTGGTATCCCTGTACTCAGGAGAAGCAACAGAATGTATTTTGGGGTGTAATTTCACATATGCCCATGGCATGTTTGAGCAATATATCATTTAGTGACAACTTTGTGCGAAAAAAAAAAAATTTGTCTTTTTCCCGCAACTTGTCACAATATAAAATATTCCATGGACTCGACATGCCTCTCAGCAAATAGCTTGGGGTGTCTACTTTCCAAAATGGGGTAATTTGGGGGGGTTTGAACTGTCCTGGCATTTTATGCACAACATTTAGAAGCTTATGTCACATATCACCCACTCTTCTAACCACTTGAAGACAAAGCCCTTTCTGACACTTTTTGTTTACATGAAAATTTTTTTTTTTTTTGCAAGAAAATTACTTTGAACCCCCAAACATGATATATTTTTTTAAAGCAAAGGCCCTACAGATTAAAATGGTGGGTGTTTCCATAGGTGTGCGCAGCCTATTGCGTTAGGGTGTGCACCCCAAAGCTCATACGCACACGGCTTTCTCTGCAGCTCCAGCTGCACTGGACAGTGCATAAATGGAAAGTGCTCTGTGCTGAGCGGCGTCCTGTTCATTCACATACATGAAGCCTAGCAAACACAGTTTACTATGCTTCAGTTATGAATGAACACAGTGAGTGTGTTCACTGTGTTCACCTAGAAATGGATGGGGCTTTTAAGTGACATATTTACTAGCCCCTTCCCCCACTCTCTATTTTGAAACACCCCCTACAGCAGCCGGGGGGGAGAGGAAAGGAAGGAAGCTAGCATCAATGCTGGGGGGAAAGGGTGCAACAGTGGGGGAAGCCTGGGCAGTAGGGGAATCTGCACGTAGTGATTAGGGTGTGCCCAGGCACACCCGGCACACCCCCTGTGCATGCCTATGGGTGTTTAATTTTTTTCACACAGTATTTGCGCAGCAATTTTTCAAATGCATTTTTTGGGGGGAAAAACACACTTTTTTAAATTTTAATGCACTAAAACACACTATATTGCCCAAATGTTTGATGAAATAAAAAAAGATGATCTTAGCCGAGTACATAGATACCAAACACGACATGCTTTAAAATTGCGCACAAACATGCAGTGGCGACAAACTAGATACATTTTTAAAAGCCTTTACAGGTTACCACTTTAGATTTACAGAGGAGATCTACTGCTAAAATTACTGCCCTCGATCTGACCTTCGTGGTGATACCTCACATGCATGGTGCAATTGCTGTTTACATTTGACGCCAGACCGACACTTGCGTTCGCCTTTGCGCGAGAGCAGGGGGGGACAGGGGTGCTTTTTTTTTTTTTTTTTTTATCTTATTTTTAAACTGTTCCTTTCTTCTTTTTTTTTAATCATTTTTATTGTTATCTCAGGGCATGTTAATATCCCCTATGCTAGCAATAGGTAGTGACAGGTACTCTTTTTTGAAAAAATTGGGGTCTATTAGACCCTAGATCTCTCCTCTGCCCTCAAAGATCGGTGTGATAAAATGCTTTCCCAATTTCCCAATGGCGCTGTTTACATCCGGCGAAATCTAAGTCATGAAATGCTCCTAGCTTCCGGTTTCTTAGGCCATAGAGATGATTGGAGCCATTCTGGTCTCTGATCAGCTTTATGGTCAGCTGGCCGAATCACCGACTGCATTCTCGGGTTCCCTGTTGGGACAGGAGAGCCAGAGAAAACCATGGAAGATGGTGGGATCGGGGGGTTATTCCCTCCCACTGCTTGTAAAAGCAGTCTAGAGGCTAATCAGCCACTAGGATTGCTTTTACATGAAAGCCGACCGCTGGCTGAAAAGAATGATACCAAGATGATACCTAAACCTGCAGGCATCATTCTGGTATAACCATTCAAAGTCCAGCAACATACCAGTACGTTGCTGGTCCTTGTTGGGCATATATTGTAATTTTTTTTTCATGCAGCCTGTGGGCTGCATGAAAAAAAGAGATTGATCGGTGGGTATGCCCACCATTAGAATACCTCCCTTCATCCACCCACTTCTAATGATGGGCATACATGCACCATTTATATATGCCGAAGCATGGGGGCATCCGCCCCAAAATTTAGGAGCAAATCGCTCCTCCGCCCCTGCTGCCCCCATGCTTCTGCATATATGCTCTTCTTTTAACTGTGGTGGTGAAATCACCCCCTACAGCGCTTTATGTATCGTGGGAGCAAATGCTGTTGCTGTCAAGATAAATGAATCTGCGCTGCAACTGAATGGCGTACCTGCTAAGCAAATGATGGTTAACAATAAAACAAAGTAACATTACAGTATAACAGTAAGACATACCATACCTGCAAAGCAAATACAAAAAAAAAAAGAGTAAAAAATAAAACATTTTTTAACGCAACCTGTGCCTAACATATATATATGTCGAAGCATGGGGGCATCCACCCGCAAAAGGCAGGAGCAAATCGCTCCTCCGCCCCTGCTGCCCCCATGCTTCGGCATATATGCTCTTTTTTTTTAACTGTGGTGGTGAAATCACCTCCGACAGCGCTGGAGTCACGGCCTTATGTATCGTGGGAGCAAACGCTGTTGCTGTCAAGATAAATAAATCCGCACTGCAACTGAATGGCGTACCTGCTAAGCAAATGATGGTTAACAATAAAACAAAGTAACATTACAGTATAACAGGAAATTCCAACCGTGTGTGGGCTCCATCGGACTTTTTCCATCAGAATATAAAATTTTCCGACAACAAAATCCGTTTGCGTAAATTCCAACCGTGTGTGGCCAATTCTGACGCACAAAGTGCCACGCATGCTCAGAATAAATTCCGAGACGGAACTGCTCAGTCTGGTAAAATTAGCGTTCATAATGGATATAGCACTTTCGTCACACTGCAATGTTTTAAATTGTTGCATGCAGAGCACTCTCTTATTCTCTATAATGCTAGAAGAATGAAGTTGTTTTGCTGCTCATATTCACACAGACTTCTCACAAACGTATTTCTTTATTATTTCTTGTGATTTCATGAATGTAATATTTTGATTTGTCACATCTACCGAAAATGTCTTTATTTTTTTTTCATTTATTTTTTGGTATTATTTGTTGTATTTTTTTTAAATACAGATCTCCTGTTTTTTTTTGTTTGTTTTTTGGTGATCTCCAGAATAGTTTTGGGTGTGTTTTGTGTGTCAAGTTACCACAACACCATTATTATCTTGTCTTTTTTAATCTCAAGGAGGTTGGTTGGTGTTGGTGTCCCTTGTTCATTTCACATTGTATTTTTGAAATGTACCTGCCTCCTCACAAACAAACTGTCCCATTTGAAGGAAAACACACATAGGCAAGTATTACTTCACAAAAATACCTTTATTAAGGGGTCCTAACCAAATAAAGGAGGCAACGCTGGAGAAACAGCAGAAATTGGCGAAGCCTTTGGCCCCCAGGGCACACATCAACTATTTTCTGGCAAAATTGGTGGCCTGAGGAGTCCTTATATAAGGGAGTACAATCTGGTCCAGAAGTCCAAGAGATCATGAACAACAGCAGATGACATCTATGTCCCCAGGCTGTGGTCATACAAGAGCCTGCATCTTTTGTCAGACCAGACTGAACCCAGGCCATCACTTTCTTGTCTTCCTTCCACTCTTCCTTCCAGGCTGTGTCTGTGGTGTTGGAGGTGTGGCAGGAGGAGGAGGATGATGCAACTCACACAGGTGGGTATTGGGTGTGATTTCGCCCCTCAACCTCTCATTTAATGTTTTATAAATGATTTCCTCACACATGAGGCATTGCCCCTCCTGCATGTCCTGCAGTTTTGTGGCAGCCATGGAGGCAAAGCTCTCTTCAGGAGGGGGGGTGGCTCTGAGGGACACAGAAGCCGCCTGAATCAGCCTGAGCACTGACTCCTCCACCTTACTCCCTTTCCTGGTTCTTTTGTTTGGAAGGCAGAGGGGAGGAACCTGTGATTGTGTGAGGCTCCTACTGGGCCCTGCCACCTCCTGGCTGCCACTTACCCCGGCCACCTCCTGGCTGCCACTAACCCCCGCCTCCTCCTGGCTGCCACATTCCACAGCCTCCTCCTGTGTGCCACATTCCACAGCCTCCTCCTGGCTGAGGTCTTCCTGTGTATGAAAAAGGGACATAGTTTTAGTTTTTTCTTCATCAATCACACACAATTTTCATCTCATGACTGTTGCAAATTGAATGTTAATAAATAGAAAAGACTATCATTCCGAGCCCAGCATTTTTCATTCTTGTCCCAATTATTTTTTGCCCACTACTGTCTATTGATATGTAAACGCCTTTATTAAATCAGCAATTAGCGATCAATAATAACATCTAGTAAACATGATTTATGTTTTGCCAAGAAATCTGTAGAACAATGCTCTACCTGGCTCCAGCTGGGCTCCTCCACTTCTTCCTGGCTGGAAGTCCCAGGTTGGACATCGGAAGCCTCAGCTGGGGTGGAAGATGGGTGGAAGGAAGAGTGGAAGGAAGGGTTGAGAGGGATTCCCTGACTTCAGTCTGGTCTGACAGAAATCGCAGTCTCTCATAGTGCCACAGCCTGGGGACATAAACGTCATCTGCTGCAGCTCCTGATCTCTGGTAATCCTGGACCTTCTTGCTCTCCCTAAGATATGTGCTCCTCAGGCCACCAATTTAGTTTTTAAATAGGGGATGGTTGCCGTGGGGACCGCCGGCTTCACCAACTCCAGCAGTTTCTCCAGCGCTGCCTGCCTCTTTTATTTATGATTATAATGCGGATGTTTCACCTGCCACAGACAGGGCAGCTCCCTGTACTTGTCTATGAACAGGGGGAGGAAGTTGTGATCATTGAAGCCATCCATTTTCTCTGCAAGACACAACACAAGAAAAACCCTAATGTCAGGCTAAACTCTCCTAATCTTGTCCCAACATAGGCCTCAATCTATAAGCAGTATAGGCCCAAGTTAAACTTTTACCTTCATTATCACGATCGGCACTTCCAAGACTCCTTCCTCCGCTCACAGATCGCACGTACGACGCACGCGTGTTATATACACTGCGCATGCGTGAAACTCCACCCGCCCCTGACGTTCTTTCTAGTCTATTCCCCGCCCCTTCTCTTTTGGCGCAGTGAGGGAGAGCACATGGCGCAGAGACAACAGGTGCATGATAATAACAGCAACGAGGAGGAGGAAAGCCCGGAGATAGAAACGTCACGATCCCGGAGGAGATTTAAGGCCTCAAATATGGCCTTTGTAGAGATGGTGGAGATGGTGGACATATTGAAAAGGGGCGATTATGACGGGAAGTATGGAGCTTACCCAAACCCAAATGTCAGAAAGGCCAAGATCATGGCTAAAGTTGTAAAGAGTTTGCACAGGAATTTTGGGTTACGGCGATCCAAGGATCAACTGAGGAAACGGTAGTCGACCTCAAATTAAGGGAACATGATCAGTATAGAAGGATCAGGAAAGTGCTGCAAAAAAGTACGTAGTTGTCCTGTGTTCCTATTCTTTCTTTTTATGACGTTTTTATGACGTTCGTGCTGCTCCATGTGCTTTTCTTTACTGTTGTACATTTTAAAATGGCAACTTTCATGTTCATGGACACAGTAATCGTTCATAGGAAACATTGTTCGTTCGGCCACTAAAATACAATGTTTTGGCCAAATGCAGTTCAATACGGTTTTTCGGGCCTACTTCTATTAAGAAAAGTTTGTTGTCTAGATGAGTTTGTAACTAGAATGAATTGCTAACTAGATTCTGTGTAAGGAGAGGACACTCAGCAGCTGTTTACACATCTGGGCGCTGGAGCACTAGTGTGGGACAAAAGGGGTGTCTCCATCTGTGAAGCTTACACAAAACAGGTAAGTATTCAAGCTTTACAAAGGACAAACAAAAAATTTTCAGCTTGGAACTCGGCCAAAACAGACAATTGTACCCCACTTCCAAGCAATGTTTCATATTCCTATTTCTGCCATCAAATATATGTGTGCTAAGTATACCTATTTTTGTTCACATAGGGGAGAAAAGACTTTGAGGACACCACTCATCAGAGGAGACCAGGGACCCCCAACCTCAGGAAGAAGGGGAAATCCCCCAAACCCAACCAGAGGAGGAGGAGGGAGACCTTGTAGAAATTGTCACCACAACAGGTGAGTGTCTGCGACCACAGCCTCAGTTAAGAGATGGATGCCTGCATATTTATAATACATGGGGGGTTATTTACGAAAGGCAAATCCACTTTGCACTACAAGTGCAAACTACAAGTGCAAATCACTTGAAATTGCACTGAAAGTGCACTTGGAAGTGCAGTCGCTGTAGATACGAGGGGGACATGCAAGGAGAATAAAAAACAGCATTTTAGCTTGCACATGATTGACTGATAAAATCAGCAGAGCTTCCCTCATTTCAGATCTACCCCTCAGGTTTACAGCGACTGCACTTCCAAGTGCACTTTCAGTACAATTTCAAGTGCACATTGCACTTGTAGTTTGCACTTGTAGTGCAAAGTGGACTTGCCTTTAGTAAATAACCCCCATGGCGTTTTTTTTTGTTTTTCTTGTAGGTGATCGGGATGTTGTTGAAGAGGAATGTCATTTTACCAGTGAAAGTGTCCAGATCCTCATCGGGGAGATAATGGGGTGTAATCGAGATTTAGAAAACATAAAGCAAAACATCAATGATGTTCAAAACAAAATGAAGAACATCACTGATGTTTTAGGGAGAATCTAAAACACCCAGAAATCCCTAAATTTCTTCTGCTTTTTGTGACAAAATTTTTTTACGTATGTTAAAAGCCAAATTTAGAAGATGCACACAGTGGGTCAACATGTGCTATCTGCCATCACGGGAGATCAATGTATGCATTTTGTGGGTGCAACCCCTTCCTTAATAATAAAGTAGCTGAGAGGAAGGGGTTGCACCCACAAAACACGTCCATTGATCCCCTATGATGGCAGCTAGCACATGTTGACATTAGGCAATTTGTGTGCATCTTCTAAATTTGGCTTTTACAGGGGTGACATCACCCCATCTGCTGAACGCAATATCAAACACAGTTTGTACATACTCATGTTGTCTGATATTGTCTTCACTTTATAAAAGTTGAACTGTAAGTTCCAGAGTTGTGTATTGTTTTATGGGTTTAAACATGCCTGTTTTACCTTAAAAGGCAATTTCTACTTAATGTGACCTTAATAAAAAATTTTATACAACAAACATGTTGGTTTGTTCAAAAACCCTTTTATAAACGTACATGTGATTGTGCTTTGATTAAAAAGATTGATAATCAACAATGTGTGGCTTCTTCTTTCAATGCTCAAAAACATTTTTTGTAGTAAAGTTGTTGGTTTCAGTGAAAATGTGGGTTATTTACTAAAGGCAAATCCACTTTGCACTACAAGTGCAGTTTCAGTGCAGTCTCAAGTGCACTTGTAGTGCAAAGTGTATTTTCCTTTAGTAAATAACACCCAACAGTGCTTTATAATTTTACACAATCACGTCACTTTCAGGACTCCCCAAATTTCGGTCATGGTGTTTAAAATTATAAATATTTTTGTCAGTAATGCATTACATACATTAACAAAAAAAGAAAGGTGTGTGTGTGTGTAGCAGACACACAACATAATAATAATAGTTAGCCGAAGAAGAGATTGTCACCTCATGTGTCAACAAAATTTCGTTTGCACTGTTGAACAAAAAGGCCAAAAAGTTCGAGCATTAATAAAACATAACCGAGGAGACAGCTAAAAGAAAGCCAAGTAGTAAATCCAAGCAAATATTTGTTCAGTTTCAAATATATTTTTATTTAAAAAATGTCTCAGACATTGTCTGGCATATCGATGGCCCCCCTACCTGCAAAGTATTCCATGTATCTTATACGGACCTCGCGGGCACTCTGGGGGGGGGCAAGCCAGGACAGCCAGTTTCAAGCACCATCAGGGTTGGTTCATTAATATGAATTCCGGCCTCAGGGCCAACTGAGGCAGCATAGTTGAAAGAATTTCTCCTTAAAAAGTTGTGGAGAACACAGCAACACAGGATGATGTGATTGAGTTTATATTCTGCCATGTGTATCGGTGTAAGAAATAGGCGGAACCGGCTGGCCATTATTCCAAACATATTCTCCACCACTCTTCTGGCGCTGGCAGCCGGTAATTAAAAACCCTCTGGTCCGGGGTGAGGGTCCTCATAGGAAATGGCCGCATAAGATGGTCCTCCAGCGCAAATGCTTCATCTGCAATGAAAACGAATGGGAGTCCTTCCGCATTGTCTTCTGAAGGTGGCAAGCCCAAACTGCCATTCTGGAGATGCCTGTAGAACTCGGTTTGGGCAATGACTCCACCATCCGACATCCGGTCATTCTTCCCCACGTCCACATACAGGAACTCGTAAGTAGCCGAAACCACCGCTAACATCACAATACTAGTGAACCCCTTGTAGTTGTAATAGTATGACCCCGAGTTGGGGGGTGGGACTATGTGGACGTGTTTCCCATCAATTGCCCCTCCGCAGTTAGGAAAGTCCCACCGCTCGGCAAAGTGGGATGCCACAGTCTGCCATTCCTGTGGGTTGGAAGGAAACTGTAGAGTCAAACAAGAAAAATTAATTTTAAAAAAATTAGTCATTTTGCACATAAACATTGAAAGCAGATTAGACACAAACATTCTTGCCCAACATCAGTATAACATTTATTTTAGGGAGTATTTAAAGACAAAAGTATAAGGTCCACCTATCAGATTCCTCACCCCCTCTGATGGCCTATTGTTAAATTTTTAGGGGGGAGAGATGTTTTGGACAGGTAACCCTCTCCACTTCATTGAGAGATGAATGCCTAAATAATGTGTATTACTTTGGCCACCCTCTCCTTACTTACACTATTGGCAGCCCACTGGACAGGTAAGAAGTGTCATATTACAAAAATATAAACACACACTGTAGGAGCACAATTTTAATATTCTGCAATTACCTATCAAAATAATAATAGGATCCAAAAACTTTAAACAGTACCATTTGAAAGTATTCGGGCAGGTCCTTGCACTACATGCTTTGGGTAATTCATACAGAAATCTGACCACAAAAGAGGTAGGTATATAGTGTGTATGGGTTTGGCAAAGTCAGCAGATAGAGAATTGTTAGGGGTTGACTCAGCAGTTGGGGGGAGGGAGGGTTCCAAATGTGTTTGGGACCGAAAAAAAAAGCCTCTGACACTCTGCCTGAATTTAAGGACACAAATAACATTTGTACACATTTTAGGGGGTGTTTAGGGTAAAGCACTACTATGGAGCTGACAAAATACATTGTTAAGTGACTAGCCGATCCCAGGAGAGCATGCTGGGCAGGTAAGTGAAGGCAAATATGTATGAAGGACAAAAAAAAAAAACACGTTAAAACATTCCAGCATGCGAGAGGAGAAAGGGGACATTCACAGCATATTACAATCATGGTAATTAGGGAATGAGGAAAGAAATACAATATATTATCAAACATTAAATGCAATAAAATGTGATGTTAAAGGATAAAAATCTTACCTTAATATAGTTCTTCTGCAGGACCTGAATGATGGCAGAACAGGTCTTTGAGATAATGATCCCCAGAGCCTGGGGGGGGATGCCTGTCGAGAACTTGAGGTCCTGTAGACTTCTCCCCGTCGCCAAGTACCGCAACGTGGCAACTAGCCTCTGCTCCGGAGTGATGGCTTGCCTTATGCAGGTATCCTGCCTGCTGATATAAGGGATCAACAAAGCCAACAAACGGTGAAAAACGGGGTTCGTCATCCTGAGAAAGTTCCTGAAATCGTCAGGATTATTCGCACGGATCTCACGGAGCAAAGGGATGTGACAGAATTGGTCACGCTGGAGCAACCAATTCTTGGTCCATGAAATCCTCCCCACCCTGTTCATGGACTGGACATGTGTCAAAGTAAGAACCCCAACACCAAGCCCCTGCACAGCATAAACTCTACGATGAGTACGTACACGCAACATGGCTTCAAAACAGTCGGCTGGTCAGAATGAAGTAACAGAACGCACTGAAGAACAGCAAGGCCTGTGAAGAGCGACCTGAAAATCAGCAACGAGCGGAGAAGAACACAATGATAAACAATGGGAACTCACTACACGCACTGAAGACCAGATACAAACCCACAAGCACAAACTGAACAGCAGAAAAACAAGCTGAAAACCACGAGTCTGAAAAAGTGTGAATCGTCTCTCACCAAACTTTTACTAACACAAGATTAGCAAAAGGAGCCCAAAGGGTGGCGCGCTTGGTATTGAACTGCCCTTTTATAGTCCCGTTGTACGTGTTGTATGTCACTGCGTTGTTGACGTTCATAAATTCCGACAACTTTGTGCGACCGTGTGTATGCAAGACAAGTTTGAGCCAACATCCGTCGGAAAAAATCCGATGGATTTTGTTTTTCGGAATAACCGATCAATGTCCGATCGTGTGTACAGGGCATAAGACTTACCATACCTGCAAAGCAAATACAAAAAAAACACAGTAAAAAATAAAACATTTTTTAACACAACCTGTGCCTAAAATATATATATGTCGAAGCATGGGTGCATCCACCCACAAAAGCTAGGAGCAAATCGCTCCTCCGCCCCTGCTGCCCCCATGCTTCGGCATATATGCTCTTTTTTTTTAACCGTGGTGGTGAAATTACCTACGACAGCGCTGGAGTCACGGCTTTATGTATCGTGGGAGCAAACGCTGTTGCTGTCAAGATAAATAAATCTGCGCTGCAGCTGAATGGCGTACCTGAAAACCAAAAAATGGTTAACAATAAAACACAGTAAACAGTAAAGTATAAAAAAATTACATACCTGAAAAGCAAACATGATAAAACATAATAAACAATAAAATACTGCAGAATAGAATACAGTAAAATAGAGCAGAACAATAGAGAGAGAGAGAACAATAAAAAGACAACAATTTTTTTTGTGTGTATTTTTATTATTATTTTTTTTTGTGTATTTTTATTTTTTTTACTTTTTTTTTTTTTTTTTTTTACATTTTTTTTATAACTGTAACTTTTGTAACTGTAACCGGTTCCAGGTTCGGGTCTCTCAAAATGCGATGGCATCTTGGGAGACCCTGTGAAAGTGTGCTTAGTCTGTGCAATGCTGTACCCTACGCTAAAGCTCAACTAGTGTATGGTAGCGCTCAAAACATTCACCAATGCAAAGACCAGGATTGTCAGGACAGGAGGGACAATAATAGCGGGTGTCACGCCTATATCAGCGCTTTCTACAGACACAACATTTTCTTTGGGGGGCTCCTTGGGTAGGGGTACTCGGGAGGACATAAGGAAAATGCCTCTCATGCAGCAGGCTTACTGCATTTGGTTGGGGAAGGTGAGGTGGAGCACCGTCTGGAGACAGAAGGGCTCTGACGATCTCTTCCTGGAATTTAAGGAAGGATCCAGTCCGTCCGGAAGCTCTGTATAGCACATGAGCGTTCAGCAAAGCCAATTGAAATAAATAAACAGACACCTTTTTGTACCAGTGTCTGGCCTTACGGGCAACTAGGTACGGCACCAACAACTGGTCGTTGAGGTCCACCCCTCCCATATTTTGGTTATATTTGTGAACACAGAGGGGTTTCTCCACAACACCAGTCGCCGTAGTAATTTGGACAGTCGTGTCTGCATGAGGGGAGGTAAGAACAAAAACATTCTTATTATCCCTCCACTTCATAGCAAGCAAGTTATTACACTTCAAGTAGACTCTCTCCCCCAGCCTAAGATGGGAATCTACAAGCCGCTGGGGAAAGCCCCGGCGATTAGATTGCACGGTGCCACGCGCTCCAATCTGATGATCAAACAAGTGACTAAAAAGTGGCACGCTCATGTAATAATTGTCCACGTACAAGTGGTACCCCAATAAGGGTGACACCAAGTCTCACACAATCTTGCCAGCGCTTCCTATGTAGTCAGGGCAGTTTGTCGGCTCTACGCAACTATCTCTTCCCTCGTAAACCATAACACTTCATGTATAGCCTGTGGCCCTGTCACAGAGCTTATACATCTTGACCCCGTATCTGGCACGCTTGCTGGGAAGGTATTGTTATAATGACAAGTAGCCAGAAAACTTAATCAGGGACTCATCAACGCAGACAACTTGATGGGGAGTAAACAAGTCTGCAATACGTTGGTTGAAGTGGTTTACGAGGGGTCGAATTTTGTAGAGCCGATCGTGTCCAGGGTCTCCATGAGGACGACAGAGATCATTGTTGTTGAAGTGCATGAACCGCAAAATCTGCTCGTATCGTGCCCTGGCCATGGAAGCAGAGAACACGGGCATATGGTGAATTGGGTCAGTAGACCAGTATGACCGCAACTCACTCTTTTTGGTTATGCCCATGAGGAGGGATAGGCCCAGAAAGATCTTAAATTCGGAAACCGTAATTGGTTTCCAATCTCTGGCAAGGGAGGACTGGGGAATAGTGGCGATGTGTTGACCAGCGTACAAATTGTTTTGGTCCACAATAGATCTATAGAGAAAAAACAGCAAATAAAAATTAAGTGACATAAAATCAACTGTTTCCACATGAATGCCGGGTTGGCCAGTGAATGGGGGAAGTACGGGTGCTGCAGAAGTGGTGGGTTCCCAATTAGGATTGGCGAATGCAGCAGGAAGGGCACTATTTGCACGACGGGCCTGTGTTCGTCTTCTTGGTGGCAGCGGGACACTACTTGTGCTTGCCACCTCGCCAGCTTGAACTGCACTTATGGGACTCGCCACGTCAACAAGTGTTACTGCAGTGCTGGATGTACGACCGGGGTGTACTAGGCCGCTGGTGCTTGCCAGTTCACCAGAAGGAATAGCGGCGCTAGACTTCTCTGCTCTGGTTCTTGCACCTCAATAGCAGAAGAAGAAGATTGGGGTCTGGTACGCCTGACATTGGCAGGGACCACAACTCCGTTGTCAGAGCTATCTGTCATGGAGCTGCTGCTGTCTACAGGTTTGTATTCTGAGTCTGAATCTGACAGATGAGTGACTTCCTCTTCACTATCTGTCATGCTCAGAAACGTGTAAGCCTCTTCACTACTGTACCTTCTGTTTGCCATTTTGGGCTCTAAATTTAGTGGTACAGTAGTGAGACTCACAGGTAAAAAAGCTCCTGACTGTTAGCGACTGTATCAAAACTAGGGTTGTCCCGATACCACTTTTTTAGGACCGAGTACAAGTACCGATACTTTTTTTCAAGTACTCGCCGATACCAATTACCGATACTTTTTTTTTAATGTCACGTGACAGTTTTTTTTTTGCTATTTTTTTTGGGGGGGGGGGTGAACGTTGTATGTGTGTGTGTTTTTTTGTTTTTTTTTTACAATTTTTATTTTTTACAATAATATTTTTTTATTCTTTATTGTTTTTTTTTTTTTTTAATCAGCCCTTTTGGGGGGCTTTGGTGAGATATCAGGAGTCTTAACAGACCTCTGATATCTCCCCCTTGAGACAGAGAAAGAGACCGAGGATAGAGATTCCCCAGTCCCTTTCTCTGCAGCGTCAGCTGCACTGAGAATGAATGGAGAGAAGACAGCGGCTCCTCTCCATTCATAAACTGACACATCGTAATCACAGGAGATTACAATGTTTCAGTTATGTGAATGGACAGAGTCAGCTGACTCTGTCCATACACAAAGGAAGGAGGAGGGGGACGGAGGAACTGAGGGGGGAGAACGGAGGGGACAGATAAGGAAAGAGGAATGCAGGGGACAGATAAGGAGAGAGGAACGGAGGGGGACAGATAAGGAGAGAGGAACGGAGGGGGAGAACGGAGGGGGACAGATAAGGAGAGAGGAACGGAGGGGGAGAACGGACAGATAAGGAGAGGGGAATGCAGGGGACAGCGGAGAGGCAGAGAGGAACGGAGGGGGCATGGAGGAGGATGCAGTGACAGTCAGCGGTGACCGATCACCGCTGTATGTCACTAAAGCTGGTGAAAGCCGCTGGGGGAGAATCTTGTAACTCCCCCACAAGCCGATCACAGCTGTCCTCTAGGTATCGGGGGAAGCATCGGGAGCATTTGCCGAGTACAAGTACTTGGGCAAATGCTCGGTATCGGTGCCGATACCGATACTAGTATCGGTATCGGGACAACCCTAATCAAAACACTACCAAAAAACTGTTAGCGATCGCAGGGATCAGGTCTGACTCTGCGAATGCTGCAGTTATGTGTTTAGTATTTTGTAAGTGACAGTGATTGATCGATACTGCATTTGGGTGGGCTGGGCTGGGCGGAGGGCCAAAACGCAGGTGCTAGTAGGTATCTGGGCTGATCCCGCTAACACTGCGTTTTTGGGAACCCTAAAATGCTGGGGACGCTAGTATAGATCTTATTGGATCAGATATTGATCCGTTCAGATACTATACCACTAAGGGAGGTGTATGCTGCATGCATGGGTGTTAGCGGTACTGGCACTAACCTGACGCTGCCTAGGGCGATGCAGACCCTATCTGATCCTAAAACCTAACTTATATCACCCTCCGGGCGATTAGGGGGTTAAACCTTTATTAGGTAATAAATGGCGGGTGCCCTGACACTATAAAAAACTAACTAACTAACTAATCAGCGTCACCCGTAACAGTTATACGTGGATCACTGGTGAAAGGGTTAACTAGGGGGCAATCAGGGGGTTAAAACCTTTACTAGGTAGTATATGGGGGTACCTGACGCTATAAACACCTGGCGGCGAACCTAAATACTTACCTGCCTAACTAGCGTCACCTGTGACACTAATACAGCGATCAGATAAACGATCGCTTAGTGACACTGGCGACGGGGGGGGTGATCAAGGGGTTAAAACTTTATTAGGGGGGGTTGGGGGGTACCCTAGACCTAAAGGGGCCTACCACTAACTGCCCTACCACTTATAACTTTCAGAAATTACACCAATGCAATAATCAGAAAAAAAAACAAAACTGCTATTGGTGTCACTGTGACAGGGTGTACAGGGGGGTGATCAGGGGGGGGATTGGGGGTGGAAAGTGTGCCTGCGTGTTCTACTGGAAGTGTAGTGTTGGTGCAAACTTACTCGATGTCTTCACTCCTCGGAAGCCGGAACGAAAAGGCTTCACGAGGAGCGATGACATCACTTCCTCCGCTTCTGTTTACATTACAGAAGCCGAGGAAGCCTGTCATTCACCAGGAGCAATCGCGAGGGGGTGGCCATAAATCAGTGACCTCCCCCTCAGCTCAGATCGCTCCTGACGCTAATCCGACCACCGCAGGCACCGGGGGGGGGGGGGGGGGGTCCGATCGGTAAGGTACAGGTAAGCCCTTATGCCTGCCCATGGCATTGTGCCGACGTTCATCGGCGGTCGGCAACTGGTTAAATTTACACAGGTGGTCTGGTGCTAGAATTAGGCTACTTTCAAACTGAGGCGCTTTACAGGCACTATTGCAGACGCTAGTTTTAGCGCTAGCAAAGTGCCTTTCCTCTCACTCCAGTTTAAAAGCCCGAGTGCTTTCACACTGGAGCGGTGCACTGGCAGGACGATAAAAAAGATCCTGCAAGCAGCATCTTTGTGGCGCTGCAGGAGCGGTACATACACCGCTCTTAAAGCGCCCCTGCCCATTAAAATCAATGCCGACGCGCGCCGACGCGCGCCTGCCCCAGTGTGAAAGTGCCCTCACTGCCCATGATCTGACGTTCGCAGGGATACCTCATATTTGTGAGACATTCACCTTTATGCGAGGGGACGAGGGCACTTTATTGTTATTATTTTTTTTTTATGTAAACATCGTTGTGACAGCAATGGGTATGTGATAGGTACTCTTTATGGAGTGATCTGGGGTCTATAAGACCCAAAATCGCTCCTCTTTTTATTAAAATTTTCATATTAACTAGTTGCCGCCCGCCCACCGGGCGCTACAGGCTCTGCAGAGTTTGTGGGCTCCCAGGAAGGGCACTATGGGCTCTACAGGCCTGTCTTTGAATTCTTGGTGGCTGCGGGACACTACTTGTGCTAGTAACCGCACCAGCTTGAACTGCACTTATGGGACTCGCCACATCACCAAGTGTTACTGCAGTGCTGGTTTCTCTACGTCCAGGATGTACTAGGCCGCTGGTGCTTGCCAGTTCACCAGAAGGTAGAGCGGCACTAGTACTGGCACTCAGTTGCATATGGGAATCATGTGCTTGTAGCACCTCAGCAACCTGGGAATGGGGTCGGGTACAGCTGACCTTAGCAGGGACCTCTACTCCATCGTCAGAGCTGTCTGTCAGGGTGCCACTGCTCTCTACAGGTTTGAATACTGAGCCTGATTCTGACAGTGAGGACTCCCCATCACTCTCATCTGTCATGCTTAGCATCCTGTAGGCCTCTTCACAGTGGCGGAATTATAGGGGTCGCTGAGACCGCCATGGTGACCGGGCCCCTTGCTGCAGGGGGTCTCCTGAGGGCCCCCCGTACTCTTCGATAGGAGGAGCGGCAGGGACGAGCTCCCCGATCGTCAGGCAAACTGTAATCGGCGGCACTGTGCAGGGAGCTCGTCACAAAGTGAAAGCACAGTGCTGTGCTCTTTGTCTCCCCCTACAGTGCACTACCCGGCAGGAAGAACTAAGGTAAATGTCTGCCGTTTTTTATAAGACTATCTATCTATCTACTTTATGTGTGTTTATATGTGTGTGCATATGTATGTATGTGAGTGTGCATGTATGTGTATGTGCGTGTGTTTATCAGTGGCATAAGGGCACTCGGGCGCCGCCCCCTCTCTCCAGCCACCCCTTCTATGACCAATGGATAGATTCATGCAAAGCATGAATCTATTTATGGCCACCGCTGCCACTGGTGTTGCCACTTCAAGCCAAACCTGAACATTTTAGCGGCGCACAGCAAAAAAATGTTTAAGCATACACTATAGTATTGTAACAGACCTGGGACACCTTTGGGTGCTCCAAAAAGAATAGTAATGCGGCGTCCATAGTGCCCCCTCATGCTCCTATTAGGCCCTGTTCTGAGCCACATTCCGGTCTGAATATTGTGTCCAGGTTTCAGACGGTCTGAAACCTGGACACATGATTCAAAACCCGAACTGTCTGGGTGAATCCCTGACAGGTGGCAAACCTAGCTGCCACCCCCATATTTAGGTGTCCGGCCCCTTTTCGGGCGCTGGCGCCTGAATTACAACAACGGGGTGTTTTTGAAGCACCTGATTAGAGTCATAGGCTCTAATAGGCTTCAAAAGGCTTCAAAATAGGTGAACTGCGAGTGCCATGCTTGACGCTCACAGTCCACCCAGGTTTGTTAGAAAAGCGAATTGATATTCACTTTCCTAACACTGAACTGCCTTTCCGCCAATCAGGTGTGCGGGTCTTTTACCCGTCACCTGATTGGCTGAAACAATAGGCGCGGATATTGGACGCTTATCAGGAGGAGAGGACGAGAGATGAGGATGGCAGGAGACGCATGGAGGACCCCGCTCGTGGCCGTCACCTGCTGCCCCACCGAGACAGGGTAAATGTGAGGGGGGGAGGCGGCAAACGGCCAGGGGGATTTACAGTGGCGGCATTCGATGGCACAGTTGCAGCATTTGATGGCACACTGGCAGCATTTAATAGGCACACTGGCGGCATTTGATGGGCAAAGTGGCAGCATTTGATGGGCACAGTGGTGGCATTTGATGGCACAGTGGCAGCATTTGATGGCACAGTGGCAGAGTTTGATGGGCACAGCGGCAGCATTTGATGGGCACAGTGGCAGCGTTTGATGGGCACGGTGTCAGAGTTTGATGGCACACTGGCAGCATTTAATGGGCACACTGGGGGCATTTGATGGCACAGTGGCAGAGTTTGATGGGCACAGTGGCGGCATTTGATGGACACAGTGGTAGCATTTGATGGCACAGTGGCAGCATTTGATGGCACAGTGGTGGCATTTGTTGGCACAGTGGTGGCATTTGATGGGCACAGTGGTGGCATTTGATGGGCACAGTGGTGGCTTTTGATGGGCACAGTGGCAGCATTTGATGGGCACAATGGCAGCGTTTGATGGGCACAGTGGCTGCAAATGATGTTTTTTTTTCAGAATTTTTCAGTTTGCTTGCGCCCCCCTAAAAATTTTGGAGCACCAGCCACCACTGGTTTATATGTCTGTGCATATGTGCAATTATATATGTGTGTGTATGTATATATACAGTATATGTGTGTGTATTGTGTGTGTTTACATGTATGTATGCACATTTTATGTATGCGCTTTTAATCCTGACCCCCTATATGTATGCAATCAGAACCTATTTTTTTATTTTTTTTTGCTTGTTCATAGTATCAGCAAAAAAATGCTGTTCCTCTGAAAAGTGATCCATGCTCAGGTCGCTTTTCAGAGGCATTTGACAGCCGGTAAAGAGGCAATATGTTAGGTTTTAACCTCTTAAATGCAGCATCACTATGTTGCAACTGCATGCATTGCACACAGTTGCAGGGTGGTTGCAGTGTAGCCCCATTCACCTAGGGGTATACTTCAAGGGTGCCCTGACTGGAAAAAGATTGAGAAACACAACGACATAGAGGAACCCATCTCTCCTGCAGCCGCTGAATGCCTGTGGGAGGGAGGGAAGGAGAAGTGGGGGGAAATGGAGAAATCGATTCCTTTATATTCAGCCACCCCCTTGCGACCGGACCCTGTTGTTCCGCCACCGGGCTCGGAGAAAAGAGCCCTGTCCGGGGGTCAAGGGGGCCCTTCATGGTTTCCTGCATCGGGGCCCTGAAGGTTCTAGTTACGCCTCTGCCTCTTCACTAGTGTACCTTTCTTTGGACATTTTGGCCAATATATTTATAGGTACCTAGTGTGACTCACAGGTAAAAAAGGACCTGGTTGTCAAGGACTGTTTGAACCGCTACAAAAAAAATGTACCTGCTAGCGCTAGCAGGGATCGAGCCTGACTGTGCTAACACTGCAGTTTTGTGTACTGTGTATCAGAAGTGACAGTGATCTACTGACACTGCACTTGTTGGGGGGGCAGAGGGGCTAAACGCAGGTGCTGGCAGGTGTTGGGGTGTTTTTGGGAACACTATACTATTGGGGACGCTAGTATAGTTCTGATCTGATCAAAGATATTGATCCGTTCAGACTATACTAGCAATGGAGGAGTATAGTGTGTGTGTGTTAGTGTTACTGGCAATCAAAGGGGTAAAATTTATTAGTGAATATGTGGCGGGCAATCTGACGCTGTCTGGGATTGATGCTAACGCTATCTGGCATCACCCGTGACACTAATACAGTGATCAGAAAAAAGATCTGTACACCGTACTAATGACACTGTGACAGGGCAGTGAAAGGGTTAACTGGGGGCGATCAGGGGGTTAAAACTTGATTAGGGAATATATGGCGGGTATCCTGACACTATCCGGGACTGACGCTAACTGACGCTAACGCTATCTAGCATCACCAGTGACACTAATACAGTGATCATTAAAATATCTGTAAAATATCTGTACACTGTACCTAATGACAGGGAGTGAAAGGGTTAACCGGGGGGGGGGGGGGCGATCAAGGGCTTAAATGTGCCTAACTATTTATTTTGTGTCAGTGTAGTGCTTGTACTCACAGTAGATGGTATCTTCTTTCATGCTGAATACGGAAAGGACTCCAGGAGAGAAGATTACATTATTTCTTGTGCCTGTGTTTACATTACACAGGCACAGGAGGGTCTGTCATTTGCCATAAATCATTGGCCTGGACCTGATGATTGATTGGATCTGAATCCAATCAGAACATCTCCAGGCTGGCGGCGCGCGTGAGAATCAAGTACAGGTACGTGATTTAGAGCAGAGAGGCCGCCACCCCACAGTACATATATGTGGGGCGGTCGGCAACTGGTTAAAAGCATTAAGAAAAACAAGATTTGTGTTTTCGAAATCTTTTGAGTTTTTAAAAATGGTGCTGTTTACATCCGGGTAACCTGGAAGTGAAGTTTTTGCTGGCTGGTTGTTTTGGGTCTCTCTGGTGGGACGGGAGGTGGCAGGAGGGGAGAGGGAGTGTCCTCCCACTGCTTGTAATAGATATGAAGCTGCTAGTTAGCTGCTCCAATTGCTATTACAAGAGAGCCGACAGCCGCTCAAAAAAAACGGTAATGGGATGATGCCTGATGTACCAGGTACGTGTCTGGTTGGCATGTGGTTAATGTTTTACTAAAGGCATTTCTCTTCGCTTTTCTTCTTCTCCGTGTGTCCACATAGCAAGCGGTTTCCTATTAGGGCACATGTGTGTGCTCGCTCCTGAGCTGTGTGCTCTTTAGACATACACAGAATGGCTTGGACCTGCCCCCAACTTCCTCCTCACAGCATTTGATTGACAGCAGCAAACACGTGTGGGTACAGGCTCCACCCCCTGCCCACAAAGACCACAAGATTCGGTTATACTATATAAATTAGCCACTTCCCACAAGGCAGCATTCTCATACTCATTGCGAAGCCCAGGGAGGGGCCTGTATGCTGTCATGCTTATGCGTCTGGAAAGGAAAATTACTGTAAGGTAAGTATACAGTTTTCTATTGTCCTGACACAAGCATGACAAAAAAAAAACATGTATAGTATGTGACACCCCAAACACGAGGGAAGGTAAAGCTGAAGTATTTTAATCAACATATCATTAGATCCAGAACTGAAGCCAAGCTCCTCCATTGTCACAGTTGCTTGATCAGTTGTGATAGGCTAGAAATGGTTTGTAATAGGCTAAAAATATGCCATATGTGGACCTGGTTGCCATTCTGCAGAATAATTTTGGACCTCTGAATTTTGCTCATGAGCGCACAAGCCATCTGGTAAAGTGGGCTCTGCGCTCAATTGATGGATTCATCCTTGCCATATCAGCCCACCAGACTACCTTGACCAGCAACAATGCAATTGTCCTAGTGGACAGTGAAAGTCTTCATCGGACACTGCAGCACAACAAATGTAATAATTACACAAATGATGCAGCTCATTATATGTTTTTAACAACTTCCCATTCGGACCAATTCTGGCACTTCGCTCCTACATTTAAAAATAATACGTTTTTTTCTAGAAATTACTCAAAACCCCCAAACATTCTATGTTTTTCTAGCAGAGACCCTAGGGAATAAAATGGCGGGTGTTGCAACTTTTTATGTCACTTGGTATATGCACAACGATTTTTCAAACACGTTTAAAAAAAAAACTGTTTCATGAATTAAACAAAAAAAAAAAACAGTAAAGTTAGCCCAATTTTTTTTTAGAAATGTGAAAGATGTTACGCTGAGTAAATAGATACCTAACGTGTTGTGCTTTAAAATTGTGCACACTCATGGAATGGCGCCAAAGTTTGGTACTTAAAAATCTCCATAGGCGATACCTTTTTTACAGGTTACCTGTTTAGAGTTACAGAGGAGGTCTTGGGCTGAATTGTTACTCCCACTCTAACGTTCGCGGCGATACCTCACTTGTGTGGTTTGAACGCCATTTACATATTTGGGCATGACGTACGTATGCGTTCGCTTCTGTGTGCGAGCATGCGGGGACGGGGAGCGCTTTGAAAAAAAAAAATTTTTATTGTTTATTGTATTTGAATTTTTTTCTTTTTACACTTTCCTTTTAACATTTTTTTTATCACTTTTATTCCTATTACAAGGAATGTAAACATCCCTTGTAATAGGAATAGTGTGTGATAGGCCCTCTTTATGGAGAGATGTGGGGTCTATAAGACCCCACATCTCTCCTCCAGGCAGGAAAGACCAAGATTAAAAGAAAAAAAAAAGTCCCGGGCAATGTTTACCTCTGCCAGACCGATGTGACGTCATAACGTCGCGCCCTGGCCTCCGAAGGTCATAGAGATTGCCGGGGAGCATCTGTCCCTTGGAAATATCCATGCTCAACTTCCGGCGCCGGTGGATTCCTTCTCTGGTTCGCCGATGGCACGGCCACCGGAGGGCGGTGGGAGGGGACGGCCTGTAAGAATGATCAAGCGGCTGAACTGCCGCTATGATTGTTCTTGCAGGGAATCGCCAGCCGAAAAAAATGATATCTGGATGATGCCTGTAGCTAGCGGTTGCAGCGGGGAGAGCTTAACCACATTCCCTGAGGCTGCAGTCGCCGAAATGTGTGTACATTTCACAAGTTGGCTATTGGTATTCTGTGACCCCCGAGGTGTCCCCCCTGGCGCAACCTCCCCTGCCATGCTTCCTGGGCTCCACTGTCCCACCTGAGGGCACGATCCCACATGGCAAGTGTCGCTGGGTGTAGGGTAGGAAGATTCTCCCCTATGTAGAATGAACCCGGAAGCAACGTGTAAAACGTCACTTCCTGTTTCTAGTGTCACTCCCCCAAGGGTCAGGGAGGTAGCAAATGGGGTTTATGACCTTCACTGGAGGGCAGGTGAAACATCAGGCTCTAAAAGACCCTGTTGCTTGCGATACACATATTACATATCATCTTGCACGCTGAAGTGAGAGCAATAATTCTAGGGCCACTATTAACAGTTAATGCTAAACTGATGACCTGTAATGCTTTTAAAATGTCACCTATGAAAAATATATGGTAACCAAGTTCGGTGTCGCTTTGCAAGCGAGCACAAAATTAAAGCTTGACCTGTTGGGTATCTATTTATTCTGTGCAACCTCACCTTTTATACTTTACCAAAATTAGGTAATATATTGTGTTTGCGTGCCGTAAAATTAACTTTAGTGTAATTTCTACTAAAATGTGAAAAAAGATTAGAACCATCACCATTTTATTCTCCAGGGTCTCTGCTTTCAGAAAACATATACTGTTTTGGGGGTTTGAACCACTTGATCTCCAGGCCTTTTTCTGACACTTTTGTTTACATGTAAAAATTTGGCTAGAAAATTGGTTAGAACCCCCAAACGGTATATATATTTTAAAGCAGAGGCTCTAGACATTTTTTTGCCCTGTACACACGGTTGGACATTGATCGGACATTCCGACAACAAAATCCATGGATTTTTTCCGACGGATGTTGGCTCAAACTTGTCTTGCATACACACGGTCACACAAAGTTGTCGGAAAATCCGATCGTTCTAAATGCGGTGACGTAAAACACGTACATCGGGACTATAAACGGGGCAGTAGCCAATAGCTTTCGTCTCTTAATTTATTCTGAGCATGTGTCGGATTTGTGTACACACGATCGGAATTTCCGACAACGGATTTTGTTGTCGGAAAATTTTATAGCAAGCTCTCAAACTTTGTGTGTCTGAAATTCTGATGGAAAATGTGTGATGGAGCCCACACACGGTCGGAATTTCTGACAACAAGGTCCTATCACACAAAAATCCGTGTGTACAGGGCATAACAGTAATCAGTGCATTTTTATAGCACTGATCGCTGTATAAATGCCAATGGTCCCAATAATGTGTTAAAAGTGTCCGATATGTCCATGGTAATGTCGCAGTCCCGATAAAAATGGCAGAAAAAAAAAATAATAAAAATGCTATAAATCTATCCCCTATTTTGTAGACTCTATAACTTTTGCACAAACCAATCAATATACGCTTATTGTGATTTTTTTTTACCAAAAGAATACATATAGGCCTAAACTGAGAAACAAATAGCTTTTTTTTAAAAAAATGGGGATATTTATTATAGCAAAAAGTACAAAATATTGTGTTTTTTTCAAAATTGTGGCTCTTTTTTTTGTTTATAGCGCAAAAAATAAAAACCGTAGAGGCGATCAAATACCACCAAAAGAAAGCTCTATTTGTGGGAAAAAAAGGAATCGCAAAAATGGCCCAGTCATTCAGCAGCCAAATATTCCGGGGCTGAAGTGTTTTTTTTTTTCATTTTAGCATATAATGATAATTTTAATACCTAATACATTAATAATAATAATAATAATAATAATAATAAGACTTGGGGGTGATTTACTAAAACTGGAGATTGAAAAATCTGATGCAGCTCTGCATAGAAACCAATCAGCTTTCAGGTTTTACTGTCAAAGCTTAAATGAATAAGCTGAAGTTAGAAGCTGATTGGCTACCATGTACCGGATTTTGCCCTCTTCTATTTAATAAATCAACCTCATAATCATACATATTAGGGTTGATTTATGTAAGGAGTAAAGGCTGTTCACTTTGCAAAGAGAATGTTGCAAAATACATTTAGCTGCTTCTCCTGGTTACGGGGATACCACATGTGTGGGACTTTTTGGCAGTCTGGCTGCGTACAGGACCCTGAAAACCAATCACCGCCTTCAGGATTTCTAAGGGCGTAAATTTTCACTCCTCACAACCTATCACAGTTTTGGAGGTCATGAAATGCCCAGTTTTTGTCACAAAGTTTAAAAAATTGAAAAAAGGAAAAAAAAAAAAAAATTTTCTTTTTCTTTCCGCATTTTCAAAAACAAATGAGAGCTGCAAAATACTCACCATGCCACTTAGCAAATGCCTTGATGTGTCTACTTTCCAAAAAGGGGCTCATTTCGGGGGGGTTTGTGCTATCTTGGCATTTCAGGGCCTCCGAAACTGTCATAGGTAGTGAGAAGTGAAATCACCATTTTACGCCCTTAGAAAGCCTGAACGCGGTGATTCGATTTTGGGGTCCCGTACGCAGCTAGGCTCCGAAAAAGTCTATCCCCGTACTCAGGAGAAGCAGCAGAATGTATTTTGGGGTGTAATTTCACATATGCCTATGGCATGTTTAGCAATATATCATTTAGTGACAACTTTGTGAAAAAAAAAAAAATGTGTTGTTGTTTTCCCAAAACTTGTGGCAAAATATAAAATATTCCATGGACTCAACATGTCTATCAGCAAATAGCTTGGGGTGTCTACTTTCCAAAAAGGGGTCATTTGGGGGGGGTTTGACCTGTCCTGGTATTTTATACACAACATTAGAAGCTTATGCCACACATAACCCACTCTTCTAGCCACTTGAAGACAAAGCCCTTTCTGGCACTTTTTGTTTACATGAAAATTTTTTTTTTCTTTTGCTAGAAAATTACTTTGAACCCCCAAACATTATATATTTTTTTTAAAGCAAAGGCCCTACAAATTAAAATGGTGGGTGTTTGCGTAGCGATTTTTCAAATGCAATTTTTTTGGCAAAAAAAACACTTTTTTGAATTTTAATGCACTAAAACACACTATATTGCCCAAATGTTTGGTAAAATATAAAAGATGATCATATGCCGAGTACATAGATACCAAACATGACATGCTTTAACTACTTCAATACAGGGCACTTACACCCCCTTCCTGCCCAAGCCATTTTTCAGCTTTCAGTACTGTCACACTTTGAATGACAATTGCGCGGTCATGCTACACTGTAACCATGTGAACTTTTTTCATTTTCTTCACACAAATAGAGCTTTCTTTTGGTGGTATTTAATCACTTCTGGGTTTTTTTATTTTTTAAAAAAAAAAAGGCTGAAAATTTGGAAAAAAATAAAAGTTTTTCTTAGTTTCTGTCAGTAAATTTTGTAAATATGTAATTTTTCTCCTTCACTGTTGGGCGCTGATGAGGCGGCACTGATAGGCTGCACTTATGAGGTGGCACTTATAGGGCACTGATAAGCCGGGACTTATGGGCACTGATTAGGTGGCACGGATAAGGAGGCACGAATATGCCACACTTATGGGCACTGATAGGTGGCACTGATATGTGGCACTAATGAGCACTGATAGGCGGCACTGGTGGGCACTGATGGGTGGCACTGGTGGGTGGCACTGATGAGCACAGATAGGTGACAGGGATAGGCGGCACTGATGGATGGTATTGATGGGCACAACCGTGCAGCGGCGACAAACTACATACATTTGTAAAAGCCTATACAGGTTACCACTTTAGATTTACAGAGGTCTACTGCTAAAATTACTGCCCTGGATCTGACGTTCGCAGTTATACCTCACATGCATGATGCAATTGCTGTTTACATATGACACGAGACAGACACTTGTGTTCGCCATTGCGTGCAAGCAGGGGGGAGGCAAGGGTGCTTTTTTTTATAATTTAGTTTGCTTTTTTATTTTATTTTTACACTGTTACTTTCATTTTTTTTTATCATTTTTATCAGGGAATGTAAATATCCCCTATGATAGCAATAGGTAATGACAGGTACTCTATCTCTCCTCTGCCCTCAAAGCATCTGACCATGCCAAGATCGATGTGATAAGATGCTTTCCCAATTTCCCAATGGCACTGTTTATATCCGGTGAAACCGAAGTCATGAATTGCTCGTAGCTTCTGGTTTCTTAGGCCATAGAGATGATTGGAGCTGTTCTGGTCTGCGATCAGTTCTATGGTCAGCTAGCGGAACCACCGGCTACATTCTCAGGTTCCCCAGTGGGACAGGAGAGCCCGAGAAAACCATGGAAGATGGCGGGGGGGGGGACGTTCCCTCCCACTGCTTGTAAAAGCAGTCTAGCGGCTAATTAGCCACTAGGATTGCTTTTACATGAAAGCTGCCCGCTGGCTGAAAAGAAGGATAACAAGATGATACCTAAACCTGCAGGCATAGTTCTGGTATAACCACTCAAAGTCCAGCAACATACCAGGACGTTGCGGGTCCTTGTTGGGCATAAATTGTAATGTTCTTTTTTTCATGCAGCCTGTGGGCTGAACGAAAAAAGATATTAATCGTTGGGTATGCCCACCATTAGAATACCGCCCTGCATCCACCCACTTCTAATGATGGGCACCTTTTTATTGTATTTAACTGTGGTAGTGAAATCACCTCCTACAGCGCTGGAGTCGCTGATTTACGTATCGTGAGAGCAAACGCTGTTGCTGTCAAGATAAACAAATCAGTGCTGCAGCTGAATGGCGTACCTGAAAAGCAAACAATAGTAATAATAAAACATTACCTCAATAAAAACAACAACAATCTGTGGCAAAAAAAGAGTAAAAAATATATACCGAAGCATGGGGTCAATCCGCCCCTAATGTTAGTGGCAAAGCGACCCTCCTCCCATGACCCCATGCTTCGCATATATGCTCTTCTTTTTTTTTAACTGTAGTGGTGAAATCACCTCCTACAGTGCTGGAGTCGCTGATTTACGCATCGTGAGAGCAAACACTGTTGCTGTCAAGACAGGAGAAAAAAGCGCTGCAGCTGAATGGCGTACCTGAAAAGAAAATAATGGTTAACAATAAAACACAGTAAACAGTAAAGTATAAAAGAATTACATACCTGAAAAGCAAACATGATAAAACATAGTACAATAAAACATTGCAGTTAAAAAATACAGTAAAACAGAGCAGAACAATAGAGAGAGAACAATAGAGAGAATAGAGAGAGAATAAAAGGACAACTATTTTTGGCTTTTTTATTTTATATATATATATATATATATATATATATATATATATATATATATATATATATATATATATATATATATACACTACCGTTCAAAAGTTTGGGGTCACATTGAAATGTCCTTATTTTTGAAGGAAAAGCACTGTACTTTTAAATGAAGCTAACTTTAAACTAGTCCTAACTTTAAACAAATATACTCTATACATTGCTAATGTGGTAAATGACTATTCTAACTGCAAATGTCTAGTTTTTGGTGCAATATCTACATAGGTGTATAGAGGCCCATTTCCAGCAACTATCACTCCAGTGTTCTAATGGTACAATGTGTTTGCTCATTGGCTCAGAAGGCTAATTGATGATTAGCAAACCCTTGTGCAATCATGTTCACACATCTAAAAACAGTCTAGCTCCTTCCAGAAGCTACAAAACTGACCTTCCTGTGAGCAGATTGAGTTTCTGGAGCATCACATTTGTGGGGTCAATTAAACGCTCAAAATGGCCAGAAAAAGAGAACTTTCATCTGAAACTCGACAGTCTATTCTTGTTCTTAGAAATGAAGGCTATTCCATGCGAGAAATTGCAAAGAAATTGAAGATTTCCTACAACGGTGTGTACTACTCCCTTCAGAGGACAGCACAAACAGGCTCTAACCAGAGTAGAAAAAGAAGTGGGAGGCCACGTTGCACAACTAAGCAAGAAGATAAGCACATTAGAGTCTCTAGTTTGAGAAACAGACGCCTCACAGGTCCCCAACTGGCATCTTCATTAAATAGTACCCGCAAAACACCAGTGTCAACATCTACAGTGAAGAGGCGGCTGCGGGATTTTGGGCTTCAGGGCAGAGTGGCAAAGAAAAAGCCATATCTGAGACTGGCCAATAAAAGAAAAAGATTAAGATGGGCAAAAGAACACAGACATTGGACAGAGGAAGACTGGAAAAAAGTGTTGTGGACGGATGAATCCAAGTTTGAGGTGTTTGGATCACAAAGAAGAACGTTTGTGAGACGCAGAACAAATGAAAAGATGCTGGAAGAATGCCTGACGCCATCTGTTAAGCATGGTGGAGGTAATGTGTTGGTCTGGGGTTGCTTTGGTGCTGGTAAGGTGGGAGCTTTGTACAGGGTAAAAGGGATTCTGAATAAGGAAGGCTATCACTCCATTTTGCAACGCCATGCCATACCCAGTGGACAGCGCTTGATTGGAGCCAATTTCATCCTACAACAGGACAATGACCCTAAACACACCTCCAAATTGTGCAAGAACTATTTACAGCAGAAGCAGGCAGCTGGTATTCTATCGGTAATGGAGTGGCCAGCACAGTCACCAGATCTGAACCCCATTGAGCTGTTGTGGGAGCAGCTTGACCGTATGGTACGCCAGAAGTGCCCATCCAACCAATCCAACTTGTGGGAGCTGCTTCTAGAAGCGTGGGGTGCAATTTCTCCAGCTTACCTCAATAAATTAACAGCTAGAATGCCAAAGGTGTGCAATGCTGTAATTGCTGCAAAAGGAGGATTCTTTGATGAAAGCAAAGTTTGATGTAAAAACAATGTTATTTCAAATACAAATCATTATTTCTAACCTTGTCAATGTCTTGACTCTATTTTCTATTCATTTCACAACGTATGGTGGTGAATAAGTGTGACTATTCATGGAAAACACAAAATTGTTTGGGTGACCCCAAACTTTTGAACGGTAGTGTATATATATGTATATATATATATATATATATATATATATATATATGTATATATATATTTCCTTTTTTTTTTTTTTTTTTTTTTTTTTTTTTTACACTTTTATTTGTAACTGTAACGGTTCCAGGTTTGGGTCTCTCAAAATGCGATGGCATCTTTGGAGACCCTGTGAAAGTGTGCCCTAGACTGTGCAGTGCTGTACCCTACGCTAATACTCCACTAGTGTATGGTAGCGTTCAAAACATTCACTGATCCAAAGACCAAGTTGGCCAGGACAGGAGGGACAACAATAGCGGGTGTCACGGTTGCTACAGACACGACATCTTCTTTGGGGTGATCGATTGGTAGGGGTACTAGGGCGGGCATACGGAAAATGCCTCCCATGCAGCCGGCTCACTGCATTTGGATTGGCGAAGTTGAGCCACAGCACTGTCTGGAAACGGAAGGGCTGTGATGATCTCTTCCTGGAATTTAAGGAAGGATCCATTTCATCCTGACGCTTTGTATAGCACATACTTTAAGCGTTCAGCAGTGCCAATCGGAAAAAATATACAGACACTTTTTTGTACCAGCGTCTGGCCTTACGGGCAATTAAGTACGGCGCCATCAACTGGTCGTTGAGGTCCACCCCTCCCATATTAAGGTTGTATTTGTCGACACAGAGGGGTTTCTCCACAACACCATTCGCTGTCGGAATCTGCGTCGTGTCTGCGTGAAGGGAGGACAGAATGAAAACATTCCGATTATCCCTCCACTTCACTGCAAGCAAATTATTACTTCTCAAGCAGGCTCTCTCCCCAGCCTAAGACGGAAATCTACAAGCCACTGGGGTAAGCAATTAGATTGCATGGTGCCACATGCGCCAATTATATGATCAAACAAGTAACTAAAAAGTGGCACGCTTGTTGTAATAATTGTCCACGTACAAGTGGTACCCCTTTCCGAATAAGGGTGACACCAAGTCCCACACAATCTTACCAGCACTCCCTATGTAGTTTGGGCAGTTCTCGGGCTCCACGTGACAATTTTTTCCCTCATAAACCATAAAACTATGTGTATAGCCTGTTGCCCTGTCACAGAGCTTATACATCTTGACCCTTGCTTAGAAGATACTGTTTGAATTACAAGCAGCCAGAAAACTTAATCAGGGACTCATCAACGCTGACAACTTGTTCGGGAGTAAACAAGGCTGCAAACTGTTGGTTAAAGTGGTTTACAAGGAGCTGAATTTTGTACAGCCGATCGTATCCAGGGTCACCCCGAGGACGATAGAATTCATTGTCATTAACCACTTCAATACAGGGCATTTTCACCCCCTTCCTGCCCAAGCCAATTTTCAGTTTTCAGAGCTGTCGCAATTTTTTTTTTTTACAGAAAAATTTTATTAAACAAATCAGCATTACAGTACAAGAACTTAGTACAGTCATTACGGTAAGAATAATTACAGTGGGATTTACCCTAAAACAATAACTACTGTTTATCAGTTGTTCCAGATGTGCACTCAACAGAATTTTCGCTTAACCATAGTTCTCATGGCTCGTGTCATCTTAAAAGTTCTTGGATAATATGAAGTAAATAACCCAGTATTCAATCAAGCCTATTAGGGGTGACGGGGGGGGGTGGGGAGAGAAGAAGGTGGGAGGGGGGGGAAGGGGAGGCAAGAGGAAGGAAGACAGGGGTGGGGGGGGGAGAGGGAAAGGGAGGAAAAGGAAGGGGGTGAAGAGAAACAGGTATAAGAAGAGTAGACTTGAGATGCAGGATGTCCTCTCCTATGTTTCGTGTCTTACTTATGGGGTAGGAGGTTCGGGGTCCCCAGAAGCATCTATCCAGGACGACCAAATTTTGTCAAACTTCCCTGGACATTGCCTGCTTTCGTACGTCAGTCTATAGAAGGGAAGTACCTTGTTCACCGACCTTATCCACGAGGCCAGAGTAGGAGGCTCCTCCAGTTTCCATTGCAGTAGAATTTCTCTCCTAGCGTAGTACAATGCGAAGGTTAGACACAGTTTATCATACCTATCACCCTCAACATCTTCCAGATGACGGAGCAGTAGTATTTGGGGGTCAACCGGCAAGTCTGAACCTATGACATTGCCCAGTGTGGAGGCCACTGCTGACCAAAAGGGTCTTAGTTTGGAGCAAGACCAGACCATATGCCAGAAAGTACCCACTTCTTGTTTGCATCTCTGACAGTTGGGATCTCTTTGGTGGTATATGCGCGCCAGTCTCTGTGGGGTAAAATACGCTCTGTGTAGGAACTTAAATTGTATGAACCTATGCCTTGCAGCGATCATGGAAGGAATGTAGGAGATTAAACACTCCTTCCACTCCTCTTCGTCCAAAGAGGGAATATCAATCTTCCACTTTTCCCAGATTTTAGTTAGTTTTGCATCATACTCCACCGTAAGGTATAAATATATTGTTGAGAGAGGCTTTCCCATCACGCTGGAGGTCAGGAGCCTTTCAATGGAGTCCGGTTCCAGAGTGAGGGGGGCAGGGAACTGAGCCCCAAAGGCGTGCTTCAGCTGCCAATATCTAAATTGGAAGGAGGATGGGATAGCAAAGGATTGCCTCAGGGCTTGGAAAGTCATAAGCCTGCCATCTTTAACTATATGTTTTAATGTGAGGATCCCCTTTTTTGCCCAGAGAGAGGGGTCCGGTATAGTGTAAAAGTGGGAGAGTAGAGGGTTACCCCATAGGGGCATATGGGGTGAAATGTGGTTGGGTTTCCTATAGATTTTCCTAGCCTCCTGCCATACCCTCACAGTGGTCTGCATTGAAGTCGTCATGGACAAACTGGCCCTAAGACCACGAAACGGGAGATTGCTAAGGGCAGCAAAGGAACCCAGGATGGCTGCCTCCAGAGTGACCGCCGGGTTCTGCGTGGGCTGGGAGAACCACCACCTAATCGTGACCAAAAACAGCTGCCCAGTAGTAGATTTGAAAATTCGGTAGCCCCAGACCCCCCCCCCCGAAAGCGGGAGGTATAAGATCTGCCTGGCCACCCTGGGTGGCCTCCCAGCCCAAACAAAGTGTATCAGCAGACTCTCCAGCTTACGAAAGAACATCTTAGGGATGGGCATGGGTGTTTTGCGGAAAAAATATAGATATTTCGGGAGGAAAATCATTTTTAATAAATTTACTCTGCCTACCGGGGTCAGTGGAAGGGAACGCCATGCAGTACACTTAGCCGCAAGTTGTGCCATGAGTGGACGCAAATTGTTATCTATGTAGTCTTGGACTTTACCGCTAATTTTTTATCCCCAGATATGTAAAGTCATCTACCCATTTAAGCTGAGGGTGAGGTATTCTAGGGGTCGAGGGATGGAGTGGGAAAAGAACCGACTTATCCCAATTAATACGAATCCCCGAGTACCCACCAAATCGGTTAATCAGTTCGAGTGCAGTCTGCAAAGAGGACGACGCATCCGCTAAATAAAGCAGAGCGTCGTCCGCGTACAGAGCTGTCGCAATTTGAATGACAATTGCACGGTCATGCAACACTGTATCCAAATGAAATTTTTATCATTTTTTCCCCACAAATAGAGCTTTCTTTTGGTGGTATTTGATCATCTCTGTTGTTTTTATTTTTTGCACTATAAACAAAAGAATAGCGACAAGTTTGAAAAAAAAAACACAATATGTTTTACTTTTTGCTATAATAAATATCACAATTTAAAAAAAAAAAAAAAAACAAAGTTCTTCCTCAGTTTAGGCAGAAAAATCGCAATAAGCGTATATTGATTTGTTTGCGCAAATGTTAGTATCTACAAAATAGGGAATAGTTTTATGGCATTTTTATTATTTTTTTTTTACTAGTAATGGCGGCAATCTGCGATTTTTATTGTGACTGCGACATTGCGGCAGACATATCGGACACTTTTGACACCATTTTGGGACCATTCACATTTATACAGCGATCAGTGCTATACAAATGCATTGATTACTGTATAAATGTCACTGGCAGGAAAGGGGTTAACACTAGGGGGCAATCAAGGGGTTAATTGTGTTATCTAGGGAGTGATTCTAACTGTAGGGGGAGGGGACTCACAAAGGGGAGGAGACCGATCGGTGTTCCTCTGTCCTGGGAACACATGATCGGTCTGCTCTCACCTGACAGGACGTGGATCTGTGTGTTTACACACACAGATCCATGGTCCTGCTCTGTTAATGGGCAATCACGGGTGCTCGGTGGACATCGCAGCCGCTGGGCGTGTGCATCGGCTCCCGAGTGACGCCGCGGGGGCGGACGGCCGGGAAGCCCAGGATGTCATATGACACCCTCCCAGGATGGGAGATCCCTCCTGCAGACGTCATATGATAATGGGCGGGATGGGAGGTGGTTAAAATGTAGGAACCCCAAGATCTGCTCGTATCGTGTCCTGGTCATGGAGGCAGGGAACACGGGCATATGGTGAATTGAGTCAGTGGGCCAATATGACCGCAACTCACTTTTTTAGTTACGCCCATGAGGAGGAATAGACCCAGGAAGGTCTTAAATTCGGAAACCGTAATAGGTCTCCAATCTCTGGCAAGGGTCAACTGGGGATTAGCGGCGATGAATTGACCAGCAAATTGCTTTGGTCCACAGTAGATCTATAAAGATCTTCTGTGAAAAACAGCGAATAAAATTCAAGTGACGTAAAATCAACTGTTTCCACCTGAATTCCGGGTTGGCCAGTGAATGGGGGAAATACCGGTGCTGCAGAAGTGGTGGGCTCCCAATTCGGATTGGCAAATGCAGCAGGAAGGGCACTATGGGCTTGACAGGTCTGTGTTTGTCTTCTTGGTAGCTGCGGGACACTACTTCTGCTAGCCGCAGCGCCAGCTGGAACTGCACTTATGGGACTCGTCGACTCGGACCACGGCACCAAGTGTTACTGCAGTGCTGGATGTACGACCAGGATGTACTAGGCCACTGGTGCTTGCCAATTCACCAGAAGGATGAGCGGCACTAGTACTGGCTCTCTGCTCCATACGAGAGCCCTGCGGTTTTTGCACCTCAACAACAGAAGAACAGGGTCGGGTACGCCTGACCTTAGCAGGGACCACTACACCATCGTCAGAGCTATCTGTGCCGCTGCTGTCTACAGGATCGTATCCTGAGCCTGAATCTGACAGATGGGTGACTTTTTCTTCACTCTCATCTGTTATGCTCAGAAACGTGTAGGCCTCTTCAATAGTGTACCGCTGATTGGACATTTTGGCCTCTAAATTTACTGGTACAACTAGTGAAACTCACAGGCAAAAAGAGCACCTGATTGTCAGAGCCTGCTTCAATCGCAACCAAAAAAACTGTTCGCATTCGCAGGGATCTCTGTGACTCTGTGAAAGCTGCAGTTATGTGTTTTGTGTTTTGTAAGTGACAGTAATCGATTGATACTGCACTTGGGTGGGCTGGGCGGAGGGGCTAAACGCAGGTGCTAGCAGATATCTGGGTTGATCCCGCTATTGACACATTTTTGGGAACCCTAAACTATTGGAGACGCTAGTATAGATCTGATCAGATCAAAGATATTGATCCATTCAGACACTATACTACTAAGGGAGGTGTATGGTTCGTGCGTGGGTGTTACCCTGGCGCTATAAAAAATAACTAACTAACCAGAGTCACCCGTAACACTAATACGACAATCAGAAAATAGATCTACCAGTGACACTGGTGACAGGGGGTGAAAGGGTTAACTGGGGGGGGGCGATCAAGGGGTTAAACCTATATTAGGGGGGTTTATTGGGGTACCCTAGACCTACCTGGGCCTACTACTAACTGCCCTAATGCTGATTAGTGTCACAAATAACACCAGTACAGTGATCAGTGAATAATCTGACAACTGCACTTGGTGACACTTACACTGTAACAGGGAGTGAAAGTTGTTAACTTGGGGGCGATCAGGGGGTGATCCGGGGGTGACAAGTGTGCCTACGTGTACTGGTGTTAGTGTAGTGTTGGTGCAACTTACAGTTAGATGTCTCCTCTCCTCTCTCTGGAATGGAAAAAAAACGAGGGGAGATGACATCACTTTCCCCTGCCTGCGTTTACACTTACAGGCGGGGGAAGCATTTCACTCGCCAGAACCGATCAGCAGGTCCAGGCCAGAAATCATTGGTCCAGGCCTAAAGACTGATCGGTTCTGGAACAAATTCGATGGTTGCGTCCCCCTGCCGGCAAGAGCGTGCCCCATACCGGTACGGGATTTCATGCAGTGGTGCCATTGTGCCGCATTAAAAAGACATGAGCCGGTTGGGAAAAGGTTAATAAAAAGTGAGTGTATTTGTTTAAAGTAACTGGAAGGTATCGCTATCGTTAAGGTTTGGAACAAGTACAGAAACTTTGGTAAAATACTCATTTTGAGAAGATTGCATCGCCCAAACCATGAATGCAGTCCGCAGTTCCATGACTCCAATAAGACGCGAGTCCTGTGTAAGAGCAGGGAGAAGTTTGAAAGTACAGATTAATTTAGGTGGGTTATATGTGCCTAAGTATTTCAGGGCCGAGTCTGTCCACTTGAACTTCAAATTGTGTTTCATAGTTTGAAGGAGAGGAGGCAGAATCCCAACCCCCATTGCCTCTGATTTGTTGAAATTGAATTTCAGATTGGACAACATTCCATATGTATCAATTCCTGAAGGAGATTTGGGAGAGAAATCAAGGGGTTGGTTAGAGAGAAGAGCAAGTCATCTGCGTAAGCTGAGACTTTGTGTTGGATTCCATTAATGGTCAGTCCCATAATGTCCGAGTTTAAACGGATTTTACATAAGAATGATTCAAGAGATAACGCAAAAAGAAGGGGTGATCGGGGGCATCTCTGCCTCGTCCCGTTAGTAATAGAAAAGAGGTCGGAAAGAACCCCATTAGCTTTAACCCGAGCAGATGGGCCAGCATATATTTTGCCGATCCACTTAACCATGGTCTCTCCAAAGCCTACGTGAAGCAAGACCAAGAATATGAAATTCCAGTTGACAAGGTCGAATGCTTTTTCTGCATTGGTACCTACAAAAATACATGGAGTGTGAGACGCATTGGCCGCATGGATCAAATTAAGGTGTTATCACAAGCTTCTCAAGTGGGAATAAATCCTACTTGGTCCAAATGAATTTAGTGTTACAAGTGGTGTTGGAGGCGAGATGCCCAAATTTTGGTGAATAACTTGTGATCCAGCTTCTAAAACGAGATAATATTTTAAAAGCTTCCTGCCATTATGCATTTTCAGGTATTGACAATGCTGATCCATAAGCATATATTACTCTTACAGGAGCTTGATCAATGTTCTGATTTTCATTTGTCATTTTCTCTATATACTAAGGGATTGTGTATTTTTGGGAGGCCGTGGTTTGTTACACTTCCTCATTTCCAGCAGCCGTTGGTGAAGAAACACTTTATGATGATCCAGAAGCAGCAGAATGAGTGTTTCTGGAATGGGAACTCTGGAGGGAAAAGCTACTTGTACTTTCACTCTGGTCCTTATTTCATTCCATAAAGTATTTTTAATGTCTTTTGGCATGCCAGGATGTGTTTTGCCATCCTTGTACCATTTGGAAAATTAATATTTCTTCTCACAATATTTGCAACTTACAGCTTTGCTCTCAGCAGAAATTGCATTCTGGAAATGTTTCCACATTTTAGATGTTGGTCTCACCATTTTACTGAGTGAAGGAAAAGAAAAAACAATTTACTGACCAGACTATAGGTAAACAAGATTGAGCCCACAAAGAAACTAAACTGGAGCCTTTCCCCTGAAGTGCCCCCTAGTGGCCGATATGCATATTTCTCTTGTTTGAGAACTGCATTGAGAAGTATTGTTACTTGAATTGTACTCTATTCCAGGACTTAGGACTTTACATAAAGTCTCAGAAGTCTTTCATTAACCACTTAAAGTGGGATTCCGGCCAGCAATTTTTTTTTTTTTTAAGTCAGCAGCTACAAACACTGTAGCTGCTGACTTTAAATAAGTACACTTACCTGTCCTGGGTGCCCGCGATGTCGGCTGCCTGGGGCCAACCCATCCCTTGGCTCTCAGGTCCCGGCACCGCCATCCTAACTAAGGGAAACAGACAGTGGAGCCTTGCGGCACTCTGTGAATGGCCTCGTGGTTTTCTGGGAACACACACCGTTCCCAGAAGGCAACGGGCCTCTCACCGAGGAACAGGACACGTCGCGGAATAGGAAGAGGCAGATTAGGAAGACTGCCTAGCAACAAGGGTTCAGGTAAGTTGAAATTTTTTTTTTTTTTCAAATGTTATTTTTTTTTTTTTTTTTAGGATTTTTGGTGCAATTTTTTTTTTCAGGGTGGCCCTCCACTTTAAGGACCGAACCTCTTTTTGACACCTTTTTTGCTAGAAAATTACTTAGAACCCCCAAACATATATTTTTTTTTCAGACAACCTAGAGAAGAAAAAATGGTGGTCGTTACAATACTTTATGTCACACCGTATTTGCGCAGCGTCCTTACAAGCGCAACTTTTTGGGAAAAAAACACACTTTGACTTAAATGAGACAACAGCAAAGTTAGCCCAATTTTTTTTATATTGTGAAAGATAATGTTACACAGAGTAAATTGATAGCCAACATGTCATGCTTCAAAATTGCACCTGCTCGTGGAATGGTGACAAACTTTGACCCTTAAAACTCTCCATAGGCAACCTTTAAAAATTTCTACAGGTTACCAGTTTTGAGTTACAGAGGTGGTCTAGTGCTAAAATTATTGCTCTCGCTCTAACGATCACGGGGATACCTCATATGTGTGATTTAAACACCGTTTTCATATGCGGGTGCGACTTACGTATGCGTTCGCTTCTACACATGAGCTTGGTGGGACGGAGCGCTTTAAAAAAACATTTTTTTTTTTACTTTTTATTTATTTTTACACTGTCCTTTAAAAAAAATGTTTTGGGTCACTTTTATTCCTATTACAAGGAATGTAAATATCCCTTGTAATAGAAAAAAAGCATGACAGGACCTCTTAAATGTGAGATCTGGGGTCAAAAAGACCTCAGATGCAACATTTACACATAAATGCAACAACAAAAAAATTAAATTCATTTTTTTGCCAAAAACAAAAATTTTCCCTTTAAGACCACTTCCGCCATTCAATGTTATGGAGCCAAACGGGGGCCACTTTTCCCTCACTCGGCTCCAGGCCTGTCAGGGGAGAAGACGCGATCGTCTCCGCCCCTACCGACGGCTCTGGAACGCGGCAGGAGGGGGGCCCTCTCTCGCCCCCAAAAAAGTGATCTTGCGGTGAATCCGTGGTGGAGACCACTTTTATCTTAAAGAGCACCGCCTGCCGTTTCAGAAAATATCGGGGTTATGGCAGCTAGCCGCTGCCATAACAACGCTATTTAGATTCAAATTACCGACGTACAATGATGCCGATTTGCGCTAAGTGATTAGGGTCTTCGTGTTATATAGTTTGAATACCATGTCATAGATATATTATTTTTCATTGTAAAAGAACATATTCCACAAACTGTTTTTTTTTTACAATTTTCCCATCGTCACACCCTCCTAGGCTATGGGGAGGCAAAAATGGAACCACAAGCGGGAGGGGGGAGGGGGGTGGTTGCGGTGGGTGTGGATGTACCCACAGATTTGAAAAAAGGGGGTATTTTCTACAGCTCTGTCAAAAAAATATTAAAATAAACAAAAAGGTATGAAGGTGGCCTATTCCACTTCTATCTCATTCTGCACCAGTAGCCATATATATTATTAGGTGCTAGAGATGAGCCGAACACCCCCCTGCTCGGTTCGCACCAGAACTCCAGAACAGAGAAAAAGTTCTGACCCGAACAGCGAACCCCATTGAAGTCTATGGGAGTCTTATGGTAATTGGCCATAAAAAGTGTATGGGGGTCCGTATCAACTGCCCTGGGCGACATGTATCAATGTAAATTTTTTTCGTTTTTACATGAACAGTGATTTTAATGATCCTTAAAGTGCAACAATAAAAATGAAATATTCCTTTAAATATGGTGCCCGGGGAGTCCCCTTAGTCTGCCTGTAAAGTGGCACATCTGTAACATGTATAGAACATGCTGCAGCAAAAATTACATTTCTAAAGAAAAAAAAATGCATGAAATGACATTTAACCACTTGCCGACCAAGGCTCTATTGCGCGAATCGCCGTACCGATACGGCGGTTAATTTAAGAGATATAGCAGGTGCGCACTCCGGCGGCCCGGAGTCAATGCGCGTGGCCGGTGTCCGTGATGTCTGCCGGCCACCCACGATTGCTCCACAGAGAGGCAGAACGGGGATCTGTCAATGTAAACAAACAGATCCCCTTTCTGCCAAGGGAGTACAGTGTGATTGTCTGTTCCTAGTGATCAGGAACAGTGATCTCTCTACTCCCTGTCAGTTCACACCCCCCTCAGTTGTTCCTAGGACACACTTAACCCCCTGATCGCCCCCTAGTGTTAACCCCTTCCCTACCAGTGTCATTTATACAGTAATCAGTGCATTTTTATAGCACTTATCGCTGTATAAATGTCACTGGTCGCAAAAAAGTGTCAAATGTGTCCTATCTGTCTAAAAATCACTGATCACCGCTATTACTAGTTAAAAAATAATAATAATAAAAATGCCATAAATGTATCCCCTATTTTGTAGATGCTAAACCAATCAATATACGCTTATTGTGATTTTTTTTTACCAAAAATATCTAGTAGAATACATATTGGCCTAAACTGATGAAGAAATTGTTTTTTTACATTTTTTGGGGGGATATTTATTATAGCAAAAAAGTAAGATATAGTTTTTTATTTCAAAATTGTCGGCCCTTTTTTGTTTATAGCGCAAAAGATAAAAAACGCAGAAGTGATCAAATACCACCAAAAGAAAGCTCTTTTTGTGGGAAAAAAAAGGACATACATTTTGCTTGGGTACAGCGTCGCACGACCACACAATTGTCAGTTAAATTGACGTAGTGCCGTGTCGCAAAAAATGGCCTGGCCATTAACCACTTCTGCCCCAGAAGGATTTACCCCCTTCCTGACCAGAGCACTTAATGAGATCAGCTGGTCAACTCCTTCCTGTGTCATGACCTAAAGTCTGTCCAGGAAGTAAGGCAGAAGTAATCGAACAGTGTTTTTAAACATCCATAGACATTGAGGTAAGAGTGTGTAGAATAAATGGAAAGCTGTTTTATTTTTGCAAAAGTACATTAATGCTATATTGGTACATAGGGGAGCTGAAATTTAGAAAAAAAATGCAGTAGTGTACCTACCTATATCTAGCACCCAGCCCCCCCCACCCCACACACACACACACACACGCACACACACAAACACAAAAAAATGAAAGGAAGAAAGCCAGATTGTGGGTGTGGCCAAATGGTGTTAACAGTAGGAGGGGCTTAAAGGGCCTGAGAATCTCACTGTATACACAGCACACATACGCCACAGCACTCCTACCCACACTCTGCAATCTGTGTGCTATGCACACAGGCCCACTATGCAGAATCCACCCAAAACTATCCACTCCTGCCGGTATATATCAATCCCCCCCCAAGTCCACTTTCCTCAGAATACAAATTTCAACCAATAGGCCCAATCTCCCCAGTACATATTTTCCCCCACTGCCCTGAATCTCCCCTCCCATAACATCAGTAGAGCAGACATCCCAGCCTGCAAAAACTCATTTCAGGGAGGTGCAAACTCATTTCAGGGAGGTTTTGCGCCGTCGCTGAAATCCCCCCCCCCAATTAAATGCAGTCCATCATTTCAGCCTTACCGTGCCCATCATTGCAGCCTTACCGTGCCCATCATTGTAGCCTTACCGTGCCCATCATCGGAGCCTCACTGTGCCCATAATTGCAGCCTTAGCGTGCCCATAATTGCAGCCTTACCCTGCCCATAATCACAGCCTTACCGTGCCCATAATCGCAGCCTCACCGTGCCCATAATTGCAGCCTTACCGTGCCCATAATTGCAGCCTTACCATGCCCATAATTGCAGCCTTACCGTGCCCATAATCCCAGCCTCACGTGCCCATAATCACAGCCTTACAGTGCCCATAATGGCAGCCTCACCATGCCCAAAATTGCAGCCTCGCTGTGCCAATAATTGCAGCATTACAGAGCCCATAATTGCAGCCTTACAGTGCCCATAATCGCAGCCTTACAGTGCCTATAATTGCAGCCTCACCATGCCCATAATTGCAGCCTCACCGCGCCCATAACCGCAGCCTCACCACGCCCATAATCTCAGCCGTACCGTGCCCATAATTGCAGCCTCACCATGCCCATAATCGCAGCCTTACCATGCCCATAATCGCAGCCTCACTATGATCAGTGTCTGGATTACACACAGCAGGCATTCCCCGCTGTCTCTCGGAATTCAGTGTGAAAACTTTGGCCGTGCTGTGACAAAAGTCCCGCCCTCCTCCTAGACCAGCTCGTGTGATAGGCGCAGTGTTCTGTCTATCACACAAGCTGGTCTAGGAGGAGGAAGTTTTTTACACTCAGCTCCGACCACTGTGTGTGACATGTAGTGGAGGAGAAGGGGGAGGAGGGGGGAGGAGGAGGGAGGGGAGCACTACAGGCAGCCACAGCTTAGCCCAAAGCGGCCTCAGGGCAGGCAGCCTACCGGGAAATGTCACTCCTCTGTCACTCAGCCACAGACTGAGCAGGCTGAGCGGCCGTACTCCATTTGGCTGCTCGGGATGCTCTGTCTGTGGCTGAGTGATAGGTTCATCCGGGAGATCGCCCGGCGCTCACGGGGGACCGGGAGCCCGTACCCAAATGCGGGAGACTCCCGCGACTCGTTGGAGAGCTGAGATGTCTGGTACAGAACCCCCTTCCAGCCCAACCCCTCAGTACAGCCCCCCCAGTACAGTTCCTCCCAGTCTAAATCCACAGCATAGATCCCCTTCCAGCTTAACCCCTTAGTACAGCCCCCTCTCATCCTAAGCACTCAGTACAGACCCAATCAGTACAGGCATCCCCAATACAGACACCTCTCAGTACAGGCACCCCCCTCCTAGCCTAATCCCTCAGGCTGCTGGATAACTAAACTGCATCTATTTCCAACCGGCCTACATGTTTGTTATTTAAAAAAAAAATTACATTTATAATCACTTTAAAAACAGCCAAAAAGATAAACCCCTATATATTTATGTTGATTAGGAAGGTCAATATCTACAAAGCAGCAAAATCCACTGTAAAGCGAACGTAGATCGCATTACCAGTCACACCCCATGTTTCCCAATGAGTACCATTCATATCTGTGACTTCAAGTTGCAGCAACTTTAAAGTAGTCCCTGCACTATTTGGTTTGACTTTCATGCGACGTCAGGGACATAGACTTCTATGTAAACCCTCAAAAGTTGCATGAAAGTTGCGCCTACATACATGCATCCTTAACATGGGGGGTGATTGTCCCGGCCAGTGTTGTGGGGGTCTGCGGGCGGGGGGCTTATTGGAATTTGGAAGTCCCCTTTAATAAGGAGGGACCCCAGATCCCGTCCCCTCCCCTATGTGAAGGAGTATGGGGTACATACTCCTACTCATTCACCAAAAAAAAAAGTGTAGTGTAAAAAATTACAGTAGGCAGTTTTTGACAATTCCTTTATTTAAAAAATGTAAAAAATTTACCCTGGTGCAGATCCATCGTCTATCAAGACGGCCCGCCGCCACCACCGACCCAAACCCCCCCCCCAAAAAAACAAATAAAATACCTCCTGTCCCAATGAAGGCTCCCGATGTCTGACAGTTCTTAAATAACTAAGGGACGGGGCCACCAGTGACTTTGCCATGTGGCACCGCCCCCTTGCGACATCACCGACCCAGCATGCCCTCAGTCAATGACTTCACAAGGGGGCAGTGCCAACCGGCCCCGCCTATTAGTTATTTAAGAGCTGCCAGCTTTGGCCCAGCTGGAGGGATTCCCACCTTAGCTTGGTTCCCCCATCAACACAGACTGTGTTAATTTCTTTCCTGCAAAGAAATTTTCTCCACGTATGGCTGGCCTTAAAGGGCTTCCTGCCCATGTTTATTAGTCAGCGTGTGCAGCAAACAAAAGGATTCCCACACAGGGGTAAGAAACAGTCCAAAGCAGAGGTTTAGCCACCTGGTTAGTAAATAGACCTCACTGGATCTGCTCCAGTCCTGTAGACATGTTACCTCACAACCTGTCTCCTTTCTCAGCAACAACTATGATTAACCCAGGGAAGACAAATTATACCCCAGGTGGGGAGCAAGGCGTGGCCAGTGTTTAACCCCTTGCCAGTTCTAGACTAGCAGTGTTAATTTTGACGTCACATAGGTACATAGTAGGTGAGGTTGAAAAAAGACACAAGTCCATCAAGTCCAACCTATGTGTGTGATTATATGTCAGTATTACATTGTATATCCCTGTATGTTGCAGTCGTTCAGATGCTTATCTAATAGTTTCTTGAAACTATCAATGCCCCCCGCTGAGACCACCGCCTGTGGAAGGGAATTCCACATCCTTGCCGCTCTTACAGTAAAGAACCCTCTACGTAGTTTAAGGTTAAACCTCTTTTCTTCTCATTTTAATGAGTGGCCATGAGTCTTGTTAAACTCCCTTCTGCGAAAAAGTTTTATCCCTATTGTGGGGTCACCAGTATGGTATTTGTATATTGAAATCACATCCATTCTCAAGCGACTCTTCTCCAGAGAGAATAAGTTCAGTGCTCGCAACCTTTCCTCATAACTAATATCCTCCAGACCCTTTATTAGCCTGGTTGCCCTTCTTTGTACTCGCTCCATTTCCAGTACATCCTTCCTGGGGACTGGTGCCCAGAACTTAGCTAGATGGCAACTCACCTCCTCATAGAAGGTTAATAGGCAAGAACGATTCTTCATGAATCCATGCTGATTACTGCTAATGATACCGTTTTCATTACTAAAATCTTGTATATAGTCCCTTATCATCCCCTCCAAGAGTTTACATACTATTGATGTTAGGCTAACTGGTCTGTAATTCCCAGGGACGTATTTTGGGTCCTTTTTAAATATTGGTGCTACATTGGCTTTTCTCCAATCAGCTGGTACCATTCCAGTCAGTAGACTGTCAGTAAAAATGAGGAACAATGGCCTGGCAATTACTTGACTGAGTTCTCCAAGTACCCTCGGGTGCAAGCCATCTGGTCCCGGTGATTTATTAATGTTAAGTTTCCCAAGTCTAATTTTAATTCTGTCCTCTGTTAACCATGGTGGTGCTTCCCCGTCAAATTTCAATTTTGTTTTAGTCATAGTCTTTTGACTAAAATGCCGTTTTAGTTTTAGTCATGGGGTATGAGTAATAAAAAAGCCCTGTATCACTAGGATCTTTTTAACGTAAGACCATAAAGTTTTCAACAAAACTACTGTCGGAGCTGTGGGTTCCAAATGCATAAATCCTGCCTCCAAATGAGTAATGGCAGGATCATCAGCCCCCTGGGAAATTAAAAGTCTACTTATAGGATCCAACGGGTCTGTGGTACCCCAGCTCCCCAGCTGCTGTAACTGAGAGGCAAGGTAATAGGCCCTAGAGTGGTGAACCGCCAGGCCTCCTTGATCTTTGCTATATTGCAGAGTTGATAGGCTGATGCGGGCTATTTTTTTTCGCCATATCTAAATTGGGAATCTATCCGAAGAAACCACTGCCATGGTATCCAAGCTGGGGAATTATTGAATATTGTACAACAGTTGAGGTGCCCACACCATTTTTAAGAATAAGATTAATTCTCCCGACCACCAACAGCGGCAGCTTACACCAAGTGGCACATTTTTTAGCGAAATTTACAGAGAATTAGATTTAGCTCGATAAATTAGGATGGGTTGGGGGTGACCTGAATACCCAAATAGCGAAAAGAGGAGACTACTTGCACTGCCCTAACACATTCAGGAATGGGAGCGGGCAAGTCATCTAGGGCCATGTGGACCGATTTGTTCCAATTAATGGAAAAGCCTGAAAGGGCACCAAAAGCCTTGATAAGCGACATAACAGCCTGTAAAGTGCCCTAGGTATCCCCTAAGTATAGCAGGATATCATCAGCATACAGTGAGACAATTTCAGTCTGGACTTCGTCTGAATCCAACTACTGGTATTTTGTCCTCTGTAAGCATCAATGATGCCAGGGGTTCTAGAGCCAGAGCAAACAGCAAGGGTGACAAAGGGCATCCTTGTCTGGTGCCCCTATAGAGTGTAAAAGGCTCCTATAACTCCCCATTCACCCTAATCCTAGCTAAGGGGTTAGCGTATAACACCCTGAACCACTTACTAAAGTTGGCGCCAAGGCCCATAGGCTCCAGAACCGCCCAAAGATATGGCCATTCAGTGCTGTTGAAGGCCTTAGCTGCATCTATAGGAAAAAATGGCTCTACTAACAGAAGATTCTGGGCAGTGGATCTAGTGGGAATAAATCCCAATTGGTCCCTGTGTACCAATTTGTGCACCATTTTGGCTAATCTGTTTCCCAGCACCTATGCCAATAACTTGACATTGGTTGTAAGGAAGAAAATAGGTCTGTACGAATCGGGCAAATGGGCGTCCTTCCCTGGTTTTAGTAATACAATGATTATCGTCTCATTCATAGATACAGGTAAAACCCCAGTCTGGAACGTCTCATAATACACTTACAGACACAGATTTAGGCGTTGTGATAAATAACGTCTTTATAATTAAAACCAAGTTTCATAAATAAAATTAAAAAATTGCATTTTGACAAACAGAAGTGCAACTTTAAAATATAAAAAAAAACATTGGCCCGGTTATTACCTCCTTACCTTGGTTAGATCCTAAAAAATCGGCCTAAAGCCATACTGCCTCTTACGGTTCAGATGTTGTTACAGGTGTGGGATACATATTTACGTAAAGGCCTACTTTCCTCCAGACCGAGCCCCCTGACTCCATTGTTTGGACTTGCCTCCTTCCCTCTGGCTATGACGAGCTCAAAATTTCTAAGTTGGCAATTGCAGGATTACCTTCTTCTGAGTCATACCCTTTGTGGCACTGGCCCCCATTCCCAGGATTCTCCCAATATGTCACAATTCATCAAGGGCATGGTTAGAGTATACTTAATTACAACATTATTTGGGCACACGGTACTCTGACGCGACCACATACTGATATGGAATCTTTGTTATCTCAATCTTCTAAGCCTGACCATGTCCTTTCACAGCTATACCAGATTTTGCTAAAAGAGTGGAAAAAAAGGAAAAATGTGGGACTTTGAGTGAAATACGTGGGAACACATGTCCCCATCCCTATATTGTAGCAAAGAGGGGGGATTTCGGGACTTTGAATGAGGTGGGTGGGAGTGGCTAAATGATAAGTCGGTTTTGAAAAGGATACCTTTATTGTCAAAAAGCATCCCAGCATAACATAAATGCAATGGGTAAATATGCAATCACATGTTAAAAACCATGTATGGTGAAAACAGTAATGCAGCATGGCAGGCCCATAGTATGATAAATGGTAAGATCTTCCATATGGAAACAAAATAAGATCACAGAAATCTAGTACACACAGTATATTAGAATCAATGAATCATCTACAGAATAGGTGCATCCAATAAGACGCAGGTGCACTTGGGTCTACAAAAAAACATGAATAAGTCAATATGTACCATGGTTGAAACCATATGTGGGAGAAGTATGTGCATCCAGACAGGGAGGGCTGCCAAAAGGTATCATTCCCGGGAGCTGAGGTCGGAACCCGGCATTGAAAAGACTGGGCACATACCATGATCCTAACAAAGATGAGAAACACATAACCAAATGGTGGTAGGTGTGGGTTCAAATTCCAGAAATTAATTACAATAGGTGTATTGTAAATATGTATTATAGTGTACCACTAATGAAATGTAATATAATAGAAACCCAACACCACAATTCAAATAAAGGATATGAATGTGATATAATAAATGGGTCAGAGGGACTATAGCCTGAGTAAAGATGTGGGTTAAAAAAACCCATCATGAAAGGAAATGGGGGAAAAAAGAAAAAAAAAGTGTGAAAAATAACAACGAAATACTAAGGGGACATAGGTGTTGAAAAGGTGAGCAAATAATAAGTAAAAAATATATTTGTATGTGGTCCATGGAAGTGCAGTGAGAGACAGGACGTGTTGCCTGGTAGAAAGGCTGACAGTGAATGGGAACACTATATGTGCACAGAGTGATCAGCGGGCTCCTTCCAGCATCACACAGGTGCAACAATTAGGGAAAGGGAGCATACCTGCCAGAGGGGCGGCCGCCGCTCATCAAGCTAGGCATATTCCCATCCGTGTTGACACTGATGGGAAAACACAAACATCAGTGACGGGACACCAAATGACATCATGCGCATGATGTGGAGCCGATACCAGGAGAGACCAGCCTGCCCAGTCCCCCGCAACAGCAGATGCTGATGAGTCGGGAGGGAAAGGGGGGGGGGGGCGCTCTCTCTGGCATCACAACTCCCGGGTAATGACAACAAAACACAACCCCACAGATCCGGGACACACCAAACTGAACAGGCTCCATCTCTGACTGGGGATTGTCATGCATAGACTTTGAACAAAATGTGTCGAAGCCTACATTCAGAGGCAGACAAGGACAAGCCTTGTCTCCATCTCCATCCCTAATTTGATTTATATAAGAGGAAAAATTTGGGACTTTGAGTGAAACATGCGGGAACACATGTCTCCATCCCTATATCATAGCTAAAAGAGTGATACTCAGAACCACCTCTATTCCTTTCAAAGTGGGAACAGGAATTACTAATTTCACCAGAATACATGGAATGGAACAAAGTATTCACTACCTCCTTATATCTTCCCAAACGCAAGAGCAAAACTACTATATTTTAGCGAGGTGGTACCACTGCCCTACGCTCCTCCCCTATAAAATGGACTCCTCTGTTCTTGACACTTGTTGGCGATATTTACAGGCTCCTGGCACCATAACCCACATCTGGGGTACATACCGAAAATGTTCTCATTCTGGGATAAAATTTTACATCTGTTTGATCGACTCGTTGGAGTTAAAATTCCCAACATACCACAGATCACAGTATTATCCATGTTGCCAGGCTCCGGTAAACAAATTAAGAAAAGCTTGGTTAGGCATTTCATCACCGCTGCTCGCTCTGTAATAGCAAGACACTGGCGACAGGTCGTAGCACCATCTCCAGCCAAATGGGCACGTGAAATGAATAAAATTGACCATTTGGAACGTATGATTGTGTGGGAGGAGGATAAGACCGAATCCTACGAGCTTATGTGGACAGTGTGGTCCCATTTCAGATACTCTTCGGAGTTTGACCCATTCATCTCTTCGCAAGTGTGAAATCTTAATAGCTCCAGTTAACCTCCCACTGGCTTCCCTCCTTTTTCTTTTTTTTTTCTCTCTTCTTCTCTCCTTTCTACTCTCTCACGTTCCTTTCCTATAGTCTCCTTCCTAATTTTCTCCTTATGTCCTCACTAAAGGCTTGACCATATTATGTATTACCTACAAGACCATATTCTCCCACATGTAGGTTGGGCCGGTAGGCCCCTTGATTGAAAATAGTGTTAATTTAGTTGACAAAAATATTTTAGTCGACGAAATTAACATTGTAGACTGGCAGCACACCCTCCCTGCCATCTTGCAGCTAACTAGCACAATTTTTTTCCCTCCTGCCCTTTACCATTATTGTTTTAGTTTCACCATTTTTGTTTCTGCTGCCCTTTCTTTCCATATTTTTTAGCTTTTCATTTTCCCATTTGGGTTAAAACTTTCTTCTTTAACAAAATTAATGAAAAAAGTGCACCAGATGATACTGAAAATCTTACAGTATATATCAATCCAATTATTTATTAAGTTTGAACATGTAATTTCATAAGTTGTTTTCAATCTTTTTTTCAAATCTGCAGTCCTAATGAAGACAATATTGGTGATCCTACCATGAAGGTTTTCAGGTACTTCCTGTTATCAGTTTAAAATGAAAAGTGTCCTGCATTGTCACCGTGATGGAGACCACAAGGGAACATGCCACCACATATTGTGCAGGCATGGTTCACCATTGTCACTATCAGGAAGTCAGTTCAGAGCAATGGTGTACAATCGACACTGGATTATGTATGTAGACAGGATGTGTCTGAAAGAGGCTGGAGGACATATTTTATGGTGGAAAAAAAAGGCACAAGGTTTTTTACCTTCATACATTCTATGCATGAGGGTAAAAAACCTTTTGTGTGCAGCACCATCCCCCCACCCCCAATACTTACCTGAGTCCCCTCTCGATCCAGCGATGTCCACGAGAGCCTTGCCTCTCTGGGAAATTACACTCCTGATTGGCTTTTGGCAGCAGCAGGAGCATTCTGGAGACATGAGATTGTTTGTTTGTATTTTGTGGCCTGGAGAGAGTCAGTCAAAAAAAATCGCCAAGAGGAGGGGATCTCCACCGTAAGCTTCTGGAAAGAGAAGTTTGGTGGATTTTCAGTTTAGAAACTAGGACGCCCATAAACTCACGGTATGATGTCGATCTATTTTTAAACTAACTGCTTTCCGTGTTCTCTGTGCTTCTTTCTTTTACTTTTTTGCTACTTTCCAATATATTATAACAGTTGTATAGATGCTAATGCTATCTATACATATATCCATTGTAACTAACACTGTTTTTTTTGTTGTTGTACTATGTTTCTTGCCACACCTGACCAGCTGATCACACTCAATTGTAATGTCTGATGTGAGGTATCAATTGGAGGGTGGTGCTTGACTTGCACTATACAGTGAAAAAAGTAGTGAACCCGCGCAGTGGAGATGGTAAAGATGTGATTGCAAACAATTTGGAACTGCTGCCACCCAACATGCAGTCACCATAAATGGGGACAGCTAGATTGATTAATTTAGTAGAAGGGTATGGCGCTGTTCCTCTATCAAACTTGTGATTTCCTATATATGTGCTATATAATTCATAAAATAAAATGAAAACATGAAAAAATCAAAAACCATGCATAGTGCTGCTGTATATTTCATATGTGTTAAGTAGCACCTTGTGTATGGATATGCATACCAGTGTGGAAGAAGTGGTGAAGGGTGGGGGGGGAGGGGAGGGGGGGGGGTGGGGTGGTTGAAAGACAAAAGTAAATGGGAATAATCCACTATATATCCAAAGTCAGTCTAATAAAGTGCACTCGTGCAACCAAAATTATATAAAAGTCCTTATTTGCACAATAAATTGGTACATGTGATGTTCGTGTTTATAATCCTTCTGCTGATAAAATCCCGTGCTCTAAATGTGCAGCCACTCACCAGCTCACTTCACCCCTGCTGGGGTATCAGGCAGTCACAGTCTAAGCCACTGTGCGGCAATCTCTGGCAGTCTCAGGATCGCAGTGTGTCATATAAAAAGAGAAGGGGTGCCCATAGTGTAAGATCGTTTAAAAAAGTTTATTTAAAACAAGTAGAGAGGTACTCACAATTTAAAAGCATGTAGCAGGCAAAAAAAGACAAAATCTCGGTTAACCATCAGCTGTTCAGAGTTGTTTGGGAAGCACAGATTAGGCCACGCCCTACGCGTTTCGTCATCGGACGTCTACGGGAGCGTGACACTTTATTAGATTGACTTTGGATATATAGTGGATTATTCCCATTTACTTTTGTCTTTCAACCACCCCACCCCCCCTCCCCCCCCCCCTCCCTTCACCACTTCTTCCACACTGGTATGCACATCCATACACAAGGTGCTACTTAACACATCTGAAATATACAGCAGCACTATGCATGGTTTTTGATTTTTTCATGTTTTCATTTTATTTTATGAATTATATAGCACATATATAGGAAATCACAAGTTTGATAGAGGAACAGCGCCATACCCTTCTACTAAATTAATTGCACTATACAGTGCCTTGCAAAAGTATTCACCCCTCTTGGCTTTTTACCTATTTTGTTACATTACAGCCTTTAGTTCAATGTTTTTTTAAATCTGAATTATATGTGATGGATCAGAACACAATAGTCTAAGTTGGGGAAGTAAAATTAGAAAAATATATACATAAAACTATTTTTTAGAAATAAAAAACTGGTAATTGGCATGTGCGTATGTATTCACCCCCTTTGTTATGAAGCCCATAAAAAGCTCTGGTGCAACCAATTACCTTCAGAAGTCACATAATTAGTGAAATGATGTCCACCTGTGTGCAATCTAAGTATCACATGATCTGTCATTACATATACACATCTTTTTGAAAGGCCCCAGAGGCTGAAACACCTAAGCAAGAGGCATCACTAACCAAACACCAAACCAAAAAGAACATGGCACAACAGCAAACCTGCCAAGAGACAGCCGTACACCAAAACTCATGGACTGAGCAAGGAGGGCATTAATCAGAGAGGCAGCACAGAGACCTAAGGTAACCCTGGAGGAGCTGCAGAGTTCCACAGCAGAGACTAGATCATCTGCACATAGGACAACAATAAGTCGTATGCTCCATAGAGTTGGGCTTTATGGCAGAGTTGCTAGAAGAAAACCATTACTTTCAGCAAAAAACAAAATGGCACATTTTGAGTTTGCAAAAAGGCATGTGGGAGACTCCCAAAATGTATAAAGGAAGTTGCTCTGGTGTGATGAGACTAAAATTGAACTTTTTGGCCATCAAAGAAAACGCTATGTCTGGCGCAAACCCAACACATTACATCACCGAAAGAACACCATCCCCACAGTGAAACGTGGTGGTGGCAGCATCATGCTGTGTGGATGTTTTTCAGCAGTCGGGACTGGGAAACTGGTCAGAGTTGAGGGAAGAATGGATGTTGCTAAATACAGGGATATTCTTGAGCAAAACCTGTACCACTCTGTGTGTGATTTGAGGCTAGGATGAAGGTTCACCTTACAGCAGGACAATGACCCCAAACACACTGCTAAAGCAACACTTCAGTGGTTTAAGGGGAAACATGTAAATGTGTTAGAATGTCCTAGTCAAACCCCAGACCTCAATCCAATAGAAAATCTGTGGTCAGACTTAAAGATTGCTGTTCACAAGCGCAAACCATCCAACTTGAAGGAGCTGGAGCAGTTTTGCAAGGAGGACTGGGCAACAATCCCAGTGGTAAGATGTGGCAAGCTCATAGAGACTTATCCAAAGCGACTTGGAGCTGTGATAGCTGCAAAAGGTGGCTCTACAAAGTATTGACTTTAGGGAGGTGAATAGTTATGCACTTTTTCTGTTATTTTGTCCTATTTGTTGTTTGCTTCAAAATAAAAATAAAAAATCTTCAAAGTTGTGGGCATGTTCTGTAAATTAAATGATGCAAATCCTCAAACAATCCATGTTAATTCCAGGTTGTGAGGCAACAAAACACGAAAAATGCCTAGGGGGATGAATACTTTCGCAAGGCACTGTATATGTCCTGCTTTTTTACTTGCAATGTGTGCTGTGAACAAATCTTATCAGCCGATATGCGTGAGCCTGCTTGTACCTATAAAAAAAAATTTCATGCGTCAATAAAATGGATTAAGGACTATTGGTGTTGCCGGCTCTATATTCTGAATTTGTGCCTGAGGAGCATATTACAGAACGAAAGAGCATTATTACCTATGGCGAAATGTATTTAAAAGGTCTTAGCTAAACAGGGTTAGGTTTTTGCTGCTGTCTGTTTCCTTATTTGTATTCCCATCACTTCCTGCCTTTGTGACTCTGTTGTACCTTGGCACACAAGGTGTCACCAGAGAGAACATGAGGGGAAATCGCCACAGTATATTTAGTTTGTCTCCTGTGGTTTACCTAGAGCTATAGATGTATTTAATAAAGTAGGGCAAAGACTAATGATGATGTCTGTTGTGTCAAACAATATGACATAATTGCTGATTGGCCACATATAGCTCTCTGCTAAATATACTCAAACGTGCTATGCCCAAATCATACAAATCTGATTGACTTTCAGGTCTAATGAGTTCATATAGCAGGATAAATCTGCCTAAGTGAATTTTTTTACATCTCTTTGTGTAATTAAAAACATTTAAACTTGAATTATTCTAAAATGTGCCCATCTTGGTAACTGAAATAAAGTATATATCTATATATTTAAAAAAAAAAAAACAATATACATGCATATAAGCTGCATTGTAGCAATATATGTCAGAGCATAAGAGACCTATTTGTGACATATGACATCTACAGACATACAGAAGCTGTCATCTGCATGCTCCATAAATGTGGACCTTTTTATGAGTGTAAATATCCTGCTGTCACAGTGACAGAGTTCTCAGGGCAGCTGGGCACAAAGCACAGAATGATCTCAGCATTCATATTAGGGGTAAAAAGATTAGAAGGTCATAAATATCATGGATCACGTCCAAAGTGCCATGGGAAATCAGAATCAGGGAAACCCCACATCTCGCCAAGAATACACTACACAGTAAATGTTATGGTTTGTTTTTATGGGAATGAAATACCTACAAGAATTACTTTATCTTCTAAAAAAGAAAGAGTATTGAGGCAGAAATTTCACCTCCAATTTTGTCTAGTGCTAGACACAGCATTCAGACATTCCCCCCTCCTGCAGCACTCTAACCTCTGCCCTCTCCCACTAACCCTTCTCCATCCCCTCCCTGTGCTGGTGTTAACCTGTGACCTCCTTCTCAGCTGGCAAGGCGGGACAGAGAACAGAAAATGGGAACATGGCTTTCTGAGAAAATTTGAGTTGCTAGAACATCTGCCATTCTATTACCAGCCTGGGAACATCTTTACCCTGGTTTCACCCTGCTATCACCATTGTTAATGAAAAATACAGTTTCTTCGCTACCTGTTGATCACATCGTTGCTACCTGTTCCCATGTTTATTTTATATTTAAATATTCTCCTTAGCCTTCACTATGTGTAATATAAAGGTTACCAAAAAGCCTTTTTGGCATTAAAAAAAATAAGAGAAATTAAGAATGGCCATGAAAAGATTTTACATAGGGGTTTGATGAAAATGCAATGAGCTAATTGGTGAATGCAACTTTCTAGGTACAACAACAAACACTAAAAACCAATAGAAAGGAGAAAAGTCAGTTTAAAATAATTTTTCCTATTTGCTGGAAAATCATTCTCTGTTGCTGATCATTTTTCAAGAAATGTAATCAGTGCAAACAGCTCTTTAACCACTTGCCTACCAGGCACTTATGATGAGGCGGCACTTATGGGCACTGATGAGGAGGCACTAATATGCCGCACTTATGGGCACTGATAGGTGGCACTGATATGTTGCACTGATAAGCAATGATAGACGGCACTGATGGGCACTGTTGGGTGGCACTGATGGGCACTAATAGGCGGCACTGGTGGGTACGGATAGGCGGTACAGATGGGCACTGATGGGCATTGATAGGTGGCACTGATCAGCGACACTGATGGGCATTGATCAACAGTAGTGATGGGCATTGATGGGCAGCACTAATAGGCGGCACTAATTGCCAGCACTGACTGGCATCGCTAATGGGCACTGGTCACTTGTGGGCAGTGGTGGGCACTCATTGCTGCCACTGGTGGGCACTATATGCTGGCATTGGTGGGCACTGTTTGTGACACTGCATTTATTTATCGTAATCAGTGCCCTGATTACATCCCTAGATGTCCCCCTGTGAGGAGATGCTGCTGATTGGCTCTCCTCTCCTCACACTCTGTCAGTGTGAGGCGAGGAGAGACAATTACTGGCATCTCCTTGTTTACATGTGTCCGGCTGTGATTGGACACAGCCGATCACATGGTTAAAGAGCCACGGACGCAGCTCTTTACACAGATCGGGGTCGCGCCGTGTCCTAGCAACAGAGTGCGGCCACGATCGGCGCGCTGCGCATGAGAGCCATTTGACGGCGGGGCGGGCAGCAAGCAGTTAAGCTGCTTTCACACTGCTCCATTGAAAAAAATGCATCAAAAACGCATATACTCGTTTCGCTCGCAGTGCATTTTCTGGGTGCCTGACTCTCTGCATGCACCTGTGAAACATGGACATGTGACTTAAAGAACGCACCAAAAGCGCAACGTAGGTTTGTTTTTCATGCGTTTTTTTCCCCATCAGAGTCCCACCCCCCCATTCATTTCAATGGGGACCTGCGTTTTTGGTACGTTTTTGAAAACCGCACCAAAGATGCAGAACTTTTCAAAATGCCACGTAACCACCTCGCTATGGTTTGAAGAAACCCATAGGATTTGGGAGCTGGGTTGTGGAGGGGCTGGAAGCGGCCAGCTCAGGCTCTCATCGGCTCGTTGAGAGGCTGAGCCAGGTGCCAGTCCAGGCATGTGGGCGGATCCCGACTCCAGTGTTGTGAACTTGCCTGAGCCTGGACTGGCTCTGTGACATTAGACAGTGGACTTCAGCCCGCTGTCTGATAAAAACAGGTCACAGGAGTACAGAACGAACTGCACTCCTGACGAGCTTTGGCTGTACTTCTCCTTTGATTTTAAAACAGCACCCACCCACCTTCTATCTTCTATACTAATTCCCCTTAAAAAGGAAGCTGCATATGCTTACCTATTCTCAGAATTGTCCAGTCACTTGATCTCCCCAGTGTCTGGCTTCAGGGGAGGGGAAAGAGCTCTGACAACGGATGGAATGCCTGGGCATTGACGTCACCCATAGGGTTACTATGGAGCATCTGTTGTCAGCTGTCCCTCTTCCTCCCCCGGAAGCTACCACTGGGAACCCATCACATGCCCAGACTAGAGCAGCCTGAGAAAAGGCATCTTTCTTCTACAGGGTAGTTAGTATACAGTGCCTTGCAAAAGTATCCACCCCCTTGGCATTTTTCGTGTTTTGTTTCCTCACAACCTGGAATTAACATGGATTGTTTGAGGATTTGCATCATTTAATTTACAGAAAATGCCCACAACTTTAAAGATTTTTTTTTTTTTTTTATTGTGAAGCAAACAACAAATAAGACAAAATAACAAAAAAAGTAAATGTGCATAACTATTCACCCCCCTTAAGTAAATACTTTGTAGAGCCACCTTTTGAGGCTATCATAGCTCCAAGTCGCTTTGGAAAAGTCTCTATGAGCTTGCCACATCTTACCACTGGGATTTTTGCCTATTCCTCCTTGCAAACCTGCTCCAGCTCCATCAAGTTGGATGAACAGCAATCTTTAAGTCTGACCACAGATTTTCTATTGGATTGAGGTCTGGGCTTTGACTAGGGCATTTCAACACATTTACATGTTTCCCCTTAAACCGCTCAAGTGTTGCTTAAGCAGTGTGTTTGGGATCATTGTCCTGCTGGAAGGTGATCCTCCATGATCCTCCGTCCTAGCCTCAAATCACACACAGAGTGGTACAGGTTTTGCTCAAGAATATCCCTGTATTTAGCACCATCCATCTTTCCCTCAACTCTGACCAGTTTCCCAGTCCAGACTGCTGAAAAACATCCCCACAGCATGATGCTGCCACCACCATGTTTCACTGTGGGGATGGTGTTCTTTGGGTGATGTGATGTGTTGGGTTTGCGCCAGACATAGCGTTTTCTTTGATGGCCAAAAAGTTCAATTTTAGTCTCATCAGACTAGAGCACCTTCCTCCATACATTTTGGGAGTCTCCCACATGATTTTTTGCAAACTCAAAACGTGCCATTTTGTTTTTTGCTAATAGTAATGGCTTTCTTCTGGTCACTCTGCCATAAAGCCCAACTCTATGAAGCATACGGATTATTGTTGTCCTATGTACAGATGCTCCAGTTTCTGCTGTGGAACTCTGCAGCTCCTCCAGGGTTACCTTAGATCTCTGTGCTGCCTCTCTGATTAATGCCCTCCTTGCCCGTTCCGTGAGTTTTGGTGTGCAGCCGTCTCTTGGCAGGTTTGCTGTTGTGCCATGTTCTTTGTATTTGGTTATGATAGATTTGATGGTGCTCCTAGGGATCATCAAAGATTTGGATATTTTTTTATAACCTAACCCTGACTTACTTGTTTGGAGAGTTCCTTGGTCTTCATGGCAGTGTTTGGTTAGTGGTGCCTCTTGCTTAGGTGTTGCAGCCTTTCAAACAGGTGTGTATATGTAATGACAGATCATGTGACACTTAGATTGCACACAGGTGGACATTATTTCACTAACTATGTGACTTCTGAAAGTAATTGGTTGCGTCAGAGCTGTTAATGGGCTTCATAACAAAGGGGGTGAATACATACGCATGTGCCAATTATCAGTTATTTATTTCTGAAAAATAGTTTTATGTATATATTTTTCTAATTTTACTTCACCAACTTAGCCTATTGTGTTCTGATCCATCACATATAGTTCAGATGAAAAAAGAGATTGAACTAAAGGCTATAATGTAACAAAATAAATAAAAAGCCAAGGGGGTGAATACTTTTGCAAGGCACTGTAGGTGTTAGAAGGGTCCTGGGAATCATTTTAAACTTAGTTCTATGTGGATTTAAAGGGTCAAAACAGCTATGGAGCTGTTTAAATTTTAATCCACTGGCTCTTTACCAAGTATAGAAGTGATCTGAGTGGCTACACAGTCCCTGGATCACTTTTACACAGGTACAAAATTCCCCCACTACTGATAGTCCCATAACTCCTCTTGCTGGTTTCATTATTGGCTTGTAGAGTGGGGCTGCACTGTTCCTCAGGTACCATTAGCAGTCTTCAGGACCAAATCAAGCTAATGTGAATCCACACTCCCAGAAGGAGTGATTGCACCCAAGCCCTTGTACCTCTCTAACAGTAAAATAAGTAAATCTTTCTCTCTTCCTCTGGATGATCCAGAGGTCTCCTTCCCCAGGTATAGGCTACAGGGGTTGAGAACAAGGAGATAGACCTATACGGAAGTTCAAAACAACAGTCATAATCATAGTAATGCAGTGATGTCCCCTCTTGCCCTCCATCAAGGGTGTCCTAAATGTCTTTTTCTTCCCTCAGCAAAGCCCGCTGGGGAGGAGGTTTACGTATGAGTGCACGATTGGCATGCGCGTTCGCATTTAGGCTGGGTTCACACTATTGCGAATTGGATGTGGGATCCCCGCTTCCAATTCGCAATAGCAGGAGAATGTGACCGGCTCTCTATGTAGCAGGTTCACATATCTCCGATGCCGCTCCGGTACGAATTTGCATAGTAGCCCTGTGCATCTTTTGGTCTGTTTCAGGTCCGAATTCAGCCCCAAATTAGGGCTGAAATCAGACCTGAAACAGTGAACCAGGACGCACAGGACCCCTGCTGGGAGCCTCATCAGTATCCAATGTGAACTCAGCCTTACGCATGAACATGGGGCAGACGGGGCACTTTAAAAACATTTTTATTATTTATATTATTTAAATGTAATGTTTTTTGCACTTTTTTTACCAACTTTATTACTATCACAAGGGATGAACAACATGCCTGGTGATAACATGGGCTGTGACAGGTCCCCTTTATGGAAAGATCTGGGGTCTATGGAACCCCATTTTTCTCCTCAGCCTCCAAAGCAGCCGATCAAACTGAGATTGGTATGATTAGCTGCTTTACAAGCCTTGTCGCTTTCCATTTCTCACATCACAGAAGGGGGGAAGGAACTTCTGTTCCCTCCTTTCCTTTCAGTGAACTCGATGCTGCCGGTTGCATCGGTCCTGGGCTTTCCGGTGCCCCCCGGCTGCCTGTGAAATGAGATTGAGTAGTTGTACAGCCGCTCAAATAACTTTTACTAGAAAGAGATTTGCTGCCTGAACAAAACTGCAACAAGATCATGGTTGTGTAATCACCTCAATACGAGCCTGTATATACAGTCAGGTCCATAAATATTGGGACAGCGACACAATTCTAATCTTTTTGGCTCTATACACCACCACAATGAATTTGAAATGAAACAAACAAGATTTGCTTTAACTGCAGACTTTCAGCTTTAATTTGAGGGTATTTACATCCAAATCAGGTGAACGGTGTAGGAATTACAACAGTTTGTATATGTGCCTCCCACTTTTTAAGGGACCAAAACTAATGGGATAGATTAACAATCATCCATCAAACTTTCACTTTTTAATACTTGGTTGCATATTCTTTGCAGTCAATTACAGCCTGAAGTCTGGAAAGCATAGACATCGCCAGAAGCTGGGTTTCATCCCTGTTGATGCTCTGCCAGGCCTCTACTGCAACTGTCTTCAGTTCCTGCTTGTTCTTGGGGCATTTTCCCTTCAGTTTTGTCTTCAGCAAGTGAAATGCATGCTTAAATCGGATTTAGGTCTTCAGGTCAGGTGATTGACTTGGCCATTGCATAACATTCCACTTCTTTCCCTTAAAAAACTCTTTGGTTTCATCACTGGATTCAACAATCAATATCGATCGGTTGAACATATTATCAGGAAATTTTGGCCGATCCTGAAATCTGACAGAATTTTGGCGAAAATACTCTCAAAGAAGCCAAGATTTATCTATAAAAAGGCCCCCAATTTGAGAAACCAGCTAGTACAAAATATAGTTGATCCACCTAAGACTATAAAACTGTTCCCTCAAATGAAAGGTTTCTATAGATGTCGAAAATGCTTACCCTGTCGTGTGAGTAAGAAACAACCAAAGAAAAGGGTATCTTTTAAATCTAGAACTGGAAAAGAATATCAAATTAAGGAATTGATCACATGTGACAGTACCCATGTCACATATGTGATCGAACGTCCCTGCCGGTTACAATATGTGGGAAGAACTACTAGGCTTCTTTTTGTTAGAATTAGAGAACATATAAATAATATCAAGAAGGGTTTTCCGAAACATAACCTTTCTAGACATTTTGATGGGTTTCATAACAGGGATCCCACAGGATTAATCTTCTATGGTATCGATTTGATTGGTGATCACTGGAGAGGTAGAAATAAAAGAATAAAAGTGTCCCAGAACGAGACCAAGTAGATATACAGCCTAGGGAGTTTAGTACCTAGAGGGCTGAATGTGGACATTGATCTTAATAGTTTTTTTATCCAATTTTTAATTGATGTAGGTATTTCTCGTGTAGTTTTAACTAGTGAGTTTCTTGTATAGAACTCTATTCTCTTCACAACCCATAATCTCCAATACACATAGCGAGTTCCTAATATAGAACTCTAATTTAGAACTTTATTCTCTTCACAACCTACTATCTCCTAATACACACACACACACACATATATATATATATATATATATATATATATATATATATATATATATATATATATATATATATATATATATATAAAAAGTCCAAGAGGTTGCTGCACTTAAAAAAATCTACTCATGTCTGAAACTGTGTAAGCATTTGTTGCTTTTTGATATTGCTTGAAAGGATTATACTTGCTTTGTAAATCTCTCCTGAAGATATTGTGAAATAAAGCAAAGAAGTTTTTAAGTGCAGCAACCTCTTGGACTTTTTTTCTATATATAAGGTCGGTGGGAAGACCTGATTGCTGGCACTAAACTGTAAGCAGAGTGCGGTTCTCCTCTACAAGTGAATATATATATATATATATATATATATATATATATACATTTCTAACTACTCCTATGAGTATTTCGGTTTTTAGATCTATTTTTATTAAGATATGGGTTAATAAATGATATACCCTCTCTCTCTTCCTTTCCTTCTTTTTTAACTAATATATCATTTTAATTTTTATTTATTTTTATTAATATTATTTTTCATTTTTTGTATGTTTTTCACTTCATTTTAGCATTAGGTTTCCTCATGCCATGCCCGTTCTGTTTTTATGTATATTACAGATTTAAAAACTTATGGGTATTAGTTGTTTTAAGAATTACATTTGTTTCTGTTAATTTAGTTTTACCATGTAATATCTGTATTGTACCGGATTGTTTCTGTCATTGCTACTCTGTGTGTGCACATTCCCCTTTTTTTTCCCTTGCCACCAGGAGGCGCCTAAGGAGGGTTTAAAATAGACCTGTAATGTGTGGGTAGTTTTTCTTCACACCAACAGGCGGCGCCAGATGAGTATTGCTATTATGGATTGGATTTCTACTAGACGGAAGCAGAACGGATCCCCATCCCTCTGTTTTTAGCGCATCGGATCAGACTGGATGTCGGTGGGTATAAATGGACACATGTCCGTTTACATCCGCTGGTCCATAGGGGACATTAGAAGGTCCAGTCAGGTCCGCTTGAAAAAATGACTGGCAGACCAGATTAGTCCGTCTGTGTGAAAGGGGCCTAAATCAGGCTGCCTTTCATTTAGTATAAACTGTATTTGTGACCCCAACAACTGCAATCCTGAGCAGTCAACTGAGACAGATTTGCAAAGCTCTGAGACAATTTTAACACAAAAGATGACAGATTTTCACTCTAAACCAGCCATTCTCAACCAAGGTTCCTTCAGAATTGGTTAGGGATTCCTTGAGCTGTGTCTAACTGACCTCCCATCTGATGGTGCCTGCAGGACTCCATGTCCAGCACCACTTGGCAGATCCAGCGACATGACTGCAAGGGCGTCATTCTTGCCACCCCTGTAAGGGGGGCATTCTTCCCACTTACCACCAATGTAAGGAGCATTATCCCGATGACCCTCAATAGTAAGCTTACCAAGGGTACCCTGAGATCTGAAATATATTTTAAGGGTTCCTCTGGGGTAAAAAGGTTAAGAAAGGCTGCTCCAAACACATGCACCAAAAAATAGTCAGGGGCAGGTTTTATTCTGTAACAGTGCTAGTTTAGAGCAACAGACAGGAAATTTTTTTAATGAATCTTTATAGTAGAACTGTCTCTTAGGGCCCATAGACACTATTAGATTTTCTGCAGATTTTTGTCTTCAGATTTACCAAAACCATGTAGTGCACCTGCCTGATTGCATACAAATTGAAACTCTTATGCCCCGTACACACGACCGGATTTTCCAACAACAAATGTTGGATGTGAGCTTGTTGGCGGAACATCCATCGAACATTTGTCGGACTTTCCGCCAACAAATGTCGGCAATCAGGTTCTCAAATTTTCTGTCAACAATTTTTTGTTGTCGGAATTTACGATTGTGTGTATACAAGTCCGTTGCACAAAAGTTCACGCATGCTCGGAATCAAGTACAAGCCGGAAGCACTCGGTCTTGTAAAACTAGCGTTCGTAATGGAGATATCACATACGTCTTGTACGTCACTACATTTAAATAATTGTTGGCCAACATTTGTGTGACCGTGTGTCTGCAAGACAAGTTGGAGCCAACAACCTTCGAACAAAAATCCACGGTTTTGTTGTCGGAAAGTCCGATCGTGTGTACAGGGCATAGAGGTTTGACCTCATATTATTTGGTTTTGGTAAATCTGAAGACAAAAATCTGCAAAAAATCTAATAGTGTGTATGGGGTCTTGAGCCCTGCTTCACATTGGCACGATTTTAATGGCGATTTGACGTGTGCCAGCAATGGCACCGTCCTAATCGGTGCGACGCTGCATTTGCTGCGCCACACCGATTTTAGAAAGTCGTTTCTTTACTACTTTTTCCTATTTCGGACTGATTTACATTGACATCTGCACAGATGTCTCTGAAATTGCGGCCGAAATCGGAACTGACATGCGGGAGTGAAATCGTGCAGGTTCAGCTAAGCTCGCACGACTTCATTCCCACAGCTCAATGTGAACCTGGGCTTAATCTGACTATTCTTCTATTTAGTGCTGTATTTCTATGTGACAGAACTATAAATGACCCCAGTATTTACAGTATATGCAGCACAGGTTATTTGCATGTTGAACCTGTAACAGCTTGCCATGTGGAATGCTTAACATTGTAAACTAACATGCTATTGCAGATATTATGTTTATGGATGTGTTCAAATTCAGAATTTGGGTTTTGTTGCAAGACTCTTCCTGGTTGCAGAAGTTCATCCTTATTAAAATTTCTGAAGCTACAGTGACAGCTTGAAAAAGACCTTACTGCTCAGGTGCTATCTAAAGCTGGCTGTACACTAGTAGATTTACAGATGAACGTTTGCACAAAATCTCTCACCTTTAACATTTAATTTTGGGAAGAGCGGTATTTCCCAAAAGGAAAACCACATACATTGTTGAGAAAAATGTTATATCCTGCTGATTCAAATTTTCTAGTCATTTAGATAAAAAACAAACATTGATTTAGCCCACTAATAGAAAGACGATTTGTAAGATAATACAAATTTAGAACTAAATTCTGCTAGTGTATAAGTAGTGACAATCCTGCACTTCCCTCTAACAAATGTTCTTATATATCAGTAAATATGAATCCAAATGAAATGTAATCAATAATTACATAATTAAATTGTGGCTGCAAACATAAACTTGTGTTCACACAATAAACCGTAAAACAAAGGTATATATATATATATATATATATATATATATATATATATATATATATATATATAAACACAGTTGTGCTCATAAGTTTACATACCCTGGCAGAATTAGATTTCTTGCCCATTTTTCAGAGAATATGAATGATGACACAAACTTTTTTCACTTTTTGGTTAGTTTTTGGCTGAAGCTATTTATTATCAACTGTGTTTAGTTTTTTTAAATCATAATGGCAACAGAAACTACCCAAATGACCCTGATCAAAAGTTTACATACCCCAGTTCTTAATACTGTGTTTTGCCCCCTTTAACATCAATAACAGCTTGAAGTCTTTTGTGGTATTTGTGGATGAGGCTCTTTATCTTCTCAGATGGTAAAGCTGCCCACTCCTCTTGGCAAAAAGCCTCCAGTTCCTGTAAATTCTTGGGCTGTCTTGCATGAACTGCACGTTTGAGATCTCCCCAGAGTGGCTCAATGATATTGATGCCAGGAGACTGAGATGGCCACTCCAGAACCTTCACTTTATTCTGACCTGAAGTCAGCTGCAGCCAAATCTATCCTCACCACCAGAGGCTCTGGTGAAAACCTGCTGGCTCTTAGATTCCACGCCCTGGGGAATCTTACACTCTAGCTCCCTGTTTGGTCCATGTCCAGCTGGAGCTGCTTCCCTGAACCACCCAGAGCTCCATCTGCAGCAGTCAGCCGAAGGGTCCACAACCTTAGTGATGCGCTCCTAACCTCAGCGGTGTGCATCTGTCACCTGGCCTCGGGTGACCTGTGTTATTTACCTACACAGGGCTTTCTTCTGTCACTCGCTCAGCCGAATGGCGGGCTAACTATCACTTGCATCATGTCTACAGCCTCTAACCATCTCTTGTACCATCTTTTAGATTGTAAGCTCTAACGAGCAGGGCCCTCTGATTCCTCCTGATTTGAGTTTTATTGTAACTGTACTGTCTGCCCTCACCTAAAGCGCTGCGCAAACGGTCTATATAAATCCTGTATAATAATAACAGTCATGTCCACAATCTCTGGCTATCTCTTGTATCATGTCTGCATTCTCTGACCATCTCTTAAATCATGTCCGCAGCCTCTAACCATCTCCTCTATCATTTCTGCACTCTCTGACCATCTCCTGTATCAGTGTCTGACCATTTCTCATATCATGTCCACAGTCTCTGATCATCTTTTGTATTGTGTCTGTAATCTCTGACCATCTCCTGTATCAGTTTCTGACCATCTCTTGTGTTGTGTCTGCAGTCTCTAACCATCTCTTGTATCATGTTCACAATATTTGGCTATCTCTTGTATCATGTCTGCAGTCTCTGACCACCTCTTGTATCATGTATGCAATCTCTGACAATCTCCTGCATTATGTCCACAATCTCTGACCATCTCTTGTATGGTGTCCACAACCTCTGACCATCTCTCGTCCTGTATTCTGTCTGCAGTCTCTGAGGGGGAGCCTGGAGAAGAGTCAAGAGCTGGAGTGCTGCCAAGATGGGGGTCACAGGAGGAGTCAGATGTGTGTGGACTGTGTAGAGGAGAATATAGTATGAAACCAGAGCCAAGCTGAAGAGGACCATCTGACTGAGCTCTGAACGGTGCACTTGAGAGGAGGTCAGTGACAGCACCACCAGGCCAGTCTGGGGGGTCACTGATGTAAGGGGAATTGAATACAGTGTGGTAAGAAGGGACACTGATCAGTAGCCCCCCCCCCCCCCTATCTTAGTGTATTCACTCTGGTAACCACAGACCACCTTCCACAGTCTCCCGCACATCAGAGTTCCCATCATTCCCCCTTAAATCAGTGTCCTCAGCATGCCTCTTACATCAGAGTCTGCAGGATTCCCCCTTACAGTGCAAGGGGGAACTCTGGGGACCCCGATGTAAAGGGCAATGCTGTAGATTCTAATGTAAGTAGGGAAAGAAAAGTCAGCAACCACCAGACAAATTATTTTATTGCCTAAAATGCATCCAGCAGAAAGTACTATGTCTTAGTACTAAGTGCATGCAGAGGCAGACGTGCACAGGCCAGGTGGTCACCAACAAGAAGCAGTCATGCTAATTGGCAATATGGCTACTGACAATAGCTAAAATTAGCCAAAGCAAATCATTAGAAACCAACTCAGTAGGTTAGTCTTTACAAACTCCTGGAGTGCTAGTGAAGCACAGAAAACCTTGTGAGGAAAGAGAAGGCAATTGAGTACAGGACTGTCCAATGACTATGGATTAACTGCAAAAGCTATGCATGTGAGTAAAAATAATATTGTTTAACCTCCCTGGCGGTAATCCCGAGTGTGGCTTGGGGTTAAATTTCAGTACCATTAGCGGTAACCCCGAGCCACACTCGGGATTGCATCTCAGGATCCTGGTACAGCTTACTTATGGTACCTTGTCACCAGGATCCTGCAATGTCCCCCCCGCTGTGTCTGTGGGCTCTGTCCTTCGCCCGATGTCCTGTGTGCCGGGCTCTGTTCCCTGCGAGTGTTCCAACGCATGGGGGCGGAGCCCGGTGGCATATTTAAAAAGTACACAAAACATAACACATACAATACACTGTAATCTTACAGATTACATTACTGTATCAAATCATTTTACATCACTTTTGTCCCTAGTGCTTTGTCCTATGCCCTGTATGCAGTTTTATATTATATATGTAGCGGTCACATTTTTGGTATATAACTTAATGTATGTTATATCTTAGCAACTGGCGCCATCTAGCGGCCAAAATATGAAAGGACTGGATTTTTATTTTTCATCGTTCAAGGAGTTAACCTGGAAGTGTTTGTTTGTTTACATTGAACATTAACTTGACCTACCCATAATGCCCACTAACTCCCATGAACATCAAGAGAACATAACTGCATTGTGGGAAGGTTATAAAAAGGGCTCGGCGCGGCCATCTTAGGTCTCTTGGACACGCATGGCCAGCCTGGGAGGATCTGTGTGAGGTCGCCAGTGCAGTGCGGCCTACCTCCACGGAAGAGCGATCCGAGCAGCGATACTGCAACACACCAGTGAGCTGGGCTGATGGCGGGGTAAGACTGGGAAGAAGCCAGAGGAGCATGTCAGAGCCATCTGGGAGTTCCAGAACGTTTTGTTGTGTGGAGCGGAGCAGTGCGGAGGTGCAGACCGGCCAGAGACAGGACCCATTACACCAGAGCGGAACTTTCTGACAACGCTGACATGGTTGGGTGAGAGGGCTGTTGCCCAAAAGTTTCCTTGGTGCACTTTTACACGTCCACCTGTATAATACAGAGTTTCTGGGATCCATAGTCCCACAAGCAATGTCAAAGGATTAGACTGAGCTCAAAATAGGCCCTGGCCTGTATTTCAGTGAGGATCTGGTACTGTATCATTGGCATCAGAGATAATTGCAGTGCTTCTGTACCATAACTTTGATTCAATATTCAGCTTGTTCTGATCAGGAGCCATTAACCCTTGGATTACAAATTTTTCACTTTATTAGTAGCTAGCCGAAGAAAGAAGAAAAGAAGGACTATCTAATAAATCACAAGGATTTGTGTTTCACTGTCATATTGAAATTACTGTGATACCAAGTAATGGGAGCTCCCTAAATATTGTATTATACTTTATCAAATCAGTCTTTGATTTAATTATAGTTACAAAGCGTGCAAAGGATAGGATAGTGCTCATAGTGAAATCAGTTCACTCTGCCATTTATCCTATTTTCCTTAGCACACCACTCAAGAAGTGAATTCAACCATTTTACATCTGTATAAAATCTTTATTAAGTTGAAGTCTGTTGACTGTCTCGTTATGTTGGCTTTACAGTACAACTATTGTAGTGTTCTATTTCAAGTAAGAAAATACAGTAAACAAAGTTCTTGTTTAAGTAATTTTGCATGAGAGTTGTTTTTCTTTGCATTATCAGCCAAGTAGAGACTGGAAACAAAAAGGTAAAAGATAAAGAAAGGTATATTACATTGTATATGGTGAAATTGTCTTTAGAGTCTTTACTGCACACTATTACCCCTCAGCTGTGTCAGGGGCACAGAGAGAAAGTAAAAGGGTAACAAAGCAGAGTACAGGCCCAATTTAAATCAGCAGCTCCTTCGGGGGTTTTTGCTACATATATACTGTTCTTTCTGCCTGGAAACTTGAGATTGTCCATAGCAACCAAAAAGTGTCCCTTTACATCAAAAGTGGTTTTAGACCAGCTAGAAAACAGCGATAGTAAATTAGAACACTTGCAGAATTGAGCGATAGTGACTCGTGAGGAAATTAATTTTATTATTATTGTATATATATTTTTTTAATAATTATTTATAGTTTATTATATTAGAATTTATGATTTGGTGTTTCAAACTTTATCATACCCGGGATGTCTACTAGACTCTTGTTTGGACAGATTTAAGTGTGTTATTACTAAGAATTACAGGCCTACAATATAAAATGCCAAATTTCTATGCAAAACAACGTACCTCTTTGAGACGCAAAAATCTGACATAATCATACCGCCAGGGTGGCTTCTTCCTTATTTTATATTGATTGGCTTATTTTTTTTTACATTTTTTGTCTGGAGCTCCTAAAAATAAACTCCAGCGTTGCCTCCAGGCTTCTCTCCTGTACTGAAATAGCTTACTCTGATTTCACTGCACACTCTGAGCTTCTGACAGCATGCATTAAAAGTTGCAGCAAGTCAGATAGCTAGAGATAGAGCCTGCCTCATTTCCTAGCTGGAGGACACCTAGCATCATCTAAGCGTTTCCTCACAGTCCCTGGTGTGCCCCATTCATTCATTGAAATTCAGTTTTTTTTTAAACATGGAGGCTCAGCATCATATGTGCTACTTAGGGACTGTGTGAAATGCAGCCTGCCTAAAAATGACCACGGCTCCACACAGAAATCCACCCAACAAGACATTTTAACATTTGCATAATTCCTTCCAAGAGCCAGCCCACTGCTTGCATGAGGACTGATAGCTCTTGAGAGGAGTACTGAGGCACGGTGCTGTGATGTTTTTAGGAAGCTAATTTACTGCACCCTGCTGGCTCCTCCCACCAGCCACAACCTACCTGTATTGCCTAGAAAAGTACAGGGACCCAGCCTTAATCTCACTGAATTTAGAATAAGATATTTCACGAAAAATGAAACCTTTTATTTGAAAAATGAATTAGCGTGTTGATGGGGGGGAATGAGGAACCAGGGAAGGCAAAATATTAACAGATTAAACTTCAGCTATAATAATTCATGTACGCACTCACAATGGTCATTTACAGTATTATTTTATTTTTATTTTTTTTAGGGCACCAATATATAGCAAAAAGCTCACTAGTTATATTTGACTTGTTTATTTGTGATTCACCATTTTATGTAAATAAAATAATTAAACAAATAAAAATCCTTTTGATCTTCTTTAACCGCTAAGCCACCGCCCACCGTCATATGATGGCTGGACAAGGCTTCCGTTGTTCTGGGAGGACGTCATATGACGTCCTCGCCCTCCCGAGCCACTAGGGGGCGCGCGCGCGCGCGCCTGCTGCGTCACTCGGGACCCGGTGCGCGTGCCCGGCGGCCGCGATGTCCACCGGGCACCCGCGATTGCCGGGTAACAGAGCAGGAGCGTGGATCTGTGCATGTAAACACAGATCCACGTCCTGTCAGAGAGGAGAGGAGACCGATGGCGTGTCCCTTGTACATAGGGACAGCGATCGGTCACCTCCCCCAGTCAGTCCCCTCCCCCCACAGTTAGAATCACCTCCTTAGGTCATACATTAACCCCTCGAGCGCCCCCTAGTGTTAACCCCTTCCCTGCCAGTCACATTTACACACTAATCAATGCAATTTTATAGCATTGATCGCTGTATAAATGTGAATGGTCCCAAAAATGTGTCAAAAGTGTCCGATGTGTCCGCCGCAATATCGTAGTCACAATAAAAATTGCAGATCGCCGCCATTACTAGTAAAAAATAAATAAATAATAAAAATGCTATAAATCTATCCCCTATTTTGTAGACGCTATAACTTTTGCGCAAACCAATCAATATACGCTTATCGCAATTTTTTTTTACCAAAAATATGTAGAAGAATACGTATCGGCCTAAACTGAGGAAAAAATTTGTTAAAAAAAAAAAAAAAAATTGGATATTTATTATAGCAAAAAGTAAAAAAATATTGTGTTTTTTCAAAATTGTCGCTCTTCTTTTGTTTATAGCGCAATAAATAAAAACCGCAGAGGTGATCAAATACCACCAAAAGAAAGCTCTATTTGTGGGGAAAAAAATGATAAAAATTTAATTAAGGTGCAGTGTAACATGACTGCGCAATTGTCATTCAAAGTGCGACAGCGCTGAAAACTGAAAAATGGCTTGGGCAGGAAGGGGGTGTAAGTGCCCTGTATTGAGGTGGTTAAAAAGAACAAGTGAAGATGATGCTTTTGACAGTCTGGTGAAGACAGTATGACGTATTAGACAATCCACTGGGGATCTGTTAATGTAAAAAGGTTAATTAAGATATATTATTGTAGGTGTAAATACCTTTTTAGAAGCAATTTTATTAGACTGAATCATTCAGAGAGTGCTATTCTTGGAACCCATTGGGTCAAATTTTTGTTTTCAGGCAGTAAAAACACTTTTGCCCTAAAAAAAAAAACTAGCATCCTGAATAAGAATAATTAAAGACACATAAGTCCTTATACACTAATAAAGGAATAATAAGTATTACTTCCAAATCTGTTTCTGCTCTTCTGTAGACATCCTTATATAATATGAAAAGAGACGTGGGTCTTTACATCTTGTACACAGATGACATATGAATATCAAATGCACAACAGTACTATTAAATCTCATATTAGTTCTCTTGTGTAGCATTAAATGTCTTTTATAGTATATTGTGTCTAAAATTCTATTTTAAAGAAATCTGCATTGGGAAAAAGAACAGAAATTTCCCAGATGACCGAACTAAATGAAAATTGCTGTGACACTGTGCTGAATGCACCTGTAGAAGTGTGACATTGCTCTAAATGGCCTAGTCAGGACATCTTCAAACAGGATGACATTATGACATCTGCTAGTTGTGCTAGAGGAACCAGTGGAACAGCACCTCTGCAAACCGGACCAAATGAAAGAACATAGAAAATAATATGTAATGAAAAGCACCGCAGCACAGTTGACTGGCTTTTTATGCTGCTTCTTCATCTTCCAATCCGAGCTCTGCTGTACAGGGACAGCAAAGGGCGGCACAGTGGTGTAGTGGGTAGCACTCTCGCCTAGCAGTAAAAAGGGTCACTGGTTCGAAACCCAACCACAACACTACCTGCCTGGAGTATGCATGTTTTCGCTGTGCCTGCATGGGTTTCCTCCGGGTACACCAGTTTCCTCCCACACTCCAAAGACATACTTGTAGGTTAATTGGCCTCTGTCCAAAATTGGCCCTAGTATATGAATGTGAGTTGGGGACCTTGGATTGTGGGCTAGGGACCGGTGTGATGTATGTGTGGAGCACCGCGTAAATTGACAGCGCTATATGGGTAGCTTGAATAAATAAATAATAATATAATAGATGAGCATCTTAATGGACACAATGTACAGGGAAAGAGAGAATTGTAGATATGCACCCACACTCACTATGGATGGACTGGTGTCTTTATTCAACCATACTAACTATGTAACTATGAAGCAAAGGCTGATACCAGTTGAAATTCAGGTGCTTGCATTTAAAAAAAGGATGTATTACTGTATATACTCGAGTATAAGTCGATCCGAGTATAAGTGGAGGCCCTAATTTACCACAAAAAAATGGGACCCTAGTATAAGATGAGGGTGAGAAATGCAGCAGCTACTGTGAGTGGAAAAAGAGGGTCAACAATGCCCATCTGCAGCTGTATACCTCCCTGTATCCTGTGCATATGTGCATGTGTCCTGTGCATATGTGCATGTGGCATGTGTCATGTACCTGTGTCCTGTATATGTGCATGTGTCATGTGTCCTGTGTATGTGTATGTGTCATGTACCTGTGTATATGTGCATGTGTCATGTGTATATGTGTCATGTGTATGTGTGCATGTGTCTGTGTGCATCCTACCTGTGTCCTGTGCATTTCTCCGTGTGCCGCTCTGCACCGATCAGCGTGTGCTATTACTATTCGGCGGCCATTCACTGTTCAAAAGCTGCGCCTCCTCCTCGTCCATGATAGGCCAAAAACTCCATTTCCCAGCAGTCAGCCTATCACGGACATTCTGTCATCCTCATACCACGGACGAGGATGAGAGAATGTCCGTGATAGGCTGTACACTGACTGCTTATCACAGACGAGGAGGCGCGGCTTTTGAACAGTAATTGGCCGCTGAATAGTGATAGCACACGCTGGCCACCGTCTGCCTGCATGACACGCTGATCATGTAGGCAGACGGCGGTGACTCGAGTATAAGTCGAGGGGGGCACTTTCAGCCCAAAAAAAGGGCTGAAAATTTTGACTTATACTCGAGTATATACAGTACTGCATAAAGAGCTGCATAAATGTGTGCCTTATACATCTGCCTGGGGGTTTAATTTTAAAGCTTAGCTCCAGGCAGATAAAGAGGGCTTACATTAAGGCAGCTCTGTAATTATTAATACATTATTATTGTACTTTTTTAAATGCAAGCACTGTAAGTACTTGAATCTGACTTGGTATCAGCCTCTTGCAGCCTACTGTATAGTAGAGCTTAGAGATGGGGAGATATAAGCAGCAAAAGGTCAACTACCTGTGTTGTAGTACAAGGAGCATGCTGAGAGGAGGAGATAGAGTGACAAAAAGATGAGCTCATCAGCCTGGGTGGAAAGAACCCTGATCACCTGACTCTCTCCAAATAAATAGACTATCCCAGCACCCTCAGCAGCCAAAGAAATTCCTGCTGATTAGCTGAAAAAAAGCATATTCACTCATAACCTAAATTCACTGCAATCTATCATTCTAATGCCAAAGGCAGCAGTGCCACCTATTGACAGAAGAGAGAAATCACAATTAAACCCAAGCTTAGGAGAAACCCATTTGATCAAAGACTACAAATTAGGCAGGCTTAGTTACCAGTTACCGCCTAGCTCAACTAAATTTTACTAGTCTGTGTATGGACGAGGATGCTACACTGTCAATATCCCACAGGATGATGGACAGACATAAAATCCTTTGGCATGTAAAACGTCTTTCTTAATCTCTTCCTGTAGCCTTTTGGAGAGTAGGCTTTAACACTGAGAGGCTGCATATATGCGGCCCTATGTAAACCTCTTTCTGTGCTGAGAGTGCACGCCCTGCATGCTCCCACCACGCTCCCAGCACAGTTACCGGCGGGTACCTGAAGGCTCCCGATGCATAATTGCGATCGGGAGTTTTCCGATCATTTGAATGCTGTGACATGATCGGAATGCCCACCTCCCTGTATTTAGAACCTCTTAAAGGGTTCAGGTGGCGGTGGCAGGAAAGGGTTAAAGGGGGACCAAAGTTCCTTTGTCACAAACTGCAATCAGGCAGGCAATTTATTGCAGAAGAAACATGCACTGTTGCTGTCATCTCCGCTATGTAAATTGAGCTAGACATGCACAGGAGTGACGTCATCCTGAGCTGGCCAATGAAGACAGCGTCCAGCAGATCGCTATAAAAAATATATTTTTTTAGCCAATAAAAGTGTTACACTACACTAAACTTTTCATCCAACCTCTATATTATTGCTTTTTTTTTTTGAAAAGCCAGTATTATGGAAAGAGGGAGTGACAAAAAGCACTTGTGGGTGTAGCCAGTTGTTTTTTTGTGTTTTAATTCTTAATGGTCACAGTGCAGTAGGTGAATGACAAGGGTGTGTCCTCTGCCCACGTGCAATAGGCTCAATTCCCAAATCTACAACATCCTCCTTAGGCACTTTGCCATGTGACTGTAATTTTCAAATTTCATTGGACTGTATTGAAAATAACCCACTTTTTTTTTAAATAAGGATACTTATCCTGCTGTGATAAGCTGGGCATACACTAGAAGAATTTCATTCAAAAATGTTTTTTAGAATGTCCAATTGATTTTCTAATGGTTAGTGGAGTCAAATTGTTTTTAACTATAGTGAAGGGAAAAATCAAAGGAGCAGGATGGAAAATATTTCTTAAACAAATGAATTTCTAATTGTGAATGTGGTATTCATTTAGGACAAAAACTTGTACATATTCTAATGGAACCTGTTTAATAAGTCTAGATTACATTCGATGTGAAATTCAATGAATTTTAGAAAGCTTTTGAACAAAATTACAGTAAAACCTTGGATTGTGAGCATAATTCGTTACGGAAACATGCTTGTCATCCAAAGCACTTGTATGTCAAAGCGAATTTCCCCATTATGCCCCGTATACACGGTCGGATTTTCCAACGGAAAATGTGTGATAGGACCTTGTTGTCGGAAATTCCGACCGTGTGTAGGCTCCATCACACATTTTCCATCGGATTTTCCGACACACAAAGTTTGAGAGCAGGATATAAAATTTTCCGACAACAAAATCCGTTGTCGGAAAATTCCGATCGTGTGTACACAAATACGACAGACAAAGTGTCAGAATGCTCAGAATAAATAAAGAGATGAAAGCTATTGGCCACTGCCCTGTTTATAGTCCCGACGTACGTGTTTTACGTCACCGCGTTCAGAACGATCGGATTTTCCGACAACTTTGTGTGACCGTGTGTATGCAAGACAAGTTTGAGCCAACATCCGTCGGAAAAAATCCTAGGATTTTGTTGTCGGAATGTCCGAACAAAGTCTGACTGTGTGTACGGGGCATAAGAATAATGGAATCTTCCACAACCATTTATTCCTAGGTTTTTCAGTTTATAGTCCATATACAAATATTATAGCAATGTGATAGGTTGTGTAATTATAAAAAGTCCATCGACAAATGGCAGCCTCCACAAGGAGATTAGAAGCCAAATCCAGCAGGAGCTACAGAGTATAAAAAAGAAGATAGATGCTTCCAAGTGTAGCAATATGGTTACATTTAATAAAGGTACAACATTTAGCAACTCACATGGTTGATGATTAAAAGAAGCACATCTAAGTATGCAGGCATCCGGGGTAAAGATGTCCACATAGGCCGTCTTCTGCCCCACTGGCTCTCACCGATGTCAGTCTGCAGTCATGACCGGGAAGACTACCCTGATCATGGAGCGTAGCGTGGAAGGGATGACGTTGATGGCGGTGCGGAGTATGGTCTATGTGGACAGCTTTACCCCGGATTCCTGCTTACTTAGATTTGCCTGTTTTAATCATCAACCATGTGAGTTGCTAAATGTTGTACCTTCATTAAATGTAACCATATTGCTACACTTAGAGGCACCTCTCTTCTCTTTTATACTCGGTTGTGACATGAGGCTACTTGTATATGAAGACATCGTTTGTATATTAAGTCAAAATGTATTTAAAAATTTTGCTTGTCTTGCAAAACGCTCTCAAACCAAGTTACTCTCAAATCAAGGTTTTATTGTAGTTGACTCAATAATGGTGACTAGCCGACAAAGCTTTAGTTTTGTGAATTGAGCTTTTTGTGCCTAATGGTGTTCTTTTTTCGTATCTTAGATAGGTGGGAGGTATGCCAAAGTTTTTGGTAAACGATTGGGCAACTGCGCTTGCCTAAATTTAGACCCTATTACCTAAATAAAACGTGAAAAAATTAATTATACAAATCCAATAAAATCTCCTCACCAAATTGCATCAACAAGTGTATCAATACAAGTGAATATTTTCAGAAAATGCAAACATTCAAAAAGAAAGTCCAAAAATTGTTTTTAAATATATGAACCTTATAAGATGCAAGTGCTCAAACAATAAAATATGTGTCCAAGTTCATCAATAGAAAAAGTTCATCAATAAAGAAAGTTCACAAACGTGCAAAAAGTCGTTTTCTTTTCTCCTCTAGCTCATAATTACCATATAAAAAGTGCAAAAAAAAGTGCTTGAATCCTATAGTGCAATAAGCATATGCAAAAAAGAATAGGAAGGTTTTGCACCCAGTGTCCTCCACCTTCACAGGAAACGGTGTACTCACCCAAAAAAGGTAATTGAAAACTTTACACAGCCCAATCAAAATCTGATGGAATTGGTCCCAATCTGCATTCACATACACTATATTGTCAAAAGTATTGGAGCCTGCCTTTACACCCACATGAACTTTAATGGTATCCCAGTCTTAGTCCGTAGGGTTCAATATTGAGTTGGCCCACCCTTTGCAGCTATAACAGCTTCAACTCTTCTGGGAAGGCTGTCCACAAGGTTTAGGAGTGTGTCTGTGGGAATGTTTGACCATTTGTATTGATACATCCGTTGATGCAATTTGGTGAGGGTTTTTTGGATTTGTATAATCATTTTTTTCACCTTTTTATTTAGCTGAGTAACATATAATAGGGTCTAAATTAGTGAAGCGCGGTTGCCCGATTGTTTTCCATTGCCATCCTAAAAAGCGTTGTAGCAACTGCTGCTACACCTGTTTTCATCTGTGGCACGAGATTAGTTTATCTAGCTTTGGTTTTATGCTGAAGTTTTTATTTAGGATCATTTTTCTTTAAAGTCATTTTAAGTTCTGTTTAAATTATAGCATGTCACCATTTAAATACAACATTTTGTATGCCGAACTACACTGAGGGAAGGCCTATTATTTTGTTTACTTTATAGCATTTTAGCTGTGCTGCTCATGCTATCTTCATGGACCACTAATTACTTGAATCATGTCTGCAGTGGCACATACTCCTCCCCTCTGGCAATGCACTTGGCAGCACAGCTCCAGTTTGCAAACTTGCAGATGCTCTGAACCCTGATCAGCTGGAGCAACCCTCTCTAGATAAATCTGAACTGTTCAATAGGCAGCACAAAGGCTCCCTGCTAGCTGTCACAAGTCACCTCTTTTTAACAGCTGAGGCTCACATTGCCCCGGTGACAGGTCTGCGACCTTGGTCAGCTGTTCATTGACCTTAAGATTTTAACACTTGACCTAAGAATACCCTTCCTGATAGATATTGTTTGGAAATAGCTGAATTAAACTGCATCAGTAGAAAGATGCAATTCATTAAATACAAATGTAAGCTTGGGGGACTCTGAAAAGCATTATTCCTGTGTCATGTCCTGAAGCACCACTCCCTTGATAATTGTATTGCCTCAACAGAAGCTTATTGTTTTTTCATGTAATGCTGCTAGATATATCTCTACTAACGCTGATACATAACCATCCATTTTGGTTTAAATTGCCATGTGACCTGCTTCTAGCAGGCCACACAAACCCCACATCAGATTTATAAAAATTGGTACAGGCAGTACGATACATAGCATGTAGAAGAATACCAAGACCTCGCCAGGTAGATACAAAAATTTCCTACTCTTCCATTCCAAAGTCTGTAGCCCTGTGCTGGCTCCTTACATGTCTTGCTTCCACTTACAACACATTATTCAAATAAAGGAATGGAAACGGCAATCTGAAAAACTTTCCACTGCAATTGATTTATTTTAGTTCAGAGATGTTGGGCAACCCACCTCCCTCTAATGTGTTTTACTTGCAATGACCTTATTCATAGAATTTTGCTATATCATCACACAATATGAGTGTATGACATCATCTAGTTGCATTACTTGATGTTTTCTTTACACACTTATGCCGCGTACAAGCGGTCAGATTTTCGACGGAAAAGTCCGACCGTGTGTATGCTCCATCGGACATTTGCTGTTGGAATTTCCGCCAACAAATGTTTGAGAGCAGGTTCTCAAATTTTCCGCCAACAAAACTTGTTGTCGGAAAGTCCAATCATGTGTACACAAGTCCGACGCACAAAAGTTCACGCATGCTCTGAATCAAGCAGAAGGAGCCGCACTGGCTAATGAACTTCCTTTTTCTCGGCTCGTCGTACGTGTTGTACGTCCTCACGTTCTGAATTTTTGGCCAACATTTGTGTGACCGTGTGTATGCAAGACAAGTTTGAGCCAACATCCTTTGAACAAAAATCCACGGTTTTGTTGTCGGAAAATCTGATTGTGTGTACGCAGCATTACTCGATCACTAGAACATGCCCACAGGTGTCTGCGCATTGGGTATTCCTAGCAAAGGTAATTCATATTTTTCACCTGCACAGCTAATGCAAAAACTTAGGTCTATTAAGATTTGTGAGCCTACAAGCAGTAGCGCTCCCTGCATTTCTGGTAAATAAAGTAGAGTTATAGGCAAAACTTTTTTTTTTCATTTTGGATAGAAAAAGGGAGGGTTATAATCCCTGTAAGATTTGTTTTTGCCATTTGTATCTCTTTGCGGAGACTTCCTTTCATTTCCAGTCCCATAGCCAAACAGGAAGTGCGAGGAAATCCCTGCAAATTAAGGGAATTCATTGGGGACCCCCAGGTCACCAGAACTAGTGTCCCCATTCAAAGTTTTCCACTCTATTACTTTTCTGGGGACAAACCAAAATTCAGGATTTTCTCTTTTACTTTCACTTTCAATGATACAACCATCAGAACACTGACATGCTAGCTCCCTGTGAAAACTAGATTCAGAATGATCTCCCTTTAAAAAGACCTATATGCCTCGCTGTCAACTACATATACCATATATGCTTTATAAGATGCTGCATTTATTTAACACACCTGCTGTTACAATATTAATGCCATACAGACTGACAACTAGTAACAGCTGCTGGGGAACGAGCATATACCTTTTGTTTGCTGTCATAAAATTAGCGCTCTCTCTATTCTTTGGGCAGATAAAAGTAATGATTTTAGAGGGTTCTCAGGAAAAACATCTAGCCACCTTCGTGATGTAAGGAAAGTCAGCTAAAAAAAACCTTCATCTGAGAAACATCCAAAAGCTGATCACACTTGAAACAGTAAAAGAAAAGTTCCTCAACTTTTCTTTTACATGTTGTACAAGGGATGTGGACCTGAACCTCGTTTTTCCCATCCAATTAGTCCTATCCATCTTTCGTCCACACTTGAAACAGCAAAGGCAGCGTTCACATGGTTGATCCATTAACCCTGTGTGAGTAAACCGCTTTACTGCTGAATACGAGAGTGTAAGGCAAACAACTCCGGTAAGTTTACACCTAACTGGGAGAGGCGAGTGGTGCACTAACGCTGGGGTGTGAAGATCTCATCTTGTTGAAAGGAGTGCTTCTGTGTACCGCACTTTTTGTTTACATATGGACTTTTTTGGACATTGGCTTTATATGTGTATTTTAATTATCTCATACAGGGTGATTACACACTTATATGTCTTGATTAATTTATGATATTAGGACACACTTATTTACAGGAGATAAGAATTTAATATTTTTTCCACTTGTGTATTTGTTTATACACTTAAGCGCCGCTGTTCACTTATAATTTGTTTTAGGTGTTCTTATATGAACACTTTAAACAATAGTAAATGCTGATACCAAGGACAGGTATCTAGTGTACCTTCCTCGAGCAGTCCAGGTGGTCATCAATGCTGTGAAAAGGCAAACTACAGTATATTGTAAATAGTGGTCATGCACACCATCTAAGTGAAATGTTGCTTTTGCTTTGCATCAAGCTGAATAACCTCAGTCTGCCCTATCAAGTTTGCTTTGCCATTATTGAAATTATTATAGTTTAATGATTTATGTAGTATAGTTATCTCTCTTAGGGCTCTTTCATGCGAACGTTCCGTTCAGGTCCGCCTGTCAGTTTTTTAGGCAGACCTGAACAGACCCTCCATAGACCTCTATGGAGCGTCGGATGTCAGCGGTGACATGTCCGCTGACATCTGACCTGCTCCGATCCAAAAAAGTGTAATGGAGGAAAAACCTAATTTTCCATCCGTTTGCGGATCAGATCGGGTGACGACGGACTCTACGGTCTGTCATCATCCGATCCCCCATTGGGGAGAGCGGCGTTCTGACAGGTCCGTCCCTGCACAGTGTGCAAGGACGGACCTGTCATCTGCCTGCTCAGCGGGGATCGACGGAGCGATCCCCCGCTGAGCAGAGCGGGCTCCGTACACGGACATGTCCGTGTGAAAGATTCCTAAGTAGGAGAAGAATCTGCCTGTATGAGGTCACATTGTAGGAGTATAAAGGAAGAGACATGCCAGATAGAAGAGGAAGAAGCAATGCTTGATCAATGACTCCTAATAGGAAAATGCATACTAGATTATACAGTATACTTATTTCAAAAGGTGAGCTTTTAGGGTGTGCTTAAAGCAGAACTGAACTATATCTGAGCACAACTGAAAACGTTATTTAATAATTTTTAATATTCTAAGCAAACTCCCCCATCCATCCATGTCTCTATACTTTATTTTGTTGAGAAATCGCTTTGAAAAATACCCCCTAGCATTTCTAGCCCTAGCCATCTTAAGTAAGGGTAGATGATTCATGTGGCATTTACATCCTGAAATCCATCTGCCCTTAGCTCAGGCATGCAGAAAGGAAGGTGTGCTTAGCTGAGAAAACCCCTCCTTTCCTTCTGTAGACTCCTGGGATGTATAATATCATTTTGTCTTAGGCCAGGGACCTAAAGCAACAGTAAAAAAAAAAAAAACAAACAAATATAATATACTTCTATCTACAGCGGGTAAAATAAGTATTGAACGCGTCACCATTTTCATAGGCAAATAGATTTCTAAAGGTGCTATTGACATGAAATTTTCACATCATGTCGGTAACAACCCATGCAATCCATACATACAAAGAAACCAAAACAAATACGTTCAGAAATTAAATTATGTTTAATAAAATGGAATGACACAGGAAAAAAGTATTGAACATGCCAACTGAAATGTATTTACTACTTCGTACAAAATCATTTGTTGGTAACAACAGCTTCAAGATGCCTCTTGTATGAAGAAACTAGTCACATGCATTGCTCAAGTGTGATTTTGGCCCATTCTTCTACACAGTCTTCAAATCTTGAAGGTTCCATGGGCCTCTTCTATGAACTCTGATCTTTAGTTCTTTCCATAGATTCTCTATTGGATTCAACTCAAGGGATTGGCTGGGCCATTCTAGCAGCTTTATTTTCTTTCTTTGAAACCAATTGAGAGTTTCCTTGGCTCTGTGTTTGGGATCATTGTCTTGGCGAAATGTCCACCTTCTTTTCATCTTCATCATCCTGGTAGATGGCCGCAGATATTTAACAAGAATGTCTTGGTACTTTTTTCCATTCATCCTTCCTTCTACGATATGAAGTTTGCTAGTACCATATGCTAAACACCAGCCCCACACCATGATGTTCCCACCTCCAAACTTCACTGTTGGTATGGTGTTTTTGGGGTGATGTGCAGTGCCATTTGACCTCCAAACATGGTGTGTGATATGGCATCCATTTTGGTCTCATCTGACCAGAGTATATTCTTCCAGTATTTCATAGGCTTGTCTAAATTTTGTGCAGCAAACTTTAAACAAGCTTCAACATGCTTTTTCTTCAGCAATGGGGTCTCATGTAATGAACGTGCATACAGGTCATGGCGGTTAAGTGCATTACTTATTGTTTTCTTTGAAACAATTGCACCTGCAAATTCCAGTTCTTTCTGGAGCTCTCCACAAGTGGTCCTTGACTCTTGGACAACTCTTTTGATAATTCTTTTCACTCCTCTGTCAGAAATCTTGCGAGGATCACCTTGTCGTGGCCAATTTATGGTGAAATAATGTTCTTTCCACTTCCGGAATATGGCCACAACAGTGCTCACTGGAACATTCAGAAGTTTAGAAATTCTTCTGTAACCAAAGCCATCAACATATTTTGCAACAATAAGGTTGCAAAGGTCTTGTTTTGATTAGGTTTTTACTTTTAGGTTAGGTTTTTACTTTTGATTTTAGTTTGTCATTCCCTCTGTGTACCTTTGTTGTGTCTTCGACTAGTTCTGGAATATATTAGTTATAATATATATATCTGGAATAGTATTAGTTATTGCTGCCATTTAAAAAAGATCCAGTGAGATTTGATTTTAGTTGCAATCCTAATAAAAGTCATTAATCCAGCAGACACAGGTAAATAGCTGTTCTCTTATTACTAAAAAAAAGAAAACACGTGCAATCTCTACTAGACATGTGCGATTCATTTTGTTCTGAATGAATATTCGGACAATTTTTTCATTATTCGGAGATTCGGATATATCCGAATACCCGAATTACAATATAAACAAATTTTACAGAATGCTCCGAATAATGTAACAAAATTCGTCCGAATTTCGGACTGAAATTTAAATCAAATTTTACATTGAACTACAGGCGAATTCTAACTACACATATCGATGAAACCAAAGACTGTGTGTGTTAATAGAGTACCATTTCGAAATAATGCTTATTTTTGTTAAGCCAAAGGTGCTTTAAAGAGGTATTGTAATAATTTGATGAAGATTTTTTTTTTGTTTGTTCACTTTGCTGCATTCAAATCGAAAACAATATAACATTTCGTTTCAACTGATTCGAAAATGTATCGATTTGAACGCTTCGAATCGAAAAAATCTGTAAATTTGAAGAAAATTAGAAAATTCCAAATTTGAATCAACCGCCTTGGACCCCCAGGGCACACATCAAATCTTTTCCTGCAAAATTGGTGGCCTGAGGAGTCCATATCTAAGGGAGTGCAGTCTGGTCCAGAAGTCCCAGAGATCCAGAAAGCAGCAGATGACATCTGTAACCCCAGGCTGTGGCCATACAAGAGACTGTATCTTTTGCCAGACCAGACTGGACCCAGGGTCATCACTCTCTGGTCTTCTTTCCATGCTTCCTTCCCGGCTGTGGCTCTGGTGTTGGAGATGTGGCAGGAGGAGGAGGAGGACCTGGAGGAGGAGTAGTAGGACCTGGAGGAGGAGAAGGAGGAGTAGGACCTGGAGGAGGAGGACTATGTGTGAGGTTACAAATGTGGGTAGCACATGTTATTTGGCCCCTCAACCCCTTATTGAGAGCTTCCAAAATTAAGGACTCACACAGGAGTCGTTGACCCTTCTCGATCTGCAGCATTTTGCAGGCAGTTAGGCCAGCAAAGTCCTCCTCCACACTGTGGGGGCTTCTCAGGGCCTCTGTAGCCTTCCAAAAGAGGCCTATGGCAGCCTCCTCCAGGTTACTCATCTTCCTGCCACTTTGTCTTTGAAGGTGTAGGGGAGGGACCTGGATATCAGGCAGCCTGCTTGGCCCGGCTACCTCCTGGCTGAGACTTCCCTGTGTATGAAAAAGGGACATGGTTGTAGTTTTTGCATCATCAATCACAATCATAAATTAGTACTCCAAACTAACATCTAGTTAACATCATTGATGGGACAACCAGAAATATTTAGAGGAATGCTATACCTGGCTCAAGATGGGCTCCTCCACATGTTGCTGCCTGGAAGGCCCAGGTTGGGCTTCAGAAGCCTCAGCTGGGGGGGAAGGAAGCGTGGAAGGAAGACTGGAGAGTGCTGGCCTGGGTTCATTCTAACCTGCCAGAAAATGCAGCCTGTCAATATACCACAGCCTGGGGATATAAATGTCATCTGCAGCTCCTGATCTCTGGGAATCCTGGACCTTCTTGTGCTCCCTTAGATAAGTGCCCCTCAGGCCACCAATTAGGATCTTCAAATAGGTGATGTCTGCCGTGGGGATCACCGTCTTCACAAATTCCAACAAATTATCCAGCGCTGCCTTCCTCTTTGTTTGGTTCTTATAATCAGGGTGGTTTATCTCCCATAGACAGGGCAGCTCCCTGAACATATCAATGAACATTGCCATAAAGTCCTTATCTTTCAAGATATCCATTTTCACTGCAAGACACAACACAAGACAAACCTTAATGTCAGCCTAAAGTCTTCTAAACTTGTGCAAATACAGGCCTCAATCTAGAAGCAGTATAGGCCCAATGTTAAATCTTACCTTCGTTATCACAATCGGCGCCTCTGGTACTCCTTCCTCCGCGCACAGATCGTACGTACTACGCACGCGTGTTATGCTTTATAGACACTGCGCATGCGTGAAACTCCGCCCGCCCTGACGTTCTTTCTAGTCTATTCCCCGCCCCTTCTCGTTCGGTGCAGTGGGGAAGAGCACATGGCGGAGTCAGAGCAGGTGTCTGATATTTACACCAACGAGGAGGAGGAGGAGGAAAGCCCGGAGGCAGAAACGTCCCGATCCAGAAGGAGACGATTTAAGGCATCAAATATGTCCTTTGGGGAGATGTTGGAGATGGTGGACATCCTGAAGAAGGCCGACTATGATGGGAAGTATGGACCTTACCCCAACCCCAATGTCCAAAAGGCCAAGATCATGGCGAAAGTGGTCAAAAGTCTGCACCGGAACTTCGGGGTATGTCGATCGAAAGATCAGCTCAGGAAGCGGTGGTCGGACCTGAAATTAAGAGAGCACAAGCAGTACAGAAAGATCCGGAGAGTGCTGCAAAAAAGTAAGTAGTTGTGCTGTGTTCCTAGTCTTTTTGTGTTTATTACGTTCGTGCTGCTCCATGTGCTTTTCTTAACTGTTATCCAGTTTAAAATGTAAACTTTCATGTTCATGGGCACATTATTCGTTCGTATCAAACATTTTTCTTTCAGCCTATAAAACACCATTGTTTTGGCCATATGCATTTGCCCACATTTCTTAGGGCCTACTTGTCTGAAAATAATTTGGTTGTGTAGATGGGTTTATTACTAGAATGAAATGCAAACTAGATTCTGTGTAAGGAGAGGACACTCAGCAGCTGTTTAGACATCTGGACGCTGGAGCACTAGTGTGGGACACAAGAACACACTTTTTATTAGGGGGCTCACACAGGTGCTCCAGTGTATACTATAGGGGTGTCTCCATCTGTGAAGCTTGTACAAGACAGGTAAAGTATTCAAGCTTGACAAAGGACAAGAAAAATGTTACATCTTGGAACTCTGCCCCCCCAAAAAATTGTACCCCATTTCCAAACAATGTTTCATATTTATAGTTCTGCCATCAAATATCTGTGTGCTAAGTATACCATTTTTTTTTTACATAGGGGAGAAAAGACTCGGAGGACACCCCTCATCCGAGGAGACCAGAGACCCCCCACCTCTGGAAGAAGGGGAAATGCACCCAAGAGAAACAGAGCAGGAGGAGGAAGACGTGGTGGAAATTGGCACCACAACAGGTGAGTGTCTGCGACCACAGGCTCAGGTAAGAGATGGATGCCGGCATATTTATAATACATGGTTTTTTTTGGTTTCTATCTTTTTAGGTGATTGTGATGTTGTGGATCCAGATCCTTTCACCTCGGAAAGTGCACAGATCCTGATTGGGGAGATCATGGGGTGTAATATGGACTTGGAAAACATCAAGAAAAACATCAATGATGTTCTTCAAAAAAATAAGAACATCATTGATGTTTTGGGGAGAGTTTAAAACCCCTCCAAATTCCTTTATTTTATGGTGTGCTACAATTTTAACATTTTTTTGTCAAATTGGAGAAAAGCCAAATTTTGAAGAGGCACACAGTGTGTCAACATGTGCTATCTGCCATCACGGGAGATCAATGGACGTGTTTTGGGGGTGCAACCCCTTCCTCAATAATAAAGTAGCTGAGAGGAAGGGGTTGCTCCCCCAAAACACATCCCTTGATCCACCATGATGGCAGCTAGCACATATTGACATTCGGCTATTTGTGTGCTTTTGGCTTTTCCTGGGCTGACTTCACCCCATCTGAACGCAATATCAAACACAGTTTGTAAATGCTCATGTCTGATATTGCCTTCAAGTTCTACCAAATGTGAACTTTGTAAGTTCAAGATTTGTGTCTTTGTTGTTGGTTTTAAACATGCCTGTTTTATCTTAAATGGACATTTCTACTTTTTCTAATGTGACCCCAAAAATTGTTATACAACAAACAAGTTGGTTTGTTTTAAAAACCTTTTCTAAATGCACATGTGATTGTGCTGGTATTAAAAAGATTGTTAAGCAAGAATGTGTGGATTATTGTCTCAACGCTACAACACTTTTGGGGTGCTCTAATTACTGCTTTCTGTGACAATGGGTGTTATTTCCTAAGGGCAAATCCACTTTGCACTACAAGTGCAGTTTCAAGTGCACTTGTAGTGCAAAGTGTCTTTGCCTTTAGTAAATAACACCCAACAGTGCTTTGTAAGGTTACACAATCAGGCCATTTTCAGGACTCACCACATTTCTGTCAGGGTAAGCTAAAACAAACACAAGCAGTAAATGTCACCAAAGATTTGAGTTCATTTTTTGTTTTTTTATTTTTAAAAGGTTTTACACATTGTCTGGCATATTGATAGCCCCCCTACCCGCAAAGAATTCAAGGTATCTTAGCCGGACATCACAGGCACTCAGGGGGGGCAAGCCAGGATGGCCACTTTCAAGCGCTGTCAGGGTTGATTCATGTTGAATTCCGGCCTCAGGTCCAACTGAGCCAGCATAGTTGGCAGAATGTTGCCGTAAAAAGTTGTGTAGAACACAGCACGCCAGGATGATGTGATTCAGTTTGTACTCCGCCATATGTATGGGTGTAAGAAATAGGCGGAACCGGCTGGCCAAGATTCCAAACGTGTTCTCCACCACTCTTCAGGCTCTGGCCAGCCGGTAATTAAAAACCCTCTGGTCCGGGGTGAGGGTCCTCATGGGGAATGGCCGCATAAGATGGTCCCCCAGCGCAAAAGCTTAATCTGCAACGAAGACGAATGGGAGTCCTTCCACATTGTCATCTGAAGGTGGCAAGTCCAAGCTGCCATTCTGGAGACGCCTGTAGAACTCCGTCTGGGCAATGACTCCACCATCGGACATCCAGCCATTCTTCCCCACGTCCACATACATAAATTCATAAGTAGCCAACACCACCGCCAACATCACAATACTATTGAACCCCTTATTTTTTTTTTTTTAATTGGGAAATCCAACTTTATTGAACATAAACTTACAGGTTTACAGTTAGCATTTGACGTATCCTAATACATGAGTACAAACGTAACTATTACAGATGCATGTGATTACATTCTATTGCCTACCATGAATAACAGTTAAAGAGAGACCTTTAGCACTTGAAGTGTATCCTTTCTAAATTAAGCTTATGTGAGCTTCCCAAGTTTGTCATATTTTGTAAACCCTGTATCCAACAGAGCTTCACCACAAGAGCGGGCAGTATTTGGTTTTGAACTCCTTATGTACAGGTTTCTCCGTCTTCCACCCATCTATCCCAGACCTTCGAGTATTTTTGAGTGCATCCTCTGTGTATATAAATCAATTTTTTGTAAGGAAGGGTATTATTTACATCCCTTTTCTAGCTTGATATATTCGGAGGTCTGGTTTGCATCCAGGTGCGGGCTATGGCTTTTCTGGCTATAAACAAAGTTTCATAAATGAAAATAGTGTGAAACTTATCTAAGTCTGTGTCAGGTAGTAGCCCCAGTATACATAGCTTTGGGTCTAGAACAACCGGGGAGCCCATGTTGTCATGCAAAAATTTTATCACCTGCATCCAGTACTCTTGTATCGTGGGGCAATCCCATATCTGGTGGTAGAAGGTGCCTGGCCCATAGGTACATAAGGGGCATGTTGAGCTATGTGAAGGTTGGAATTTTACAAGCCTCTGCGGTGTCAGGTATGCTTGGTGGACTATATACAGCTGGGTGAGCCTGTCTGACAGTTTGGGTGAGGTCATTTTTACATTTTCTAGTATTTCATCCCAGTCTGTATCATTAATAGCTCCCACATTCTTTTCCCATCCTAATTTGGCTTTCTGAATTACTGACAATATCCCAGGTATACGAATAGTGTAATATAGACCTGAGATTAGTTTTTGGGATCCTTCGCCTAGAATTATATCCAAAACCTGAGGGTGAGCAATAGTGCCTGTTATGCTTCTGGCTTGGGAACGTAGAGCATGGCGAAGCTGCAGGTACCTGAACAATAGGTGATGCGGAATTGAGTATTCGTCCTTTAAAGACTGGAAGGATTTGGGCCGCATATCAGTCATAACCTGGTGAAGTTATATTATCCTGTACTTGGCCCACACAGTTGGGTCTGGTATATTTTTGAGTTCTGGCATGTTATTATTGAGCCATAGGGGAGAATGGGAGTGTATATGTCCCGTTTTTAGCCTTTTCAAAGTTATTTCCCATATTTTTCGATGGTGTGAGAGCATTCCTAGATTGAATCTGGGAGTTCCTTTATGCGCTTGTCCCCCTCTAAATATAGCTTGTAAGGGGGTTGACAGTGGACTCCTTGGATCCTCGCACACTAACATTTTGTAACGCTGCATTTCAGTCTTGTTGAAATAGTACAAATGGGATAATTGTGCCGCAATGTAGTATTCCTGCAAGTCTGGCAATGCGGTTCCCCCCATAGATGTGGGATTTTTAAGGATATGCCAGGCCAGTTTATGCCTTCCATGCCCCCAAACAAATGAATTAAGAATAGCTTCCATTTTTTTAAAGATCTTAAGAGGAATGTATAGGGGTGCATGCCATACCATATATAAGATTTTAGGGAGTAAAATCATCTTGATACTGTTTATCCATCCCATTACACCCAGGGGCAATCTGGACCAGGCCTGTGTCTTGGTTTTTATCAAGGAGAACAATGGCTCCACATTGTTGATAATGTAGTCCCCTAAATCCCGCGTAACCATTACCCCTAGGTATTTAATCATGTTTACTCTGGTTAAGGGGAGTTTCGGCTATGTAGGCAGAGGGGGAGGATGATCTATGGGGAGTATCTGGGATTTATCTCAATTTATGCGTAGTCCCGAATAGCTTCCCATCTTTTCAATAATTCCTAACGCTGTTTGAAGCGATGTGCCCTGGTCCGCTAAATATAGGATAGTATCATCTGCGTATAAGCCTATTTTTTCTGCTCGAATAGCAATTGCCAGCGGTTCGGCTGCCAATGCATACAAAAGAGGAGAGAGGGGACACCCCTGACGTGTGCCCCTTTCCAGGGGGAACTGATCTGATAGCCACCCATTTACGAATACTCTTGCTTTTGGTGTTTGATATAATATTTGGACCCATTTGAGGAAGCGCGGGCCAAAACCAAATTCCTTTAAACACTCCCATAAAAATAACCATTCTACTGAGTCAAAGGCCTTGGCTGTGTCCAAGGCCACCACCACCCTAGTTCCGTGATTGTCGTGTTGGGCTTGGAGATTCATAAATAACCTCCTGATATTTATGGCCGTATTTTTGCCCGGCATAAAGCCAGTTTGGTCTGGGTGTATTAAGGATAAAATGACTTTATTAAGGCGTGAGGCAAGTATCTTGGCTAGCAGCTTAATATCTACCTGGAGTAAAGAAATGGGTCTGTACGACTCGGGAAACCGAGTATCTTTCCCTGCCTTGGGTAAAACTATTATTTGTGCTTCTTGCATAGATGGGGGGAGTATTCCCGTTTCAAAAATATTATGGTATAATTGTTTGAGGTTAGGAATGAGTATCTCTGAAAAAGTGTCATAAAATTCTAAAGGTAAACCGTCTGACCCAGGCGCCTTGGATTTAGATAGGTGGGATATAGCTTCCGCAATGTCTTCCTGTGTTATAGGAGCTTCGAGCATCTCAACTTGCTCTGTGTTGAGTCTGGGGAATTGTATTGTGTGCAGATAGGCCTGTATATCCTGCTGGGAGTAATTGCTCTGTGATTTATATAGTTCACCATAGAATGACTGAAACCTGGCCGCCACCTGAGGGGATCCGTAACAATGTCTCCCTGCGGTGTACTCAGGGACACTATTACTGGGGGTTTATCATTCAAATGTGCCAAATACGCCAGAAGCTTACCTGCCTGTTCGCCATGTTCAAACACTCGCTGTTTGCAGAAAAAGACTTGTTGTCTAGCTTTTTCTATATGTATTTGATTAACTACTCTGGTTTGCAGTTTAACTCTTTGGAGATTTTCAGAGTTAGGGTCTGATGTGTATTCTCTTTCAAGTTCTGCCAGTTTGTCAGTTGACATTTGTAGAATAAATTTTGAGGATGTTTTAAATCTATTTATCCTGGAGGACAGTAGTCTACGTGCATGTGCTTTAAATGAGTCCCATTCCGTGCCTAATGTATCTCTATTACACTTATCATTAAGTATATGTTGCAGTTCTTTCGCAAGGCCCTCCGGGTTTGGTAGAACTGTGAGCCAGAAGGGATTGAGTCGCCACACAGGAGTGGGGGCTGATTTTAATAGAGATATCGTTATCCAGCACGGGGCGTGATCTGATCAAGCTCTAGGTGCGATTCCAGATCCAGTAACCTTTGGTAGTAAAGTATTTGTCACTAACACATAGTCTATCCGTGACATTGTATGATGACCCACTGAATGACAGGTATATGCCCTTGTGGATGGATTGTGCCACCTCCAGACATCCGTGAGGACAAATTCTGTCAGCAGGCGGCTCAATCTAGTGTGTTGCAATGAACCTCTGGGGGAACCCTCTTGTAATGGCCTGTCTAATGCTGGATCCATAACCATGTTGAAGTCTCCCATCCAAACGGCCGGGGTCGACGGGTTCCTGGCTAAAAATGCCAACCCCTTCATGACCACTTCCGACGCGAATGGGGGAGGTATATAGCTTGCCAGCACCAGAAGTGGATTCACTCCTATAAGTGCATTGAGAAACAAAAATCTTCCCTGCTGGTCCGATTCCAAAGATACCAACTCGAACTGAACTTTTTTAGCAATAATAATTGAAACTCCCCTAGACTGGTTGGTATGTGTGCTATGATAGCTCCATCCCACCCACGGTTTTTTTAAAGCCGTCTGCAGATGACCCGTAATGTGCGTTTCTACCAAAGCAGTAACATCAGCTTTTTGTGATTTCAGGTATGTTAGAACCGCAGTTCGCTTGACCCTATCCCACAGGCACCTCACATTCCACATTACAAATTTAATAGAGGTCATTTTATCAAAGAGTAAGCCTTACTATAACCGGACCAGCAGGGTAAGATCAAATCCACATAAATATCTCCAATACTCCAGCTCCGTTTCTGCATATCACATTCATCTGCATTTCTATTCATAGTATGTATATTGATATGTCCATAGATTACATCCATGTTACATTTCCCAAACCTAAAATAACAGAATTGAACCCATCCTTTCCCTCCCGGCTGCACGCCTCCCCAACATGGCGTGAGCATGTAGTCCCGAACTTTCAAAAAGAGAATTAGCATCCAGCTAATTAAACCAGCTGGAGGCACAAATCCTAACGCATCCACTAACCGTGGTCTGCTTTGTATAACCATTTATTTGGGGGCGAAAATAAAAAAGAGTTTTCCACTGACAGTTGCGAAGCAAGGTGTCAAGAGGGGGAGCGAAGTTATTACCATGCTCCCCCCGCAGCACCTCCATGTGAATCAGAAACATGTCTGTGTCAGGACTACCTTGTGTTCCGAGTCTGCATGGAAAAGTGTGAGACACATTTTCTAGTGCCATATTTAGGTCCTTGAGTGTATTCCGCCAGGGTACAGTTCGGATTAAGGAAAAGGGGGGGGGGGGGAGAGTATTGCAAAGTTCAGAGTGCTATCCATAATGAGTACGCATAATTTGCAATAGTGCCTGCGGTGGAATACTAAACAGGGGAAAGAGAACTATGGGGAATAAAGTTAGGGGAGGAGAAAGCACTTCACTGTGCCCTGTATGTCATCGTTAGGATATGCACATCAGCTTCGGTTCTCCTCCTTACCTCCCTCCGCATATCAAGAGAGTCTGTCCGTCTGTCCAATCTTCACTGTGGTACCGGTTATTATGCTGGACGGCCTCTTCGGTCTAGCCATGCTGCTGCAGCCTCAGGATCCTCAAAGAACTGTGCGCGTCCATCTTCCTCCACCCGCAGCCTGGCGGGAAATAGCATAGCATACTTAAGGTGCAGTGTTCGTAAGCGTCGCTTTATGTCTTGAAATTGCGCTCGTTTCTTCTGTACTGCATTGGAAAAATCTGGGAATACCACAATATGAGCATTTCCTAGCTGAATATTCCCCTTTTCCCTCGACAAACTGAGAACTTTATCCCTGTCACGAAAGTTCAAAAATTTCGCAATAAATGTACGAGGCGGCGCTCCAGGCGGGGGGGGGTCTTGCTGGGATGCGGTGAGCCCTCTCCACCGCAAACATCATAGAAAAGGCTTCTCTGCCATATTGTGCAATAAGGAGAGATTCCAGAAATGTGACTGGGTCAGTGCCTTCCTCCTTTTCCGGGATGCCTATGAACCGGAGGTTACACCTCCGAATATGATTTTCCAGGTCGTCCTGGTGGGATTGCAGCAGCTGAATTTGTCTCTGCATATCCTCTGTAGCATGCTGCATAGGATGTAGAATGTCCTCCATTGTTCCGACCCGGGTTTCCGCCTCCGTTACTCTGTCCTTCACCTTGGATAGATCTTGTCTGAGCAGAGATATATCTATCTTTACCTCGTCAATTTTAGCTGTTAGAGTGCCCTGCAGAGCCACTATGGCATCTAGCACTTTAGCCGTGCCGTCAGCATGAGGATCGGTGTCCATACATGTGCCGGCGCCATCTTCAGTCTGCATCTCCTTTTCTTGCTGGCGATATTGTGCCAGCTTGTCAGCCGCCCCAGTTGCCTTTTTCGGTGGAGACATTCTCCTCACCAGCCTGGATCACAGGGAGGTAGATTTGGAACTTTTTTGCCTCAGGATTTTAGCTCAGGATCTCTGTTAGAAGTGCTGGGAGAGGGAGCTCTCTCTTCCCACGTCTTACTCCATGAACTGCCAGGCCACGCCCCCCTATTGAACCCCTTATAATTATAATTGTATGACCCCAAATTGGGTGGTGGGATGATGTGGACGTGTTTCCCATCAATTGCCCCTCCGGAGTTAGGAAAGTCCCACCGCTGGGCAAAGTGGGAGGCCACAGTCTGCCATTCCTGTGGCGTGGAAGGAAACTGTGGAGTCCAAACCAAAAAAAAAAAAATTAGTCTTTGTGCACATAAACAGAGAAAGCAGATTAGACACAAACATTGTTGGCCAACATCAAGATAACATTTATTAGAGGAAATTTTTAAAAACCAAAGTATAAGGTCCAACTATCAGATTCCCCCTCCCCCCCTCTCCTGGGCCATTTCTAACATTATGGGGGGGGGGAACTCTGGGACAGGTAACCCTCTCCACTTCATTGAGAGATGAATGCCTAAATAATGGGTATTACTTTGGCCAGCCCCTCCTTAGTTACACTATTGGCAGCCCACTGGACAGGTAAGAAGTGTCATAATACAAAGATATAAATACACACTGTACACATTTTAGCACATTTGGACATTCTGCTATTAGCTAGCAAGATAATAATAGTATACAAAAACTTTAAACAGTATCATTTGAAAGTATACAGGCAGGCCCTTGCACTACATGCTTTGGAGAATTCATCCATACATCTGACCACAAAAGAGATGGGTATAGTGTGTATGGGTTTGGCAAAGTCAGCAGATAGATGATTGAGGATAGATAGAGAATTGGTATCAGCTGACTTAGCAGTTGGGGGGGGGGGTCCAAATGATTTGGGGACCCCCAAAAAAAGCCTCTGGAACTTGGCATGAATTTTAAGCACCAATCACATTTCCTTAAATTTTAGGGGGTGTTTGGGGTAAAGCACTACTACGGAGCTGACAAAATACATTGTTAAGTGACTACATGAGGTGAATATAGGGCCAGGAGAGCATGCTGGGGAGGTAAGTGAAGGCAAATATGTATGAAGGAGCAAAATAATAATTACATAAAAATCCAGCATGAATGAGGACAAAGGGGACATTCACAGCATATTCCAATCATGGTAATTAGGGAATGAGGAAAGAAATACAATATATTATCAAACATTATATACAATAAAATGTGATATTAAAGGATAAAAATATTACCTTAGTATACTCCTTCTGCAGGACCTGTATGATGGCAGAACAGGTCTCTGGGATAATGATCCCCAGAGCCTGGGGGGAGATGCCTGTCGAGAACTTCAAGTCCTGCAGACTTCTCCCCGTCGCCAAGTACCGCAGGGTAGCGACGAGCCTCTGCTCCAGAGTGATGGCTTGCCTCATGCAGGTATCCTGCCTACTAATATAAGGGGTCAACAAAGACAACGGGGTCCGTCATCCGGAGAAAGTTCCTGAAATCATCAGGATTATTCTCACGGATCTCACGGAGCAAAGGCATATGACAGAACTGGTCACGCTGAAGCAACCAATTCTTGGTCCATGAACTCCTCCCCACCCTGTTCATGGACTGGACTTGTGTCAAGGTCAGGACCCCAACACCAAGCCCCTGCACAGCACGAACTCTAGAGGAGTACGTATACGCAACATGGCTAGAAAACGGTCGGCTGCTCAGAACGAAAGCACTGAAGAACAGCAGGGCCTGTGAAGAGCGATCTGAAAAACAGTAACGAACGAACAAGAACACAATGACAAGTCAATGGTACTCGCTGCACGCACTGAAGAGCAGATACAAACCCACAAGCACAAACTGAACAGCAGAAAACGATCTGAAAACCACGAGTCTGAAAAAGTGCGAATCGTCTCTCACCAAACTTTTACTAACACGAGATTAGCAAAAGGAGCCCAAAGGGTGCCGCGCTTGGTTCTGAACTGGCCTTTTCTAGACTCGTCGTACGTGGTGTATGTCACCGCGTTCTTGGCAATCGGAAATTCCGACAACTTTGTGTGTACGCAAAAGAAGTTTGAGCCAACATCCGTCGGAAAAAATCCATAGATTTTGTTGTCGGAATGTCCGATCAATGTCCGATTGTGTGTATGGGGCATAAAGGAGTGAAAGTTGCCATCCTAAGACTAGAAGTTTGTTACTGGCTGTATCACAGATAACAATAAAGGGAAAATAAAGCCTGAAAAAGAAATCGAATGTAGCCACCTCATCTAAGGGCTGATAAACTGAAATATATTAAACGTTTGCCTTTGGAGTCAGGCTGTACATGCTCAGTTTGGTGTGTATTGTTACTTTTCTGTGAAGAGTGCATGTGATCAGCAATAGGACAGCTCAGTGCAGTATGAAAACTCCTCCTACAAGCTTTAACCAATGCTCGGCTGACACTGATAGAAGTCACAAGACTGCTATATGCTGCTGATCAGAAAAGGTATTTCGCAGTTTATATTTACTAAAATAATTGCATTTCCGCGTTCTGTGTACTGTGGGAGAACAGATATAGTGACATTTTAAGACCAGACCCAGGGCTGCACAAAGATGGCACCAAATGGATTACCCAAAAATATTTCATGAGGCTCAGAATAGTGTAACAACAATAAGTTTACTGAAACACAACACAAGCATAGTAAGCCTGATGGACTGTAGTACTTGTGAGTTACTGTAGATGGCAGAAGACAGTAAACTCTATACTTGAAAAAACAGTGTCGAAGACTCACTTTAGAATTCTGTTGCCCCTCCACATAACAAATGTTGGTGATTGTGACAGATTCACATATTTGTTGGAAACCAGTACTCATATTTGCCACAGGAGGCATGGTGGGGGCTTGCGGTGTGTCCTTACTGCAGCTCAGGAATGCTGGCTGAGCATTGCTCCCTGCCCAGCCACTGCCCCGTCACACAGACAGGTGGTCAAGGATTTGTGTTGTTTGGTGAGCAGAGCCCAATGAGGATGCTGAGAGACTAATTTTTCATCAGGTCTGTCTCCCTTCTGATCCATGGCCACTAGACATTGCAATAGTCGCTATAAAATCTACCCACAGTTTTACAGGGATGGTGGACCTGATGGAGAATTCTGAAAGACCCCCATGTGATTTACAGTGGATGGCAGTGGTTGGTTTCTATAGCCACTATTAGGCTCTGTGGCAGCTATGAAACCACCCACTGGTGTTTGTTCTCTATCATAGACTTTAAGAACCCTATTAGGCTCCGCTCACTTTCAGTCCTTAAAGTGGATGTAAATCCAATGTCATCCTTTCTAAACTACTGCCATGGGGGTTATCTATAAGGATATACATGCCTCCTGCATGTATCTTTACCTGTCAAATGTCTCCCCTCTGTCTGTTATGAGATCCGAAAAACTGCATATTCTGTGGGTAGGTCTGTTGTCTGGAGCTCGGTGGGTGGAGTCGTGATGTCAGTAGACTCCCCGCCCACCTCTACACTCCCCTTGTCAATATGCATTTTCTCCTGTGTATTTCTTACACAGAACTTCTGCTGAACTTCTGCTATGATCTCTAACATCCAGTGAAAAGACAGGAAAGTAACCACATGACTTCAGCATGCCCAATCATGCTGAGGTGTGGAACAGCCAATCCTTGCAGAGCTGCTGAAGAAAGGAGTGGGGGTGGAAATGAAAAAATCATGCCTGTGTCTTAGGCTAGTGCACGAGATGTAAATCACCTGTCACTCACAGCAAGGGGGAGTATTTGACAAAGTTTTTGTCAGTTTGTCAAGATTTCTCTCACTGAACAATAAAGGAGGATTGCTCAGAGATGGATTAACTCTGTGTGGCAAGACTGGGCTCAAATGATAGGAAATCTTATACTCTACAGTATGATAAAAAAAATAATAAAAAAAAAAATTTGGGTTTACATCCACTTTAACCCTGCGTCATTGGTTGCTAGAAACTAAAATACAAACACAACCTAATTATAAAGTTTAATACACAACAGCCCCAATCTGATAACTGATGGCCTGTTACTCTACATCAATGTGGAGTTGGTCTTAAAGAGGTCTGCTCACATAATTTGTAATAAAAACATCTTTGCCACTCTGAAGCTTCCCTCCAACCATGTTGCATATTATTTTATATATACTGAGATTCTGTACTTGCCAAATATGCTGCAGAAATCTCCCTCCACTAAGTCTGGCTGCATCCATTTTAATTGAGAGCAGGTGAAGCTGCTGCCTGTTCACTTCCTGGATTTACACAGACACACAGAGGCACACCTCCAGCTTTGCAACCCTGCAGCTTTCATTGGCCCTCTTATGACTCATCCCCCCTCCCTTTCTGGCAAACTCTCACAAGATATCATCCGATTGCTCATTATGTCATAAGCATAGACTTTTTACCAGACAAGAAACAGGAAGTGGGCTGTATAAGGTACTTACTGGCAGAAAAAAATGTTTTACTATCCAAAGTTAAAACAACAAGGGCAGGAGATTTAATAGATGTGAAGTTGAAAAAATGACTGAAGGTCCGCTTTAATTACTTCCAGTTTCCTTATGTATAAACTGCCAGTAATTATTTTACAGCCATAACGACACTTTGTAAAATTATTGCAAATAAAACTACATGAATCTGATGCACATGTAGCACCCTCTAGTGCTAGAAGTGTAGATAGTGTTTTTTTTATGTGTGTGTGTGTTTAGTGTAGGTAAATTTGTGCAGGCTTGGCTGTTTTTCCTGGGTTGTCCTGGACCATCAAGTCTTTTTTTTCAACTTTTATTAACAGACCAAGCTGTCCAGTAAAAGTGTCAGAGGGTTGAGACAAACCATTTAACACTGACAGGGGTGCTTACAGTGATCAGATTTTTTTGTTATTTATGTAAAAACCTGTATCACAAAAGGAAAAGAAAACTGTTTGCTGTATCTGCCTAGAAAGTGTTAGCTGGAGTTTGGCTTGAATTTTTTAGTCAATCAATCTAAATCTAGTATATCTAACACTACCCTCTCCCCAGACTGACAATACTGCTGTCCAAGGGTGTCTCCGCTGCACCTACATCCAGAGTCGGGATACCCTAAGACAAGACGTGTGTTACTGGCCAGATAACTACATGACAATAAAGGGGGAAAAAAAAAAAAAAAAAAAACCAACAAAATGAATGTAGCCAACATATTTAAAGTAGAATTCCAGGATAAATCTAACTAATTTCAAAAATGCTTCCTCCCTCTTCCTAACCAAACACAAGCACCCCCTATCGGAGTGCAATACCTCTAACGGGACTTTATGGCGGGGTCACCTCTAGTAAAGTAGAAAATAGTAGGAAATTTTTAAATTTTGTATAAAAGTATTAAAGTTTATTCATTAAACATTTCTTAAAAAACATTACCATGACCTAACCGTATATACAGTAAAAATGGATGCGTATAATGGGAAGATACAATTGTAAAGGAAAATTGACCAATTGCAATGATACAGGTAAATAACCAATAATCATAGAAACCCAACGTTTCGAGGTATGTAAAAAAGTTGACCTCTTCTTCAGGGGTAACGATAATTAGTCAGAGTGGGTGTTTCATCCCTTGAAAATTATGTAAAACTTCCTAAGGACATTTCCAGCATCCAGTGCGACTTAAACAAATTGCCGTCCGTCACGGCCACACAGGAATCGCAAGACCAAGGTTGAAGCAGATAGAGAAAAGACCAAGTAAACCGCAGGAGTGAAAGCCAGGGTGGGCTGAGGTTGCTTCACAAAGGATGTCCCCCAAAAGGCGGAACAGACACAGTCCTCCCCTTTTCCCCTATGAGGGCTGGAAAAACAGCCTGCTTGATGGAGTATGGAAGGTGGGGGGTAATAGCCCGCTAAAAAGATATAAAGGTGAGTGGAATCAGGTCACGGATTCCAGTATTGAGCCAAAAGGAGATATTTTGATAAACCTCAAATTAAAGTGGGCCGAGGTCCAGAGGGGTCTGCAGGTTCCCTGGTTAGGTATAGGCCCGCATAAGTCTGCTTGTCTTAGCTTCCTCCAGGCACGTCTGTGTGGTATAGGAAACAGCACCTCCCTCTTCCTAATACCTATTCCGACTAGCCTGTGTAAAAAAAACTGTATACTTACCTATTTTCAGGCCGCTCCGGTTTAGCCAAGTGATCTCCACCGTGTCAGCCAGCACCAACTGCAGGAAAGAGGCAAGAGCGCTCAATGCAGTGGGCAATGCCTGAGAGCGGTGACGTCACCTATAGGCTTATTATTGCCCACCCATTGTCGGCTCTCCCTCTTCTCCCCTGCAGCTGCCGCTGGCTGACACAGGGGATACGGATCACGTGACTGGACCAGAGTGGTCCGAAAAAAGCTAAGTATACAGATCTTTCTTATGCAGGTTAGTCAGAATACTGTAATGCCTCGTACACACGATTGGACTTTCCGCCAACAAAACCATGGAATTTTGTTCAAAGGGTGTTGGCTCCAACTTGTCTTGCATACACACGGTCACACAAATGTTGGCCAACAATTATGAACGTAGTGACATCATACTAGAGGTACGACGAGCCGATAAAAAGGAAGTTCAATAGTCATTGCGCCACCCCTTGGGCTCCTGCTAATCTCGTGTTAGTAGAAGTTGGATGAGTGACGATTCGCGCTTTTCAGCCTCGTGCTTTTCCGTTCGTTTCTGCTTTTCAGGTTGTGCTTGTCGGTTCATATCTGTTTTTCAGTGCATGCTTGTCAGGTCATTTCTGTTTTTCAGTGCGTTCTATTTATAATTTGCTTCTGATTTTCAGTGCGTGCTTGTCCGGTCGTTTCTGATGTTCAGGTCGTGCTTGTCAGGTCCTTTCTGATTTTCACTGTGTTCTGTCAGTTCGTTCTGAACGGGCGTTCGTATACGAGCCACGTGGCATTCTCATCTGAGAGATCGTGCTACTATTGTTGGGCTTGGAGTTATTGCTTTGACCCAAGTCTGGTCCAGGAACAGGGGTAGGAGGAGTTCTTGGACCAAGAATTGGGTGCTTAATCGTTACCAATTCTCTCATATGCCTTTGCTGCGGGAGCTCCAGGAGAATAATCCTGATGATTTCAGGAATTATCTCCGGATGACGGACCCCGTCTTTCTCCGTCTATTGGCTTTGCTGTGCCCCTATATTACTAGACAGGACACCTGCATGCGGCAAGCCATCTCTCCCGAGCAAAGGCTCATCGCCACCTTGGGGTACTTGGCGATGGGGAGAAGTCTCCTGGACATCAACTTAACGACTGGGATCTCCCCCCAGGCTCTGGGAATCATTATTCCAGAGACCTGTTCTGCCATCAATTAAGTCCTGCAGAAGGACTATATTCGGGTAAGTTTTATCCTTTTACATCACATTCTATGTATTTAATGTTTGCTAATGTATTGTATTAATTTCTTCTTTCCATAATTACCATTATTGTAATATGATGTGAATGTCCTCTTTGTCCTCATTCATGCTGTAAGCTTTTAATGCTCCTTTTTTGTCCTTCATGCATATTTGCCTCCACTAACCTCCCCAGCATGCTATCCTGGGCCCATACTCACCTAGCATAGTAACTTAACAGTGTATTTTGTCAGCTACATTTTAGTGCTTACCCTAAACACCCCCTAAAATGTGTACAAATGTTATTGTTGTCCTTAAATTCAGGCAGAGTGCAAGAGGCTATTTTTTTGGGGCCAAAAATCATTTGGAATCCTCCCTCCCAACCGTTAAGTCAACCGATACTAATACTCTATCTGCTGACTTTGCCAAACCCATACACACTATACCAACCTCTTTTGTGGTCATATTTATGGATGAATTCACCAAAGCATGTAGTGCAAGGGCCTGCCTGAATACTTTCAAATTGTACTGTTGAAAGTTTTGGTCTCCTATTATCTTGATAGGTAATTTCAGAATGTAAAAATGTGTTTCAATTTGGATATTGTGTATCAATATTTTCGTATCATGACACTTCTTAACTGTCCAGTGGGCTGTCAATAGTGTAATTAAGGAGGGGCTGGCCAAAGTAACACCAATTATTTATGCATTCAGCTCTCAATGAAGTGGAGAGGGTTACCTGTCCCAAACATCTAGCCACCCCCCCACCATAAAATTTTTACAATGGGCAACCAGAGTGGGTGATGAATCTGATAAGTTGACCTTATACTTTTGTCTTTAAATACTAATTTTTAATAAATGTTATACTTATGTTGGCCAAGAATGTTTGTGTCTAATCTGCTTGCAATGTTATGTGCAAAAGTACTCATTTTTTTTCTTGTTTGACTCCACAGTTTCCTTAAAACCCACAGGAATGGCAGACTGTGGCTTCCCAGTTTCACCACCAGTGAGATTTTCCCAATTGTGGTGGTGCTATCGATGGGAAGCATGTAAGGATCGTACCACCACCCAACTCGGGGTCATATTACTACAATTACAAGGAGTTTTGTAGTATTGTGATGTTGGCGGTGGTGTCGGACAATTATGAAACTCTGACGGAGTAGTGATCGCCAGACCGAGTTCTCCAGGCGGTTACAAAATGGCACATAGCGGTTGCCACCTCCGGAGGAGAATGTGGAGGGCCTCAATTTCGTTTTTGTCCCGGATGAGGCCTTTGCTCTGGGGGAACATCTCATGAGGACGTTCCCCATGAGGAACATGACCCCCAGAGCAGAGGGTTTTTAATTACTGGCTGTCACGTGCCAGAAGAGTGGTGGAGAATGCCTTTGGCATAATGACAAGCCAGTTCCGTATCTTCCTGACATCCGACTTTGCATCATAAACATCATCGATGACAGCTCTCGAAGTGGCTTACCCCCCCAAAGCGCCTGTGAAGTCAGAGAATATGCTGAGTACTTCATGGGTAGAGGGGCAATTACTTTACAGCAAAATGTGGCAGATGACCAATAAAAGTTTGTTAAAAAACTAAACTCATATTTCATTTGAATTATTGTTTATGTTTCTTATCTGTCTTCTAGGTTCTCAAATGGCCTTTTCATTTTGTTCATTTTCTTCAATAGTGCAAACGTAACTTATTTGATACATGTAGTGACAATCTCTTCTTCAGCTAACTATTATGTTGTGCCCTGGGTCTGCTACACACACACAATGTTATTGTTGTTAATGTTTGTAATGCATTAATGATAAAAAATATTCATCCTTTTCAACTCCTTGAATTAATTGCTCGGAGTCCGGAGTCCCTAAAATGGCCTAATTTTGGCACATTTTACAGCACATTGTCACTCTAACTACACCAACTTCACAAATACACTGGTATTGAGCATTGAAATAAGAAGTCACACATTGTTGATTTTTAGGTCCCTTTTACACGGGCGGATAGAATTGTGCTTTTAGCTGCAGACAGATGAAGTTATCTACTGCAGCTAAATGCACACAATGCTTTCCTATGGCCCCATTCACACACTGCGTTTAGCAGCGGTTTCGTTACATAAGGTTTTGTGCAGATAGAAAAAATAAAGTTGACTGCGTAGTGTATTATTTCTCCTGCAGATAGCAGCGGCAACAAGGAAAGAAAAACAACAGGAAGCACATCAGAAATGGCAAGAATGTTCCAACGCAAAACGCAGGCGCATGTAAATGCACATAGACGCAGCTAATTGCAATGTACAACTGCAAGTGAACGCTGTGCCAGGATTCTCTGAATTTCAAAATAACAAAACATGCTTTTAACAGCAGCAGAACAGCCGCCGTGTGAAAGGGGCCTTAAACATTTTACTCCAAGCACATTCACATGTGCGTTACAAAACGTTTTTTGAAAAAAAACAACACCTTGGTGTATAATATGTATGTTTGACATTAATTTGCCATTTTTGGGGCTAAACAGGCATGTTTAAAAACATAACATACACATCCCCAACTCAGGAACTTACAAAGTTCAACTTTGCTAAAGTGAAGGCCATATGTGACATTAGTATGTCAAAACTGTGTTGATCTTGCCTTCATCAGATGGAGTGATCTCACCCCTCTAAAAGCCAAATTTTGAAGATGCACACAAATTGTGACTCCAAATTTGGATTTCCCTCATGATCCCATGCCTAAAATGTGTGTCTTTTCCCTACATCTATTCTGCTAAAGCCCCAAAACACACAGTGTGTTATGTGCTATCTCCCATCATGGGATATCAATGTACGCATTTTGTGGGTGCAACCGCTTCCTCCAAAATAAAGTAGGTGAGAGGAAGGGGTTGCACCCCAAAACACGTCCATTGATCCCCCATGATGGGAACTAGCACATGTTGACACACTGGAGCTTATTTCAGAAAGGCCAATCCACTTTGCCCTACAAGTGCACTTGAAAGTGCACTTGCATTGCACTTGTAGTGCAAAGTTATTTTGCCTTTTTGAAATAAGCCCCAGTGTGTCAACATGTGCTAGCTCCCATCATGGGGGATCAATGGATGTGTTTTGGGGGTGCAACCCCTTCCTCTCACCTACTTTACCTAGTTTGGAGAAAGGGGTTGCACCCACAAAACGCATACATTGATATCCCATGATGGGAGATAGCACATGTTGACACACTGGGGGTTATTTACGAAAGGCAAATCCACTTTGCACTACAAGTGCACTGCAAGTGCACTTGAAAGTGCACTTGGAAGTACAGTCGCTCTAAATCTAAGGGGTAGATCTGAAATGAGGGGAAGCTCTGCTGATTTTATCATCCAATCATGTGCAAGCTAAAATGCTATTTTTTTTTTTCATAAATGTCCCCCTCGGATCTACAGCGACTTTACTTCCAAGTGCACTTTCAGTGCACTTTCATGTGCACTTGTAGTGCAAAGTGGATTTGCCTTTAGTAAATAACCCCCACTGTGTGCATCTTCAAAATTTGACGTTGCGATTCTTTAAAAACTGTAAAAACATGTACAACATAACAACTATAAAATGTAATTTGGGTTTAGATTTTCCCTAAAATATCGATGATGTTGCTCAGTCTTTTTTGAACATCATGGATATTTTTTTTTTCATTTCTTCCAAATCACGATTACAAACCATGATTTCCCTGATCAGGAATTGTGCAGTTGCACTGCTAAAGTGAATTTCTTCTTCAACAACATCCACATCACTTAAAAATACAAAAAAACACACTATGTATTAAAAATATGCAGGCATCCATCTATTACCTGAAGCTGTGGTCTGAGACACTGACCTGTGGTTGACACCATTTCTACCACTTCACCCAGCACTTCCTGAACATCAGCATCCACATCTTCAGGGTGTGTGGTGAGTTGCCTTTCTTCATTAGGTGTGGGGTTACTGGTGTCCTCGGATGTCCCTATTCTTTTCTCCCCTATGTAATTACAAAAAAGGTATACTTAGCAGACAGATATGATAGGCTAGAAATAGTAATATGAAACATTGCTTGGAAGTGTCTTCCAATTGTCTGTTTTGGCAGCGTTCCAAGCTGAATACATGATTTTTTCGCTTGCAGAAGCTGGAATACTTACCTGTTTTGTGCACGTTTCAAACACGGAGAGACCCCTAGTATCCACTGGAGCACCTGCGTGGAACACCATAACATGGGTCTTATGGTGTCCCACACTAGTGCTCCTGCGTCCAGATGCGTAAACAGCTGCTGAGTGTCCTCTCCTGACACTGAATAAAGTTGTCATTTCATTATAGTTTCAAACACATCTAGACAACAATGTAATAAACTACATAGATACATAGTTACATAGTGGGTGAGGTTGAAAAAAGACCATCAAGTCCAACCTATGTGTGTAATTATATGTCAGTATTACCTTGTATATCCCTGTATGTTGTGGTCGTTCAGGTGCTTGTCTAATAGTTTCTTGAAACTATCAATGCTCCCCACTGAGACCACCGCCTGTGGAAGGGAATTCCACATCCTTGACGCTCTTACAGTAAAGAACTTATTTTAATCAAAATAGGCCTGAACAAATGTAGTTAACCTGCATCTCCCAAAAACGATGTATTAGTGTTCGAACAAACGATGTTTAATACAAACGATTCCTGTGTCCACGAACCTCAAACTTGGCATTTTAAACTGTACAACAGTAAAGAAAAGCACATGGACCAGCACAAAAGTAATAATAAAACACACAACAAATACTTTTTTGCAGCACTTTCCTGATCTTTCTACACTGATCTTGCTCCCTCAATTTCAGTTCTGACCAGCGTTTCCTCAATTGATCTTTGGATCGTTGTACCCCAAAAGTCCTGTGCAGACTTCTCACAACTTTAGCCATGATCTTGGCCTTTCTGACATTTGGGTTTCTGTACGGCCCATGATTCCCATCATAGTCTGTCCTCTTCAAGATGTCCACCATCTCTTCAAAGGACATATTTGAGGCCTTATATCTCCTCCTGGATCGGGAACTGCCATGTTCCGGGCTTTCCTTGTTGCTGCTATTAGCATGCACCTGCTGTCTCTCTGCCATTTGCTCTCCCACTGCCCCGAAAGAGGAGAGGCGGGGAATACACTAGAGAGAAGGACAGGGGCAGAGTTTGATGCATGTGCAGTGTATATAAAGCATAACGAGCGGTCCCTGTAATGGACGTAGGTACGATCTGTGAGTGGAGGATGGAAGATCGTTTTTGCGCAAAGGGATGTTGAAACAAAGGTACAATTGTAAATTGGGGCATCAGTGGTTAGTGGCCTATACTGCTTATAGATTGAGGCCTATATTGGGACAAGATTATGAGAGTTTAGCCTGACATTAGGGTTTGTGTTGTGTTGTGTCTTGCAGAGAAAATGGTGGATAAATTTACTTCCCCTGACTTCCTCCCTGAGTTTGTCCAGCAATACCGGGAGCTGCCATGTCTACGGCAAATAAAATGCAAGGATTACGCCAATAAAATCAAGAGGAAGGCAGCGATGGAGAAACTGTTGGGATTGGTGAAGCCTGTGTATCCCACGGCAGACATCAATTATTTGAAGGCCAAAATTGGTAGCCTGCGGAGCACATATAATAGGGAGCGCAAGAAGGTCCAGGATTCCCAGAGATCTGGAGTATCAGCAGATGACATATATATCCCCAGGCTGTGGTACGACAACAGCCTGCATTTTATTTTAGACCAGACCGAACCCAGGCCATCGCTCTTAACACTTCCTTTCACATCAGCTGAGGCTACTGAGGTCCACCCTGGGCCTTCCACCCAGGAAGAAGATGTGGAGGAGCCCAGCTTGACCCAGGTATAGCATTGTTGAACATATTTGTGGGCAAAAATTGAATGATGTTAACTAGATGTTATTGATCCCAAATTTCTGATTTAACAAAGTGGTTTACATATCAATAGACAGTAGTGGTAAAAAATGATTGGGACAAGAATGAAAAATGCTGGGCTCAGAATGATAGTCTTTTCTATTTGTTAACATTGAATTTGCAATAGTCATGAGCTCAAAATTGTGTGTGATAGATGAACAAAAACCTAAAACTATGTACCATTTTCATACACTGTAAAGTCTCAGCCTCAGCCAAAGCCAAGAGGAGGCCGTGCCAAGCAGCCTGACGGAATGCCAGGATCCTCCCCTCCGCCCTCCAACAAAAAGGGCCAGGAAAAACAAAAACCTGGATGATGCCACGGCTACATTCCTCTTCCATGCAACTATTGCCATTAGCTCGGCCCCTGATTCCCAAGAGTCTTTTGGCTGCATGAAGGCAAATAAATTAAAAGAAATGGAAGAGGACCAGTGCATTATTTGCGAGGAAATCATCCCCAAGGCCCTGAACAAGGGGAAGAAGGGCCTAATCAGCCCTAAAACACACCTCTGCGAATTTGATCATCTTCCTCCATCACCTCCACCAACAACACAGCCACCCCACCCACCACAGCAGCATGGCAGGCCGTGGCCAATGCAGCAACACCCCCAACAAGGCCACTGGGCTGGGGATTATCCCCAATATCATTTATAATTTTCTTTTTGTTTAATTTTTTTTTTGGGTGCAGAGAATGCATTTTTGATTTCATTTCTTTCATTTGTGTGGAAGGAAGTGTTGAGAGCGATGGCCTGGGTTCGGTGTGGTCTGGCAAAAAAATGCAGGCTGTGTAAGACCACAGCCTCGGGACATATATGTCATCTGCTGCTGCTCCCGATCTCTCGGGGTCCAGGACCGTATTGTGCTCCCTATTGAATGGACTCCTCAGGTTACCAATTTTGACAGTCAAATAATTGATGTCTGCCCTGGGGTACAAACGCTTCACCAATTCCAACTGTTTCTCCATCATTGCCTTCCTATTGATTTTGATATGACCTTGTGCTCCCTATTGAAATAAAATGTTTGATTTTACCAAAATACTTGGCTATGTGTTTTACTTAAAGGACAGTTTGTTTGTGAGTAGGCAGGTACATTTCAAAAATACAATGTCAAATTAACAAGGGACACCAACATTGTATCTTTGAGGTTAAAAAATGTTGTTGTGGTAACTTGACACAAAAAAAAAAAAAAGAAAAAAATTATTCTGGAGATCACTAGAAAAACAAAAAAAATTATTATGGAGATCACTAGAAAAAAAAATAAAATTAATTTATTATTCTGGAGATCACTAGAAAAACCAAAAAAAAAAAATTATTCTGTAGATCACTAGAACAAAAATAAAATAATAAATATGTTTGTCAGAACTCTGCGAATATCACCAGCAAAGCAGCTTCATTATTATACCATTATAAAGTAGAAGAAAATGCGCTGCATTTCGAGACTTCATAATTTGCCGCGTCACGAATGTGATATCTCCATTACAAACGCTAGTTTTACAAGACAGAGCACTTCCTTGCTTCCGAGCATGCATGTTTGTACTTTGGACTTTTGTCCAACGGACTTGTGTACACACGATCAGAAAATCCGACAACACACATTTGTTGGCGGAAAATTTGAACACATGCTAGCCAACATTTGTTGGCGGAAAGTCCAACTGTCCAATGGAGCATACACACGGTCGGATTTTCCGCCGATGGCCTGACAGCCAACATTTCCCGTCGGAAAAATCCAATCGTGTGTACGGGCCTTTAGTGTTAGGAGAAGGGAGGGGTCATTTTTAGAATTAGTTAGCTTTACCCTGGAATTCTTCTTTAAGCACTTCCCATCTGGCCACTTTATTTAAACTGCCAGATAGGACAAACTTAGATATAAGAGGGCATATGTACATACAGCCTCCTGCATCGGCCAATCCAACCCGGCTACTAAAGTGTGCAGCGGCGCACTGTGTGCTCACTGTGTCACCCAAACACAGCAGACCACAGATTAGGATACAGGTGAAATTGATCCTGTGTCATGTGATCACTGTGACCAATCACAGCTCTATGCCTGCATCCTTTGGGCCATTTCCTGTCACAGCGATCGGCCGTGAGAAGAAACCGACTGCTTACTACAGTCATTGGGACTGTAATAAGCGATCAGAGTGTAAAACATTTTTAAAAAAACACAGATAACCACCCCCGCCAAGCAGTACAGTGTCACTATGATGCTCTGCTCTATGGTGATCAGAGCTGTGAGTAGACCTGTGTTCACATGCATAGAAAGAGCATTTGAAACAAAGCCAATTTACATGAGCCCTAATATCTTTAAACATATCCGGGCTTTACGTTAGTGTAGGTGCATGCCCGGGGCACCTATTGGCAAGTAACACTGGGCAAACTCATGTTCTGTCACCAAAAAACAGAGTCATATGGAAAGCTATTACATCTGACCGTATATGTATTGCCAAGATAGTTTGAGGAAATGTTATCCAGCAATCCCTGTCTGAAAAATCAGCCTGATCCTCTGATTCTCTGCATTAGCATCACAGCTTTGCCAAAAACCTTCAGTTAAAACATATGCCCACCCTATTTTTAAACAATAAAGAACCAGTGTCATACAGATAATATCATCCTTCTGCTGATTTTTTTTATTGTGTATTCACTAATGCAATAATGGCGGGGCCACTAATAACTTAGAAAGGTGGCCCCAAGGAATTGGTACCTCTCTCACCTCCCTTTCATTTAAAGCCCATATCCACCTTTGTGGGGTTAAAAAAAATGCCAGCAATGTACACAGAGTGCAGTTACTGTATGGGAACCCTGAAAATTAGCTTTGTTTAATAAACCTCCCCATCTCCTTATGGCTCCCTTTGAAACAGCCACGTCTGTAGATGGCAGGCAGTCTGTGTGTGTTTCCAGCTACAGCACACAGTGTAGGAACTACAATGTAGTTCAGGGGTAGTCAAACCCTGGAAAGGTGGAGATCGACCTGAACAACAAGGAAGAGATTGATCAAAAAACACCTGCTAGTTAATTTAAGGATAAAGCAAGGCCCCATTAAAAAGTGAGGAAGGTTTGAATACTAAGTAGGTAACACAGATCAGGAGTAAGTTGTGCAATGATCACAGCTCAGTACAACCCCTGGCAAAAATTATGGAATCACCAGTCCCTGAGGATGTTCCTTCAGTTGTTTATTGTTGTAGAAAAAAAGCAGATCACAGACATGGCCAAAAACTAAAGGCATTTCAAATGGCAACTTTCTGGCTTTAAGAAACACTAAAAGAAATCAAGAAAAATAATTGTGGTGGCCAGTAGCAGTTAGATTTATAGAACAGGCACAAGGAATAAATTATGGAATCACTCAATTCTGAGGAAAAAATTATGGAATCACCCTGTAAATTTTCATTACAAACACTAACACTTGCATCAGATAAATCTGCTTGTCAGTATGTAGGTAAAGAGGGTAAATCATCACGCAGTGTTGCACAAGATGTTGGTTGTTCACAGTCGGCTGTGTCTAAAACATGGACCAAATACAAACAACATGGGAAGGTGGTTAAAGGCAAGCATACTGGTAGACCAAGGAAGACATCAAAGGGTCAAGACAGAAAACTTAAAGCAATATGCCTTGAAAACAGAAAATGTACAACAAAACAAATGAGGAACAAATGGAAGGAAACTGGAGTCAATATCTGTGACCGAACTGTAAGAAACCGCTTAAAGGAAATGGGATTTACTTACAGAAAAGCTAAAAGAAAGCCATCTCTAACACCTAAACACAAAAAAACAAGGTTACAATGGGCTAAGGAAAGGCAATCGTGGACTGTGGATGATTGGATGAAAGTCATATTCAGTGATGAATCTCGAATCTGCATTGGGCAAGGTGATGATGCTGGAACTTTTGTTTGGTGCCGTTCCAATGAGATTTATGCAGACGACTGTCTGAAGAAAACATGCACATTTCCACAGTCAATTATGATATGGGGCTGCATGTCAGGTAAAGGCACTGGGGAGATGGCTGTCATTAAATCTTCAATAAATGCACAGGTTTACATTGAAATTTTGGACACTTTTCTTATCCCATCTATTGAAAGGATGTTTGGGGATGATGAAGTCATTTATCAAGATGATAATGCATCTTGCCATAGAGCAAAAACTGTGAAAAAATTCCTTGAAGAAAGACACATAAGGTCAATGTCATGGCCTGCAAACAGTCCTGATCTCAATCCAATTGAAAATCTGTGGTGGAAGTTAAAGAAAATGGTCCATGACAAGGCTCCAACCTGCAAAGATGATTTGGCAACAGCAATCAGAGAAGGCTGGAGCCAGATTGATGAAGAGTACTGTTTATCACTCATTAAAGTGGGGTTCCACCCAAAAAACAAAAATACCTGTAAAAATTCTAAAAAAAAAAACAAAAAAACATTTGGATATTTTTTTTTTTTTCACTTACCTCTAAATGCCTGTTGCTAGGTGGTCCCTCGTAGTCTGCCTGTTCCTTTGCCTGGGCTGGTGACATCACTTCCCCCCAGGCACAGGAAGGGCTCCGCTCTGCTCCCTCCCTCCTGTCAATCATCTGGGACCCAATACAGGTCCCAGGTGATTGAGTGGCCAATCACAGCGCGCGGCGCCGCTCGCGCATGTGCAGTAGGTGCCAGGCTGTGAAGCCACAGCCCGGCGCCCACAGTTGAAATGCCGGCACCGACGAGCGGAGGGGGGGGACGAGCGGGGCTTCGATCCCCCGCATCGCTGGACCCAGGGACAGGTAAGTGTCCAATTAAAAGTCAGCAGCTGCAGTATTTGTAGCTGCTGACTTTTAATTTTTTTTTTTTTTGACGGCCCCCCTTGGTGGAACTCCTCTTTAAGTCAATGCCTCAGAGACTGCAAGCAGTTATAAAAGCCAGAGGTGGTGTAACAAAGTACTAGTGATGTGTTGGAGTGTTATTTTGTTTTCCATGATTCCATAATTTTTTCCTCAGAGTTGAGTGATTCCATCATTTATTCCCTGTGCTTGTTCTATAAATCTAACTGTTACTGGCCCCCACAATTATTTTTCTTGATTTCTTTTAGTGTTTCTTAAAGCCAGAAAGTTGCCATTTGAAATGCCTTTAGTTTTTGGCCATGTCTGTGATCTGCTTTTTTTCTACAACAATAAACAACTGAAGGAACATCCTCAGGGACTAGTGATTCCATAATTTTTGCCAGGGGTTGTAGTATGTAACACACAGTGCAGGGGTGAGGAATAAGCAACACAGCAGGGGACAGGAGTTTCTTAGAAGTCAGAAGTATGTAACACACAGTGCAGACCTCAAGAGTAATGCAGAATACAGGGGTAAGGAGTATGCAATGCAGGGGTCAGGGGTAACACAGAGTTTGAAAGTATGTAACAGAGTGCAGAGGTCACTAGTATGCAACCCAGACTGCAGAGACCAGTAGTATGTTTCAGGGGCCAAGCCCCCAGTCAATATATCTCAGAGCCCAGCACCACATCATAAGACCCAGCCGCCCATTCAGTTTATCTCAGAGCCCAGCTCTCCAGTGAGTACATCACATGGCCCAGTCCCCCAGTCGCTAAATCTCAGGGCCCAGTCCCTCAGTTAGCACATCTTGGGGCTCAAGCCCCCCAGTCAATACATCTCAAGACCCAACCCCCTATTCCCAGTCAGTGCATCTCAGGGCAGAGCACAAATGATCACTCTGCCAATTACTTGGATGCTTTATGTTAGATTATACCCATTTAACCACCACCACTAAATTTTACAGTAAAAACTAAAACTTTATGCATAATTTATAATACATATATCCATTACACTTTTTACCTTTGCTTTTTGTAAGTTTTACCTACAATCACCACAACTAAAGGGCCTTTTTACCACTTTTTAAATCATATATATTTTTTACTGTATATACATCCTCCACCCCTTGGATCCATAGTGAAAATGTTTTTGTCATATTTTATGTATTTCATCCAGTGTACTATACAATTTTTCCAGATGAAGTGGCCACTAAAGAGCCACAAATCGTGCTGATGGTGTTTTTAACCTGTTTACATGATCAATGAATACTGACCTTCCTGAAGAATCCACTTGGAAGCACCTTTTTATGGAGTGGGCACCTATGCTGACCACAAACTGGTTCCATTTTGGGGCATTATTATATATATATATATATATATATATATATATATATACACACACACACACAGTAGCTCATAACGGTACACCCCTTATATTTTTATAAATCTTTTGTTATATCTTTTCATATGACAACACTGAAGAAATGACACTTTTCTACAATGTAAAGTAGTGAGTGTACAGCTTGTATAACAGTGTCAGTTTGCTGTCCCCTCAAAATAACTTAACACACAGCCATTAATGTCTAAACCGCTGGCAACAAAAGTGAGTACACCCCTAAGTGAAACTGTCCAAATTAGGCCCAAAAGTGTCAATATTTTGGCCACCATTATTTTCCGGCACTGCCTTAACCTTCTCAGGCATGTTCACTAGAGCTTCACAGGAGTCCTCTTCCACTCCTCCATGACGACATCACGGATCTGGTGGATGTTAGAGACCAAGTTGCACTCATCCATCTGCCGTTTGAGGATGCCCCACAGATGCTCAATAGGGTTTGGCCAGTCCATCACCTTTACCTTCAGCTTCTTTAGCAAGGCAGTGGTCATCTTGGAGTTGTGTTTGGGGACGTTCTCATGTTGGAATACTGCCCTGTGACCCAGTCTCCAAAGGGAGGGGATCATGCTCTGTTTCACTATGTCACTGTACATGTTGGTATTCATGGTTCCCTCAATGAACTGTAGCTCCCCAGTGCCGGCAGCACTCATGTAGTCCCAGACCATGACACTCCCACCACCATGCTTGACTGTAGGCAAGACACACTTGTCTTTGTACTCCTCACCTGGTTGCCGAAACACACGCTGTGCACCATCTGAACCAAATACGTTTTTTCTTGGTCTCACCCGACCACAGGACATGGTTCCAGTAATCCATGTCCTTAGTCTGCTTGTCTTCAGCAAACTGTTTGCGAGCTCTCTTGTGCATCATCTTTAGAAGAGGCTTCCTTCTCGGACGACAGCCATTCAGACCAATGTGATGCGTATAGTCTGAGCACTGACAGGCTGACCCCCTACTCCTTCAACCTCTGCAGCAATGCTGGCAAAAACAACCTCTGGATATGACGCTGAGCATGTGCACTCAACTTCTTTGGTCGACCATGGCGAGGCCTGTTCTGAGTGGAACCTATCCTGGTAACCACTGTATGGTCTTGGCCACCATGTTGCAGCTCATACATACTGTGTATGTGCATGTGTATATATATATATATATATATATATATATATATATATATATATATATATGCAGTATCTCACAAAAGTGAGTACACCCCTCACATTTTTGTAAATATTTTATTATATCTTTTCATGTGACAGCACTGAAGAAGTGATACTTTGCTACAATGTAAAGTAGTGCTCATACAGCTTGTATTACAGTGTAAATTTTCTGTCCCCTCAAAATAACTCAACTCACAGCCATTAATGTCTAAACCGCTGGGGCAACAAAAGTGAGTACACCCCTAAGTGAAAATGCCCAAATTGGGCCCAATTAGCCATTTTCCCTCCCCGGTGTCATGTGATGTGTTGATGACTCTTGATGTGTTACAAGTTCTCAGATGTGAATGGGGAGCAGGTGTGTTAAATTTGGAGTTATCGCTCTCACTCTCTCATGCTGGTCACTGTAAGTTCAACATGGCACCTCATGGCAAAAACTCTCTGAGGATCTGAAAAAAGAATTATTGCTCTACATAAAGATGGCCTAGGCTATAAGAAGATTGCCAAGACCCTAAAACTGAGCTGCAGCATGGTGGCCAACACCGTACAGCGGTTTAACAGGACAGGTTACACTCAGAACAGGCCTCGCCATGGTCAGTTGAGTGCCTGTGTTCAGCGTCATATCCCGGAGGTTGTCTTTGGGAAATAGAAATTTGAGTCCTGCCAGTATGGCTGCAGAGGTTGAAGGGGTGGGGGGTCAGCCTGTTAGTGCTCAGACCATATGCCACACACTGCATCAAATTGGTCTGCATGGCTGTCGTCCCAGAAGCAAGCCTCTTCCAAAGATGATGCACAAGAAAGCCCGCAAACAGATTGCTGAAGACAAGCAGACTAAGGACATGGATTACTGGAACCATGTCCTGTGGTCTGATGAGACCAAGATAAACTTAATTGGCTCAGATGGTGTCAAGCGTGTGTGGCGGCAACCAGGTGAGGAGTACAAAGGCAAGTGTGTCGTCTTGTCTATAGTCAAGCATGGTGGTGAGCGTGTCATGTTCTGGGGCTGTATGAGTGCTGCCAGCACTGGGGAGCTACAGTTCATTGAGGGAACCATGAATGCATACATGTACTGTGACATACTGAAGAAGAGCATGATCCCCTCCCTTTGGAGACTGGGACGCAGGGCAGTATTCCAACGTAACGACCCCAAACACATCTCCAAGATGACCACTGCTTTGCTAAAGAAGCTGAAGGTAATGGTGATTGATTGGCCAAGCATGTCTTCAGACCTAAATCCCATTGAGCATCTGTGGGGCATCCTCAAACGGAAGGTGTAGGAGCGCAAGGCCTCTAACATCCACCAGCTCCATGATGTCATCATGGAAGAGGACTCCAGTGGCAACCTGTGAAGCTTTAGTGAACTCCATGCCCAAGAGGGTTAAGGCAGTGCTGGAAAATAATAGTGGCCACATAGAATATTGACACTTTGGGCCCAATTTGGACATTTTCACTTAGGGCTGTACTCACTTTTGTTGCCAGCGGTTTAGACATTAATGGCTGTGTGTTAAGTTATTTTGAGGGGACAGCAAATTTACACTGTTATACAAGCTGTACTACTTTACATTATAGCAAAGTGTAATTTCTTCAGTGTCGTCACATGAAAAGATATAATAAAATATTTACAAAATGTGAGGGGTGTACTCACTTCTGTGAGATACTATATATATATATATATATAGCCTCTAGGCTGGAAGTAGTTAAAAACAAACACATTTTAAAGCATTTTCAAATGACATTCATCAAATCATTGAATGTACTGAGAATGTTCGTATGAAGGTTTGTTGAAAATCTACTTCTATATGGCCAGCTTAAGCGTTTTGGACATTTAAAAGTTGTTTAGGTTGGTATTAAAGCCTAAGTTAAAGTTAAATTCACAGTTTATTTAAACCCAACAAGGTCACGGTCATAAGTTCTATGATAAACTCTTTTTGTTTGTTTTTATTTGTTATTTGGGTACGTAATTGTGGTATTGTGAGTGGCTATGGGGTGTGCAATCCAATACATGATGTTTCTCTTATGTCTGCTTGGAGTTTTACTCCATTATGGTTTATTTAACCTTCATTCAGTGCCATATATTAGCTCCAAAATATTTTCTTACACCATTGAGGGGGATATACGGTAAAGTAGTGCTAGAGCTCCCCCTTATGGTTTAAGTACACATTGCAGCCTAATATGCATTGCTAAAGGGTAGTAATCTGGAATTCTTATGGACCTCTGTTTTAAAGGAAAGCTTTGCTAAGGTAAAAATAGATGCTGCCATTTCTGACTTCTCGTGCAAATGCTAGTTTCTGGTTGGCAAGATACGGATCATCTTGCTTCAATAATGTTTGTCATACACCTGAAAAAAACATGCAGATAATGACTTATGACTTTAACTTTCCTGATCTGCATACTGATTCCAGGTTAGTGACTCAAAAAGTCTTTAAGCCAGTAAACCAGAACAGTAGCCTCACAATTAGGATTTTAAAAGATCAGCAGACAGCCCCCATGTTTTTCAATGGTTCATATTTATTTAGCCAAATATGTTTGAAATTATATGGCCTGAAACATGTTGTTATTATTATTATACAGGATTTATATAGCGCCAACAGTATAAAAGGGAGACAGTACAGTTAAAATACAATAAAATACAAGAGAGTTAAGAGAGCCCTGCTCATAAGAGCTTACAATCTAGTGCCCCATACACACGGTCAGATTTTCAGCCGGAAAATGTTCGATGGGAGCTTGTTGTTGGAAATTCTGACCGTGTGTAGGCTCCATCGGACATTTTCCATCGGAATTTCCGTCACACAAAATTTGAGATCTGGATCTCAAATTTTCCGACAACAAAATCCGTTCTTGTAAATTCCGATCGTGTGTGGAATTTCCGTCACACAAAATTTGAGATCTGGATCTCAAATTTTCCGACAACAAAATCCGTTCTCGTAAATTCCGATCGTGTGTACACAATTCCGAGCACAAAGTTCTACGCATGCTTAGAATCAAGTACAAGACAGAAGCACTCGGCCTGGTAAAACTAGCGTTCGTAATGGAGATAGCACATTCGTCACGCTGCAATTTTTAAAATCTTTTAATGCAGCGCATTCTCGGTTTGCATTTAGCCCATGACAGGGGGATTCGGACGTCCCTGCCTTAGAGGGCGGAGCACCTTATCCGCCCTCGTATGCCCTCCACGCTCGACAGTGTGATGTGGGCAATGCGCACGCATCTCCTCAGGGAGTACGCGCGCATCTCTGCAGGGACGTCTGGACCGGAAGTGATGCCGGAGGTCGCTTGCGACCTTTTCACTTCCGGTAGGACCGTGCGGATTTAGGATGGGGACGCCGGCGTGCTGTCGAACAGACGCACCCTGCGATCCCCCATCGGAATTGGCAAGTACTGGCTGTCTTTGCCAAGATCAGGATCTCAGAACCGCTTGGCACTCCTATAATAGGTAAGCTCTTTGCTCTCATGCCCTTATTCTTACATGTGAATGGTGGCGTATTGCCATATACTTTGCTCTGCGGCGTTGCTTATTGGCCTTTGTGATCATGTACATGCTATGCTTTGGCATGTTAGCATGTCCCTGTCTCACTATTGGGCCATCACTGTTCCACAATGCCTTACCAGATGGACTGGATGTCATTTTTTCTGACACCCTCCACTGCTAATACCTTAATCACATTTGCTATAACTGTAGATGGCACTCTTTACTTGAATCTTGGTTTAGATACCCTTGCAACTACTACACCGCTTCAAGTTTACATTTTAATATATTTATATTCTCCATTATTAAATCAGTAACCCCCTTCTAAAAGTGATGCTTGACTGCTGATGTCGACCTTTTGATAGCTTGACACTATGACTTCTGATGTCGACCTTTTGATAGCTTGACACTATATATAACATATTGCTGCATAAGAGGGTGAACTTTTCAGTCTACCCTCTATACTTATACCCTTGCCCATCTGAAACTATAATGTGGGGCAATTGATACAGCATCATTTTTGTATTTCCATATATATCTCTCTTTATAAGGAAACAATAATCAAGGAATTTTTCCTTTATTGTATTTCTTGCCAGGTTTCTGCCTGTTTCTCTGCGCGGTCCAGTTCCCCTGTCGGCGTTACCCACTGGGTTCTGGCACCTACGGGTATTCTGCTCCAGGTGATGTACTAGGGGACATCCGGCAATGGTGGTGGCTGCTTTTTTGTCTTCTAGATTTGCAATAGATTAGGTGAGCATAACTACTATTTTCTTGCCATGCTTTATGTACTATGGTCTTTATTTGCTGATGGCCATCATGCAGTTACATTCTTAATGATTACTTGTTCTTTATACAATCTAGAATAAATCAGTGATGTCCTTTATGCCCTGACGAAGCAAAACTATATGCGAAAGATGTCGGCTGACTGATCACAAATGATTTCTGAACATAAGCTATTGTATGGTCATCTTGATGTTTTCTTGCTATGTCTGTAATGTATATATACTTTTAATATTTTCAAATAAAATTTAAATTTTTTTATATTAACCCGTGCTGGTTTGGCTCACCACTAACAGACACAATATGTCCCTCCAAAATCCCACTATACCAGAGAGAGTAATATCTCTCTCTTTACTTTTGTCTCATATTTAGGGATTGGGAGTCTCATCTCTGTTTTTTCCCTGTCAATAGCCCAACCATTTATTATCATAAAGGAGATAGCACATTCGTCACGCTGCAATTTTTAAAATCTTTTTATGCAGCACATTCTCTTCTTCTTTAGAATGCTAGAATAATGAAGTTGTTTTGCTGCTGATATTCACACAGAGTTCTGAAAAAAATTATTTCTTTATTATTTCTCTGATCTCCTGAATATTTTATTTTTTGGTTTACGGCAGATCTCCATAATAATGTATTTTAATTTTTGTTTATATATATATATATATATATATATATATATATATATTTTTTTTTTATCAAGATCTTCTTGTTTTTTTTTCTATTGCTCTCCATAATATTGTTTTTCGTTTTGTGTGTCAAGTTACCACAACACCACTATTATCTTGTATTTTTTTAACCTCAAGGAGGTTGCTTTGTGTTGGTATCCCTTGTTAATTTGACATTGTATTTTGGAAATGTACCTGCCTACTCACAAACAAACTGCCTTTTTGAACTAAAACACATATAGGCAAGTATTTGTGAATACAAAATAGCCATTTATTATGGGTCATAACAAAATAAAGAGGAAGGCAACGCTGGAGAAACTGGTGAAGTTGGCAAAGCCTTTGTACCCCAGGGCACACATCAACTATTTTACACACCAAATTGGTAGCCTGAGGAGTCCATATAATAGTGAGCACAATCTGGTCCCGGAAGACAAGAGATCAGGAAAAGCAGCAGATGACATATATCTCCCCAGGCTGTGGTCATACCACAGCCTGCATCTTTTGTCAGACCAGACTGAACCCAGGCCATCATTTTCTTGTCTTACTTTCACTCGTCCTTCCCTGCTTGCTTCCAGGCTGTGGCTGTGGTGTTGGAGGTGTGGCAGGAGGAGGAGGATGGTCCAACTCACACAGGTGTGTTTTGGTTATGATTTGGCCCCTCAACCCCTTATTTAGGGTTGTATACATAATTTCCTCACACAAGAGGCATTGGCCCTCCTCCATTTCCTGCATTTTGCTGGCAGTCATGCAGGCAAAGGCCTCTTGAAGAGTGGGGGTGGCTCTGAGGGCCGCCTTAGCCTCCTGAATCAGCCCAAGCACTGCCTCCTGCACATTACTCCCCTTCCTGGGCCTTTTGGTTGGAAGGCGGAGGGGAGGGACCTGGGATTCTGTCAGGCTACTGGGCATGGCCACCTCCTGGCTGCCATTTACCCCCGCCACCTCCTGGCTGCCACATTCGACAGCTTCTTCCTGGCTGCCACATTCCATGCCCTCCTCCTGGCTGCCACATTCCACGCCCTCCTTGTGGCTGAGGCTTTCCTGTGTATGAAAAAAGAACATAGTTTTAATTTTTTGTTCATCAATCACACACAGTTTTCAGCTCATGACTGTTGCAAATTGAATGTTAACAAATGGAAAAGACTATCATTCTGAGCCCAGCATTTTTTCTTCTTGTCCCAAACATTTTTGACCACTACTGTCTATTGATATGTAAAACACTTTATTAAATCAGCAATTAGTGATCAATAATAACATCTCGTTAACATCATTAATTTTACGACCAGAAATATGTTAAACAATGCTATACCTGACTCAAGCCAGGCTCCTCCACTTCTTCTTCCTGGCTGGAAGGCCCAGGTTGGACGTTGGAAGCCTCAGCTGGGGTGGAAGGAAGAGTGGAAGGAAGGGTTGAGAGGGATTACCTGACTTCAGTCTGGTCTGACAGAAAACGCAGTCTGTCATAGTACTGCTGCTGCTCCGGATCTCATGGAATCCTGGACCTTATTGCATTCCCTATTATAAGTGCTCCTCAGCCCACCAATTTTTGCCTTCAAATAGGGGATGGTTGCCGTGGGGATCTGCGGCTTCACCAACTCCAGCAGTTTCTCCAGCGCTGCATGCCTCTTTTGTTTATAATTATAATGTGGATGTTTCACCTGCAGACAGGGCGGCTCCCTGTACTTGTCTATGAATATGAGGAGGAAGTTGTGGTCATTGAAGCCATCCATTTTCTCTGCAAGACACAACACAAGACAAACCCTAATGTCAGGCTAAACTCTCCTAATCTTGTCCCAATATAGGCCTCAATCTATAAGTAGTATAGACCACTGATGCCCCAAGTTCAAAGTGTACCTTCATTCTAACGATCGGTGCTTCCGATACTCCTTCCTCCACTCACAGATTGTACGTACGATGCACGTGTGTTACGCTTTATATACACTGCGCATGTGTGAAACTCCGCCCGCCCCCGACCTTCTTTCTAGTCTATTCCCCGCCCCTTCTCTTTCTGCGCAATGGGGAGAGCACATGGCGGAGAAAGAACAAGTGCATGCAGACAGCAGCAGCAACGACAAAAGTCAGGAGCCACGAATGTCCCGATCCTGGAGGAGATTTAAGGCCTCAAATATGTCCTTTGTAGAGATGGTGGAGATGGTGGACATCTTGAAGAGGGCCGACTATGATGGGAAGCATGGACCTTACCCAAACCCCAATGTCAGAAAGGCCAAGATCATGGCTAAAGTTGTGAAGAGTCTGCCCAGGAATTTTGGGGTACGGCGATCCAAGGATCAACTGAGGAAACGCTGGTCAGACCTAAAATTGAGGGAGCACGATCAGTACAGAAGGATCAAGAGAGTTTGTCAGGGAAGACCAGCCAGTACTCAAGATGGTCGACAGAGAAGTCGACCTGTGACCTCAGCCTGTCAGGGAAGACCAGCCAGTACTCAAGATGGCCGACGGAGAAGTCGAGCTGTGACCTCAGCCTCTGCCAGAACACCTTCGGTGCACCTGTGTGCACATGACCAAGAGGCTATTTAAACTTGGTCTGTGCTTGCATCCAGTGCTGTCCGTTCTACAGCGTTCCCGTGTGTTCCTGCCTGCTTACTTCTGATACCTGTACCTGTTTACCGACCCGGCTTGCCTTGACTCCGCTACCTGCTGCCTGCACCTGACCCGGCTTGTTCTGACCTCCGCACCTGCCTGCTCCTTCTACTACCACGCTGCCAGCCCGTTGCCGACCCGGCCTGTGTCCTGACTACGCTTTTGCCTCCGCTTCTGCTCCTGAGGTTCCCGCCAGTGTATGACCCGGTCTGCTTAACCTTCCTCTTCCGCCAGTTGGAGAATCCTGCTCAAGCACCGTGCCCCCTGCTGCTGTTCCCAGTTCCAGTAAGACGACCCGTCAGGCACTCGTGTGACTCTGCACTTCTGCGCCTCCTGTCTGCTCTATCAGGGGGCCAGAATCAGAGGAGTAAGAGAGGCCGCTCCCTGCATATCAGGCTCTACTGTCAGGTACATGACAGTAACGGACAGCCATGTCTGAGCCTGCGCAGGGACCCTCTCCCATGGATGAACTTTGCCAGCACCTGGCCGGCCTGGCACAAGCTGTCAAGGTCTTGCAGCGGGGCTACACTCAGCTGGAGGGACACCTACAGACTCTGGCGGACTCTGCCATCCCTCAGGGACCGTCATTAGCATCCGCTTCCTCCCAAGGATCCTCTCCTGCTCCTGCAGTGGTTATGCTTCCACCTGAGCCCAGGGTACCAACCCCAGACCGGTTCCTGGGTGAACGCAGCAAGTTTAGAGAGTTCCGGAACGCATGCGAACTTCACTTCGCCCTTCAACCCCTCACCTTCTCTTTGGAAGCTACAAAAGTCGGCTTTGTGATCTCCTTGCTGCAAGGCGAGCCACAGTCCTGGGCCCACCGCCTCCTGGAACAGAAGGCCGAATGTTTATCGGACTTAACTACATTCTTCAGTGCCATGGCCCAGCTGTATGAAGATCCCCAGCAGACGGCTTCAGCAGAAGCAGCCCTTCATGCACTCCAACAGGGTCGTAAGGCAGTGGAAGATTACGTCTCAGAATTTAGACGATGGGCATTTCACACGAATTGGAACAACGATGCCCTACGCTACCAATTCCGCATGGGCCTCTCCGAACCGCTCAAGGATGAGCTAGCGCGGGTAGAGGTACCCTCTACCCTCGAAACCTTGATTGATCTATCCATTCAGGTCGATCGCCGGCTGAGAGAACGAAGACTAGTGAGAGCGGCAGCTCCATCCCGTCCGGTATGGATGTTACCCCGGGTACCCAGTTCATTCAATCCAGCCCCACCTGCTCCGGCCACTCCGGCTCCTGACGCTCTGGAACCTATGCAGCTCGGCCTGCTGCGTCCCTCTCTCTCCACCGAAGAGCGACAACGGCGTCGCCAGCAGAACCTGTGCCTATACTGTGGGGGATCCGGACATTACATGAGGTCCTGCCCAGTGAAACCTCGTAAGTCCCTATCCACTACTGACTTTCTAGATGTGTTTAGCAAGAAAGGGGCAGAGATCTTCCCTCCTCTCCGGTCTTACGACTGCCCTATAGAGCTACTTCCTGGAGCTGAAGTCCCTTTTGGGAGAATTTTCCCCTTGTCTGAAAGCGAGCTGGTAGCGCTAAAGGACTACATCAATGACAATCTAAGGAAAGGGTTCATCCGCCCTTCTACGTCTCCAGCTGGGGCGGGGATTTTCTTTGTTGAGAAAAAGGATCATTCATTAAGGCCCTGTGTGGATTACCATAAGCTCAACAAGGTTACGGTGAAGAACCGTTATCCACTTCCACTAGTTCCCGAACTTTTTCAGAGACTTGGTTCCACTACCATATTTACCAAACTGGATCTTCGGGGTGCCTATAATTTGGTGCGCATTCGAGAAGGTGACGAGTGGAACACTGCCTTCCACACACGATTTGGGCATTTTAAGTATCTCGTGATGCCCTTCGGACTCTGTAACTCCCCGGCCACGTTCCAGCACTTCATTAATGACGTCCTCATAGACTTCCTGGACTTATTCGTTATTGTATACCTTGATGATATGCTAATCTTTTCTTCCTCCTTAGATCACCACCGCAGACACGTCAGAAGCGTACTAACTTGCCTTCGACAACATGGATTGTACGCCAAACCCGGGAAGTGCGAGTTTGAATGCCAGAGTATCCAGTTCCTGGGCCTGATCATTTTCACCTAGGGCATCAAGATGGATCCCCAGAAGGTCACGGCTATCCTGGACTGGCCTATTCCATGTGACAAGAAAGGCATTCAACGCTTCATAGGCTTTGCAAACTTTTACCGAAAATTTATTTGGGGGTTTTCAACAATCATTGCCCCCATTACACAACTCACCAAACAGGGTTCCAGATTCCGCTGGTCTCCAGAGGCTCAGACAGCCTTTGAGGCGCTGAAGAAGTTTTTCACGTCCACACCCGTTTTGAAGCACCCCGACTTAGCCTTACCTTATGTCTTAGAAGTGGATGCCTTGGAAATAGCGGTTGGAGCTATCTTATCTCAAAGACAGGGTTCCAAGGCCCTGTTGCACCCAGTCGCATTCTTCTCGCGTAAATTGTCTAGCGCCGAGAAGAATTATGATGTCGGGGATCGTGAACTTTTAGCGATTAAGGCAGCACTAGAAGAATGGAGATACCTTCTTGAGGGAGCTGCACATCCAATCCTAATCTATACAGACCACAAAAATCTAGAATATCTAAGGACAGCAAGAAGATTGAGACCCCGTCAGGCCAGGTGGCACTTTTTTTTTTCTAGATTTACCTCTCACCTGACATACAGATCCGGATCCAAGAACATAAAGTCGGATGCACTATCATGCATGTTCAGCAAATCTCAAGATGTCTCTCCCCCGGATACGATCCTGTCCTCTGGGAATTTCCTTCTTCTACAAGGGGACTTAATGACTCAGATCAAGCAAGCCTCTGTGGGAAGTTCTACACCACCCGGGACCACCTTACGGACACGGGAGGGGCTACTCTGGTATGAGGATAAGATCTTTGTGCCAGAGGATCTGCGAACAGCCACTTTGGGTATGTGCCATGATCATGCGCTGGCAGGGCACTTCGAGGTCAGCAAGACTTCTGAACTTGTGCAGCGAACTTTCTGGTGGCCGGGGGTGGCGAAGGACTGCAGGAAATACGTGGAATCTTGTACCACTTGTATCCGTAATAAGAACAGCAAATCCAGGGCCTGGGGTCTGTTGAAGCCATTACCTGTCCCAAATATACCGTGGAGAATGATCTCAATTGATTTCATTGTGAAGCTGCCCCCATCCGAGGGCTACAGTACTATTCCGGCAAACATCGTCTCAGACTGAGGGGTCCAGTTTACCTCCAAATTCTGGAGATCCTTGTGTGAATCTTTGGGGATTGAACTGTCATTTTCCTCAGCCTATCACCTGCAAACTAATGGTCAGACAGAAAGGACCAACCAAACACTGGAACAATATCTGCGCTGCTTTTCTTCCTTCCCACAAGACGATTGGGTGTCCCTACTTCCTTTAGCCGAGTTTGCCTACAATAATTCTTCTCACTCAGCCACGAAACAATCTCCTTTCTTCGCAAACTATGGGTTTCATCCTTCCTTTCTGTTTAATAATATTCCGGAATGCCCTGATTTCTTTAACTCCAACAACAAGTTGTTACAAGAGATGATGGCCAAGACTCAGGCTTACAATAAACAGATCTTCGACAAGAAGAGAAGAGGGGAGTTGATCCTGAACCTGGGGGACCAAGTCTGCCTAGCCACAACGAACCTAAAATTAGCCTGTCCCTCGAGGAAATTAGGCCCCAGATTCGTGGGACCTTTCCCTGTAAAGAGGCAGATTAACGATGTCGCCTATGAACTGGAATTACCGGAGACCTTCAGGATCCACCCTGTGTTCTATATAGCCTTACTGAAGCCCGCTATCCCCAACTCTTTTCTGGATCGGAATACAGAGCCACCCGAACCCCTGGTAATAGACGGCGAAGAGGAATTTGAAATAGAGGCGATTTTAGATTGCAGGAGAAGGAGAGGTCAAGTTCAATACCTTATTAAATGGAGGGGTTACGGTCCTGAAGACAACTCGTGGGAACCTGAAACCAACATTCATCCAAACCTTTAAGAGGACCTATCCTGACAAAGTAGCCAGATTGGGCATCCGGAGGCTGCCCGTTAGGGGGGGCAATGTCAGGGAAGACCAGCCAGTACTCAAGATGGCCGACGGAGAAGTCGACCTGTGACCTCAGCCTGTCAGAGAAGACCAGCCAGTACTCAAGATGGCCGACGGAGAAGTCGACCTGTGACCTCAGCCTCTGCCAGAACACCTTCGGTGCACCTGTGTGCACATGACCAAGATGCTTTAAACTAATTTAAACTTGGTCTGTGCTTGCATCCAGTGCTGTCCATTCTACAGCATTCCCGTGTGTTCCTGCCTGCTTACTTCTGATACCTGTACCTGTTTACCGACCCGGCTTGCCTTGACTCCGCTACCTGCTGCCTTGCACCTGACCCGGCTTGTTCTGACTTCCGCACCTGCCTGCTCCTTCTACTACCACGCTGCCAGCCCGTTGCCGACCCGGCCTGTGTCCTGACTACGCTTCTGCCTCCGCTTCTGCTCCTGACGTTCTCGCCAGTGTATGACCCGGTCTGCTTAACCTGCCTCTTCCGCCAGCTGGAGAATCCTGCTCAAGCACCGTGCCCCCTGCTGCTGTTCCCAGTTCCAGGAAGACGATCCGTCAGGCACTCGTGCGACTCTGCACTTCTGCGCCTCCTGTCTGCTCTATCAGGGGGCCAGAATCAGAGGAGTAAGAGAGGCCGCTCCCTGCATATCAGGCTCTACCGTCAGGTACGTGACAGAGTTCTTCAAAAAAGTAAGTCGTTGTCGTGTGTTCCTATTATTATTATTACTTGCATGCTGCTCCATGTGCTTTTCTTTACTGTTGTACATTTTAAAATGGCAACTTTCAGGTTCGTGGGCACAGTAATCGTTTGGAGTAAACATTGTTCGTTCGCCCACTAATACAAATTTTTTGGCAAATACAGGTTGACTACATTTGTTCAGGCCTATTTGTATTAAAATAAGTTTATGACATTGTTGTCTAGATGGGTTTGTACTAGAATGAAATGCAAACTTGATTCAGTGTAAGGAGAGGACACTCAGTAGCTGTTTACACATCTGGATGCAGGAGCACTAGTGTGGGACACCAGAACAAACTTTAATGGTGTCCCACACAGGTGCTCCAGTGGATACTAGGGGTGTCTCCATGTGTGAAAATTGTACAAAAAAGGTAAGTATTCCAGCTTTAGAAAGGGAAAAAAATAATGTCTTTAGCTTGGAACTCTGCCAAAAAAGACAATTGTACGACACTTCCAAGCAATGTTTCATATTACTATTTCAGCCCTCAAATATCTGTGTGCTAAGTATACCTTTTTTTTTTATTCACATAGGGGAGAAAAGACTCGGGACATCTGAGGACACCAGGGACCCCCACCTCCGAAAGAAAAGCAAATCCCCACACCACAGTCAGAAGATGTGGAGGAGGGAGAGTATTCTGACTCCGATTGTTGTGAAACAATTAATCCCTTGTGAGACCTCTATGCCTGGCCTGTATAAGATATAATCAGTGAGGACAATCCTCATCAGATAGCTTAAACTCACCAATACCGATTTCCATCCACAGATGCTTTATTCTGAACATCAGATTACAGCAGATGACAGGATACAAACAGATGGACAGGTTGTGGTATTGTGCGGTCAAAAGATGATATTGTCTGTGGCTTACAATGGAGAATACATGTGCCCTGCTACATGTGGCTTGTTAACTGCATAGATGACACGGGAAGTACAAACACAGGAAGAAGGGTGGAGCATTACATTCAAAGGAAGTGTGTCATAACATGAGGGAAAAATAAACTTGAGAGACAAGTGCATTACCACAAAGGGTCACTAGATGGCGGCCTGTAAACTAAACATAAAAGTCCATAGAAAAATGGTTAGGAAAACAATATATATAAATTCTATGCCCTGTTGGGGCAGCACAGAGAGGTTTATGAAGTGGGCGAAATAGTGACCCCAACAGGTGATTGTCTGAGACCACAGTTTCAGGTAATAGATGGATGCCTGCATATTTATAATACCTGGTGTGTTTTTTTATTTAAGGTGATGTGGATGTTGTAGAAGAAGATTCGCATTTCACAAGTGCAAGTGCACACGTCGTCATCAGGGCGATCATGGTGTGCAATCGTGATTTACAGAAGATCAAGGAAGACATCAATGATATTGAAAAAAGACTCAAAAACATCATTGATGTTTTAGGCCAAATCTAAAAAACACCGAAAGTCTTCATTTTACCAATTTTTTAAGTATCTTGAAAGCCAAATTTTGAAGATGCACACAGTGTGTCAACATGTGCTATCTGCCATCATGGGATATCAATTTACGCGTTTGGTGGGTGCAACCCCTTCCTCGCAACTAAAGTAGCTGAGAGGAAGGGTTTGCACCCCCGAAACACGTCCATTGATCCCCCATGATGGGAGCTAGCACATGTTGACATTAGGCATGGGATCAGGAGGGAAATCCCCATTTTGACTCTCAGTTTGTGTGCATCTTCAAAATTTGGCTTTCACAATTTGACATCACCCCATCTGATGAAGGCAAGTTCAACACAGTTTGGACATACTAATGTCTGATCTTGCCTTTATTTTTTAAAAGTTGAACTTTGTAAGTTTCTGAGTTGGGTATTGTTTTATGGTTTTAAACATGCCTATGTAACACAAAAAAGGGTATTTGTACTGTCTATACCAAAAATGTTATTCCTAAAATGTGTTGGTTTGTTCAAAAACCCTTTTCTAATGCACATGTGAATGTGCACAGAGTAAAAATGTTAAGACTCAACAATGTGTGGCTTCTTTTTTCCATGCTCAATAGCAGTTTTTGGAGTAAGTTGTTATTTACAGTGACAATGGGCGTTATTTCCTAAAGGCAAATTCACTTTGCACTACAAGTGCACTTGCACTTTTCCTTTAGTAAATAACTCCCACAGTGCTTTATAATTTGCCACAATCATGCCATTTTCGTGACTCCCCAAATTCCTCAAACCCATTCATGGTGCTGAGTAGGGATGAGCCGAACACCACCCGGTTTGGTTCGCAACAGAACCTGCGAACGGACCGAAAATTTGCACAAACGTTAGAACCCCATTGAAGTCTATGGGACTCGAATGTTCGAAATCAAAACTGCTAATTTTAAAGGCTAATTTGCATGGTATTGTCCTAAAAAAGGGTTTGGGGACCCGGGTCCTGCCCCAGGGGACATGTATCAATGCAAAAAAAAGTTTTAAAAACGGCCGTTTTTCCGGGAGCAGTGATTTTAATGATGCTTAAAGTGAAAAAAAAAAGTGAAATATTTATTTAAATATCGTACCTGGGGGGTGTCTATAGTATGCCTGTAAAGTGGTGCGTGTTTCCCGTGCTTAGAACAGTCCCTGCACAAAATGACATTTTTAAAGGAATAAAAGTCATTTAAAACTGCTTGCGGCTTTAATGTAATGTCGGGTCCCGACAATATGGATGAAAATCAGTGAGACAAACAGCATGGGTACCCCCCCCCCCCCCCCCCAGTCCATTACCAGGCCCTTTGGGTTTTGTATGGATATTAAGGGGAACCCCACCCCCAAATTTAAAAAAGGAAAGGCATGTGGCCCCCAGGCCCTATATACTCTGAACAGCAGTATACAGGAGGTGCAAACAAGGCAGGGACTGTAGGTTTGTTGTTAAGTAGAATCTGTTTGTAATTTTGAACTGGTACATTTTTAAAGTGTAACTCCAGCCAAAAAATCTATTTTTAAGCTTTTTGGAAAACATAGGAAAGGGTTATCACCCCTGTGACATTTGTTTTGCTGTCTGTGCTCCTCTTCAGAAGGTTTCACCTCACTTTCTGTCACAATGACAAATGTTTTTAGAAAATTTGGGGTTTTTAGTGAAACAAGGATTGGTGATAAAGCATCAGTAGAAAGGAGAAACGTTTTTCCCATATTAACTCTTACAGGAGAGAATTTCCCTTCCTAGGGGTAGATTTAATCTCACTTCCTGTTGTCTCCTTCCGTTTGCAAGTAGGAGTCGTTTGTAAGTTGGTTGTTTGAAAGTAGGGGCCTGCCCTATATACTCTGCAGAAATTGTGGCCTTAGGTGTTGGTGTTGCCACAACACTGCCACAACACTGTGAGCCCTCACAGGGTCCTGCTGTGAAATATTAGATCAAGAATTGTAATTACATGCCCCTGTTGAACAGGGGCAGAAAAATTGGGCCTTTGCTGATGGTGGTGGTGCTGGTGCCACAACACTGTAAGACCTCATAGTTACTCTTGGTGGGAGCTGGAACAGGCCCTTCTGTGAAATATTAGATTAAGAATTGTAATTACATGCACCTGTTCTGTTAAACAGGGGCAGAAAAATTGGGCCTTTGGTGGTGGTGGTGCTGGTGCCACAACACTGTAAGTCCTCACAGTTACTCTTGGTGGGCGCTGGAATGGGCCCTGCTGTGAAATATTAGATCAAGAATTGTAATTACATGTCCCTGTTGAACAGGGACAGAAAAATTGGGCCTTAGGCACTGGTGCTGGTGCCACAACACTGCAACCCCTCACAGATAGTTGGAGCGCAGGAACGAGCCCTGCTGCAAAGAATTGCACCAAAAATTGTAATTACACGCCCCTGTTGGGGCTGAAAAATTGGGCCTTAGGCACTGGTGATGGTGCCACAACACTGCAACCCCTCACAGATACTCTAGTTGGAGCGCAGGAATGAGCCCTGCTGTAAAGAATTGCATCAAAAATTGTAATTACACGTCCCTGTTGGGGCTAAAAAATTGGGCCTTAGGCACTGGTGCTGGTGCCACAACACTGCAACCCCTCACAGATACTCTAGTTGGAGCGTAGGAATGAGCCCTGCTGCAAATAATTGCATCAAAAATTGTAATTACACGCCCCTGTTAAACAGGGGCTGAAAAATTGGGCCTTAGGCACTGGTGCTGGTGCCACAACACTGCAACCCCTCACAGATACTCTAGTTGGAGCACAGGAACGAGCCCTGCTGCAAAGAATTGCATAAAAAATTGTAATTACACGCCCCTCTTAAACAGGGGCTGAAAAATTGGGCTTTAGCCACTGGTGGCGGCGCCCAGAAACAAAAATATTCTTACAAGCTATCAGCATGATCATTGAGGAGGAAGAGGATAGTCAATCAGCATAACAGGATAGTCACTCAGCATCAGCATAGGCAGTCTTGAAGGGATCTGACATTTCAAAAAAATTTATTTGGTTACATCAACATCAGGTGCTTGGTATCTGGTGGTGATCCAAGACCGATTCATTTTTATGAAGGTCAGTCGATCGACCGAGTCGGTGGACAGGCGCACCCTGTGATCGGTTACAAAGCCTCCAGCAGCACTGAATGTGCATTCCGAAAGAACGCTGGATGCAGGACAGTAGCTCAATTGCATACTGTGCAAGCTCTGGCCAGTGATCCATCCTAAAGGCCCAGTAACCCAGAGGATTTTTGGTGGGAAAGGTGTCCAAGTCTGATCTTGCCCCTTGGTATTCCTGCACCATGTAAAACAGACGCTGGCGATGGTTGCTGGAAGCAATCATACCTTGGGGCTGCGGACTAAAAAATTGTCTGAACGCATCGGTCAGACGGCCACCTTCTCCACCGCTCCTTCTTTGACTGACCGAAGCTTCTGCAACACGTTGTCCGGGAACAGGAGTTTGTAACCTCCCAGTCTCTGGGAACGCATTGCACAGACCTTTCTGAAAGGCCTCCCGAAGATGTTTCATCCTCTGCGATGGCAAGATAAGGTCTGCAACCTTACTCTTGTAATGTGGATCAAGGAGGGTTGCCAGCCAGTAACGATCCCTCTCCTTGATACCACAAATACGAGGATCCTTCCGTAGGCTTTGCAGGATCAGGGAGGCCATGCAGCGTAGGTTTGCTGAGGCATTCGGTCCGGAGTCCTCTGGGTCACTAAGGACGACATGATCCACAGCCACCTCCTCCCAGCCACGTACAAGTCCATGGCTTTCTTGGGACTGTAAATGATCTCTTAAAGACTGCTGCTGATGCTGAGTGCCAGGCTCCACCTCCATGCTGACACAATCCTCCTCCTCCTCTTCCTGTGTGATCGGTGGTCACGCAGGAACACTGTCTGGATAAAGGGGTCTTGAGAGCTAAGGAAGTCCTCCTCTTCCTGTGTCTGTTCTGCCTAAAGTGCCCTGTCCATTATTCAACGCAGCGTGTGCTCCAACAGGTGGATAAGGGGGACAGTGTCACTGATGCATGCACTGTCACTGCTCACCATCCTCGTGGCCTCCTCAAATGGTGACAGGACAGTGCATGCATCCCTGATCATGGCCCACTGGCGTGGGGAAAAAAAACAAGCTCTCCTGACCCTGTCCTGGTGCCATAGTCGCACAGGTACTCATTAATGGCCCTCTGCTGCGTGTGAAGCCGCTGCAGCATGGCCAACGTTGAGTTCCACCTGGTGGGCATGTCACAGATTAGCCGGTTCTTGGGCAGGTTAAATTCCTTTTGGAGGTCTGCCAGCCGAGCACTGGCATTATATGACCAGCGGAAATGCACACAGACTTTCCTGGCCTGCCTCAGGACATCCTGTTAGCTCGGGTACCTGACCAAGAACTGATGCCCCACCAAGTTAAGGACGTGCGCCAAACAGGGCACATGGGTCAGTTGTCCCTGTCGGAGGGCGGAGAGGAGGTTGGTGCCATTGTCACAAACCACCATTCCTGGCTTAAGTTGGCGTGGCGTCAACCACCTCTGAACCTGCCCCTGCAGAGCTGACAGAATCTCTGCCCCAGTGTGGCTCCTGCCCCCCAAGCACACCAGCTCAAGCACCGCATGGCATCTTTTGGCCTGCGTACTTGCGTAGCTCCTTGAACGCCTACGGAGCATCGCTTGTTCCGAGGACAAAGCACAGGAAGAGGCCATGGAGAAAGAAGAAGAGGAGGGGGTGGAGGAGAGAGGTATGTCAGAATCACCAGTAGTGGCATTTTGGAGGCGTGGTGGCGGAACAACCTCCTACACTACTGCACCTTGTCCTGCATCCTTCCCACCTGCCAGCAGTCACCAAATGCGCTGTGAAACTTAGGTAAAGTCCCTGTCCATGCCTGCTGGACCACGAGTCAGCGGTAATATGCACCTTGCTGCTGACTGCCCTGTCCAGCGAGGCCAAGACATTGCCTTCCACATGCCGGTAGAGAGCCGGAATCGCCTTCTGTGAGAAAAAGTGGCGTTTGGGAACCTGCCACGAGGAACCGCACATTCCACAAAGTCACGAAAGGGGGCAGAGTCTACCAACTGAAAAGGTAGTAGTTGAAGTGCTAGCAATTTTGCCAAGCTAGCATTCAACCGCTAGGCATGTGGATGGCTGGGAGCGAAATTCTTTCTGCGGTGCAGCAGCTGGGGCAGATAGCAGATTGCCCACAAGTACTTAGCTGTGACACACCTAATTCTACACCTTCATTCCTCTCAGTGCAGGTCTCGGAGAGGACTGAAGGTATAGTGGGGTTGGAGATCCCTGCTGATGAGGAGCAAGGAGAGGTCCTCTTTGTTCTTTGGTGTGGGTCTTTTAGGTACGCCTGCCAACGAACTGCATGGCAGGTCAACATATGTCTGGTCAAGCATGTGATGCCCAAGCGGGAGATGTTTTGGCCACGCGAGATATGCTTGAGACATATGTTGCAAACAGCAGTGGTGCGATCTGATGCACTCGTCTCAAAAAAGGCCCACACCAAAGAACTTTTGGAATAACGCGCAGAGACAGCAGCGCCCTGCACATGTGAAGCTCTGCGGTGTGATGCAGTCAGTGTGCTGCCCTTAGGCTGGCCCCTGGAGGGCATCCTGCCTCATTGGTGATGTGCCTCCTCCTCCTCCTCCTCTCTCCTATCAGGCACCCATGTGGAGTCAGTGACCTCATCATCCCCTCCCTCCTCATCACTGGAGCAAACCTGGCAGTATGCTGCAGCAGGGGGAACATGACTGCCAGATTGCTGTCCTTCTTGGGCACCCCCTCTGTCTGGGCTCACGTTACTGCCTTCCTCTAGCTGAGTACCATCATCAGAGCCTTCAAAATGCTGGGCATCCTCCTGGAGCATGTACTCAACACTGTGGTCAAACAGTTCGGGGGACTCCTCAGGAGGACATGGTGGGGCTAGGGAAGGAGTCACTGATGCCATTGAGCCGAGGGAAGAGGCTGCGTTGGCAGCTGCTTTGCCAGACAAAGCACCCTGAGCCTGGGTGAGAGAGGATGAGAAGGATGAGGAAGGCTTGGTCATCCACTCGACCAAGTCTTCTGCATGCTGCGGTTCAACACGGCCAGCTGCCAAAAAAAAGGCCAAGTGTGTCCCACAGCCACGTGCTGATGAGGATGCACCGTTTCTACGACCGGCACTGTTGTCTCTAGACACAGAGCCTGCTTGCCCTCTTTTATTGGCTTGTGACTGTCTGCCTCTCCTTGTTGGCCTTCCAGACATACTATTGGCCTGCAGTGAGATGTAGCTGCACAAAACTGGGATGTATATATATATATACCGATTATACTGCAGCTAGCAGAATCAACTGCCTGCCTGTAGTATTATTAGTATGAGAACACCTGCACTTGTCTTCAGGTAGCTATACTGTAGGTGCAACTGTGCAGAGTACACAGTACAGTAACTGGAAATACGTCAAGATCCTACACAAGCACCTGGCTTCAGGTAGCTATATTGTAGGTGCAACTGTGCAGGGTAAACAGTACACTAACTGGAAATACTTCAAGAGCCTACACAAGCACCTGGCTTCAGGTAGCTATACTGTAGGTGCAACTGTGCAGGGTACACAGTACAGTAACTGGAAATACGCCAAGAGCCTACACAAGCACCTGGCTTCAGGTAGCTATACTGTAGGTGCAACTGTGCAGGGTACACAGTACAGTAACTGGAAATACGCCAAGAGCCTACACAAGCACCTGGCTTCAGGTAGCTATACTGTAGGTGCAACTGTGCAGGGTACACAGTACAGTAACTGGAAATATGTCAAGAGCCTACACAAGCACCTGGCTTCAGGTAGCTATACTGTAGGTGCAACTGTGCAGGGTACACAGTACATTAACTGGAAATGCTTCAAGAGCCTACACAAGCACCTGGCTTCAGGTAGCTATACTGTAGGTGCAACTGTGCAGGGTACACAGTACAGTAACTGGAAATACTGTAAAAACACCTGCTTGCCTGTCAGTATATTAGGAAGAGAAGAACAGGATCTAGCTAAACTGAATACAGTGTATCTATATATATATATATACAACACCTGGGATGCATATATATACACAATACACTGTAAGTGCAGCTAACTGACTCGACCTGCCTATCTATCTAACTTAAATCAAATGACACTGTCTCTCTGTCTATCTATCTCTCTCCAGTCTCCACCGCAACACACTACACAAGGCCGCCACGGAGGCGGCCTTATATAGTGTGTGGTGTGTACTAAACCCCCTGAGCCATAATTGCCCAAAGCCTCCTTGGCTTTAGCCAATTACAGCTCTCTGTACACACAGCGCTGTGATTAGCCAAGCATGCGGGTCATAGTGCATGCTTGGCCAATCATCAGCCAGCAGTGCACTATGGGCCGTGATGCGCCACTGGAATTTGGCGCGAACGGCCCATATCGTTCGCAATTCGGCAAACGACTGAACATGCGTTCGACTGGAACACGAAGCTCATCCCTAGTGCTGAGAATGATGAATCTTTTTATCATTAATGCATTACATATATTAACAACAAAAACAAGGTGTGTGTGTAGCAGACCCACAACATAATATTTTGCTGAAGAAGAGATTGTCACCTCATGTATGAAATAAATTACGTTTGCACTATTGAAGAAAATGGCCATAAAAATAGGCCATTGGAGAACCTAGGAGACAGCTATAAGAAAAACAAGCAGTAAATCAAATGAAATATGAGTTCAGTTTATACCAAAAATATTTTTTTGAGAAAAGTTTCACACATTGACTGGCATATCAATGGCCGCCCTACCTGCAAAGTACTCGAGATACTTCTGTCTAACTTTGCGGGCGCTTTGCGGCGGGCAAGCCAGGACTGCTAAGTTCAAGTGTGGTCAAGGTATTTGGATTTGTAACACCGGCCTCAGTCCCAACTGAGGCTACATAGTTTATAGCATTTTTCCGTAGGAAATTGTGGAGAATGCAACAGGCAAGGACAATAAGATTCAGTTTATATTCCGCCATATGGATTGCTGTCAGAAATATGCAGAACCGGCTGGCTATTATTCCAAAGGCATTTTCAACCACTCTTCTGGCTCTGACCAGCCGGTAATTAAAAACCCTCTGGTCCGGGGTGAGGGTCCTCATTGGGAATGACCGCAGAAGATGGTCCCTCAGCGCAAATGCTTCATCCGCGACGAAGACGAATGGGAGTCCCGCCACATTGTCTTCCAGAGGTGGCAAGCCCAAGCTGCCATTCTGGAGCCGTTTGTAAAACTCCGTCTGGGCGATGACTCCACCATCCGACATCCAGCCATTTTTCCCCACGTCCACATACAGAAACTCGTAAGTCGCCGACACCACCGCCAACAACACTATACTATTAAACCCCTTGTAACTATAATAGTATGACCCGAGTTGGGGGGTGGTATGATGTGGATGTGTTTCCATCTATTGCCCCTCCGCAGTTGGGAAAGTCCCACCACTGGGCAAACTGGGATGCCACAGTGTGCCATTCCCATGGCGTTGAAGGAAACTGTGGAGTCAAACAAGAAGAAAAAAATTTGTAATTTTGCACAGAAACATTGCAAGCAGATTAAACATTGCAAGCAGACACAAACATTCTTGGCCAACATCAGTATAACATTTATTTGAAGGAGTATTTAAAGACCAATATATAAAGTACACTTATCAGATTCCTCACCCTCTTTGATGGACCATTCCAAAAATTATAGGGGGGGAGATGTTTTGGACAGGTAACCCTCTCCACTTCCATGAGAGCTGAATGCATAAATAATGTGTTTAACTTTGGCCAGCCCCTCCTTACTTACACTATTGGCAGCCCACTGGACAGGTAAGAAGTGTCAAAATAAAAAGATATAAATACACACTGTACACATTGAAGCACATTTTTTCATTCTGCAATTATCTATCAAGAAAATAAGAAAACAAAACTTTAAACAGTACCATTTGAAAGTATTCAGGCAGGCCCTTTCACTACATGCTTTGGTGAATTCATCCATAAATCTGACCACAAAAGAGGTAGGTATAGTGTGTATGGGTTGGGCAAAGTCAGCAGATAGAGGATCGGTATCAGCTGACTTAGCGGTTGGGGGGAGGGAGGGTTCCAAATGAGTTTGGGACCCCCAAAAAAAGCCTCAGGCACTCAGGGAGGTTACTGGAAGCAAATATGCATGAAGGACAAAAAAGGAACTTAAAAAATTTCCAGCATGCATGAGAACAAAGGGGACAGTCACAGTATATTACAAACTTGGTAATTAGGGAAATGTTGAAAGAAATACAATACATTAGCAAAAATTAAATACATATAATGTGATGTTAAACGAGAAATCTTACCTTAATATAGTCCTTCTGAAGGACCTGAATGATGGCAGAACAGGTCTCTGGAATAATGATACCCAGAGCCTGGGGGGAGATGCCTGTCGAGAACTTGATGTCCTGCATACTTCTCCCTGTTGCCAAGTGCCGCAACATGGCGACTAGCCTCTGTTCGGGAGTGATGCTTTGCCGCATGCAAGTGTCCTGCTTGGTAATATAAGGGGACAGCAAAGCCAACATACGGTGAAAATGGGGTCCGTCATCCGGAGATATTTCCTGAAATCATCAGGATTATTCTCTTGGATCTCCCGCAACAAAGGCAACGCTGGAGCAACCAATTCTTGGTCCATGAACTCCTCCCTGCCCTGTTCATGGACTGGGCTTGGGTCAAAGTAATAAGAACCCCAACACCAAGCCCCTGCCTGCACAGCACAAACTCTACGATGAGTACGTACCCGCAACATGGGTTCAAAAGGATCGGCTAGTCAGAACGGACTAACAGAACGCACTGAAAAACAGAAAGGCCTAAGAAGAGTGAGCTGAAAATCAGAAACGAGCGGATAAGAATGCACTGCAAAATCAAAATACGTACTATAAAATACGCACTGACAAACAAATGCGAACTGACTACACGCAATGAAAACCAGATACGAACCCACAAGCACAAACTGAAGAGCAGTAACAATCGGAAAAGCACGAGGCTGAAATGCGCGAATCGTCTCTCACCAAACTTCTACTAACACGAGATTAGCAGAAGGAGCCCAAAGGGTGGCGCACTGGCTACTGAACTTCCCTTTTCTAGCGCCCTCGTACATGTTGTACGTCACCGCGTTCTTGACGTTCGGAATTTCCGACAAACTTTGTGTGACCGTGTGTATGCAAGACAAGTTTGGATTTTGTTGTCGGAATGTCCGATCGTGTGTATGGGGCATAAGAGGGAAGTGATCAAAGATTAGTTTGAGGCATGATAGGCTTCCCTGGAGAGATGAGTTTTCAGGGATTGCCTAAAGGCAGCCAGAGTAGGAGATAGCCAGAAAGATTGAGGTAGAGAGTTCCAGAGGATGGGAGAGGCTCTGGACAAGTCCTGGAGACAAGCATTGGAGGAGGAGACAAGGGAGCTTGAGAGCAGGAGGTCTTGAGAAGAGCAGAGAGGACAATTTGGGTGAAATTTGGAGACAAGATTGGTGTTGTAGCTTGGGTCAGAGTTGTGAATGGCTTTGTATGTTGTAGTTAGTATTTTGAATTTAATTTGCTGGGCAATCAGAAGGCAGTGTAGGGATTGACGGAGAGGGATAGCAGACACTGAGGTAAGATGTGTTATTTATGTCAATATGATTAATAGACACTAAAAAAAGAAAGGTTTACACTGCTTCGTTACTTATACCAGTCCAATGCAATCCATCTTTGCATATGACCACTACATTACTAAATTTAATGTGTACTTAATACATTAGTGCAGATGCAATGAAAATATACAAAGTGAAGTTTGTAACTTTATTTGGAATTGCAACTGTACTTGGCACTATCTTACCAAATAACACAATAGATCCAGAAAGCAAGTTTAAAGTGGTTGTTAAGACACTGTAATATACAGTATCTCACAAATGTGAGTACACCCCTCACATTTTTGTAATTATTTTATTATATCTTTTCATGTGACAACACTGAAGAAATGCCACTTTGCTACAATGTAAAGTAGTGAGTGTACAACTTGTATAACAATGTAAATTTGCTGTCCCCTCAACATAACTCAACACACAGCCATTAATGTCTAAACTGCTGGCAACAAAAGTGAGTACACCCCTGTAATGGAAATTTGTAAGTTCTGTATATAATTGTATTGTATTTTGTATGTATTGCACACTGCCCTCACTGTGCAACAGCACTAATAATGTTTTCAGTAAATGTTTACATTCTTTCGAGTCCTGATTAGAATAAGCCTGCCTATGTAACGCCCCTTGTTACCATAAATGTACAATTGTAATATTAATGTGATACCTACGTAATCATGTGCATAAAAACCTTCAATTGCGTCATAATAAAGCAGAACAGTAATTTGGAAAGATGCTGAGCGTATCTTTTGTGTCTGTTCCCTACTGCAGTAGTTATTATTAATTTGGAACCACTAATCAATATGAGGATAGGAGTTGCCTATCATCAATTCAACCGAGTCAGCATGGCGAGCTTTGCCTTAGGAGGGGATTCCAGGTGACCCTGAGTATCCGAAACGAGGAGCTTGAGACGATCCGGGAATTTCTGATAATCAGCCGGCTGAGGTAAGCCTTTTGCTTACATTTGAGTTATCAGACTTCCTTGATCGGTAAGGCATTTTCGGGACAAAGGGTACCTATTTTACTCCCCTTAATCGAACTGTATTGATTGGTGGTTATATGTTATGTTGTCCCTGTCTATTGTCCATCGGAGTGTTATAGATAAGAAAGGGAAGAATAGTGCTGTTCACAGGTATATGTAGTAAATCTGCTAGATAAAGTAGTTTAGAGGCAAGAGGGTATAGGCACAAGTAGAGAAGACTGGCCAGTCATTATGGGCATCGAATTAAGGGAATGAAGGGTAAGAGACCCTCAAAAATGCCCAGCGCAAGAGGAGCGCTATATATGAACCAAAGGTGCGGTTCCGCCTATACTGAGCCCCTACATTAATGGTTAGAGTGGACAGGGATCCACAATGGGTAACTGGGTTACCAAAGTCCACAGGGACTAAGAATCATGCAGAGTAAACAGCTAGAGAAACAGCTATCTATGTGAGCAGGATGGATCAAGGGTGACATTAACACTAGACAGAAAGGGACATTTTCATGTTAAGTTGTGGGATGAATTTGGGGTCAGGCACTACAACTATTAGAGTCAGAAACAGAGAAATGAGAGGTAAAACAGAATACTTTATATGTTGTCAGAGAGGGAAGATGGGATGAGCACTGTGGCTCCCCATCTGATCATAGAATCATAGAAGCTAGATATAAAAGTTATTTAAACAAAATAAAGAAAGTAGAATTTAGACAGGAAAATATTAATGAGAGTTAAAAGAAAGTGAGAGAATGATATGCATGTGTTGTGCACAAATGGGAAAAATGTAAGCGATTTTAGAGAGATATTGGTGTATGTGTGTGCGAATGCTGGGACCTTTAGTTCTATTGCTTGTGTGTGTCATGTACGCAGATGTGACCCCCTCCTTTGTGCTCTCCTGAAAGAATGTGGTCAGTGATAAGCTGGAAGGACACCATGCCAATTTCTGTTTTTTAGACAAAACATTTATAACAAAATGTGCCCTGTTAACGAATCTAATGGTAAACAATGTGATCACAATTATTTTGAATCTGTTTTCCAAACATGGTAAAATGAAGGTTACATTTAACCGTGTATTACACAAATTGAATATCCTTTGATAGTGGAAACAGTGCATTTAAAAAAGGGAAATTAAGTAAAATTAAGTAATAATGAGTATTAATTTCTAATATGAGTTTAACAATTATATTAATAATATAGATATATTGAAACTGGTTTAGACAACCTTTGGTTGGAAATGAAATCCAGGTTATTGGGGAAATTTGTAATGAATGAGATTAGTTTAGATTAAGATAACAATTTTGTAATTTTACATTTATACAATAAGCCTTATTGAGAGGAAAAAAGATTAAGATGAGGTTGTTATTTTGAATAAAGCTGCCATAATATTTAACAAAGCCAAGATGGATGGGATACATAAGAAGTTTTTCTACAAAAATGATATTGTAAGGTTTTTGATGAAAACTTGATGTGCGGTCCATGATGTAAGAGTAATAATAAATAAAATTTAAATATAACAGACCCATCACATCAAGTCCACACACCCTGTTAGGATAGATGCCACCTGCAGCCAGTTGTTTTATAGTTTTTGATACTTTCTGGTCCATCATACAGATTGGTCCTTTTGTTTTTATTTATTTTTTATTTTTGAAATCCAAAGCAGAATATGTGGATAGTGAAATGATGTGCCCCTTTTTCTTGTAAGTACAGTGGTATAAGCAGAAGAATATTTTGGATTTATGGACATCTCTCCATGACCGCAGGGTATTGTTATCATTTATTATAATATTGCCAGGAAGAAGTTGTCTTTTGAAACATGAAACTGGAGTTCTTACACAAACAGCGTGATAGAAAACAAGCCATTGTAATATATTTATGCAAGCTGGACCCAGTAATAAATGGTTCACCCCGATATATCAGAGCTGTAGCTCTTATGCAAAGGTGCTATTAGACAAAGTTAGATATTGTTTTGGTTAATGGTCCGACATTCTGTGCAGCAAATATACAGCTAACTAAATGTTTGTTTAATGAAAGGTTTAAAATACGAGTTTGTTTATGTACAAATCTAGCAATGAAAAATGCGTACATTTGAATCCAGCCACCTTATTGCCTCTATTGGAGGCCGGAGAGAAAGGAAAAGACACATGTGTTAAATTGATGGTGTAGGAATCAGCTGCTGTGAGCCCAGTGCGGGACACACTCCCTGAAGACCCAGATATTTAATTTTTTGTAGATTTGAGTATGCAGTTTATCACCCAGAAGGATACTCTGTATTCAAAGTCATTGGATCCTTTTTGCCCAGCTCAAGAAGCAGAGCTCCATGTTTTAGCAAAGCCTGTGAGCTGTAAAAAGAGTGTATATTTATATAGATAGTCGAGATATAGAGAGCTTTTGGTTCCATTTGAAGGGCCAGAAGTTTGTTTTTACTTCGGCAGGTAAACCAACCAAGCATGCCAAGTTAATTTGATCGGCTGTTTTCAGCCTTCCAGCTTCTTGCTGAGGTAGCCATATTAACTTTCACACATGGAAGCAGACCAGGTGACTAAGGATGCTGCATTTACAGCCCCGGACACTTGATGGGTCTGTGCAACCCACAGATTCCACCCTAGTTCTGGCCCAGTATAGCTGGGATTAATAATTCAACTTTAAGGACCCCAGAACGAGAAGAACAAGTGGTCCACAGGGGGCAACTTCTTATGAAACAGGACTTTGGAAAAGGTGATCATTTATGTCTGCCAGCCACTCTTTTCCCTTCAGCTTGACACATGGACCGTGTCATGAGTCACAAGCAGTTATGGCTGCCTTAGTAAATGAGCATGGGATAGAGCCAGGGTTCTCCACAGTTGTTTTTATAACATACCACTTCTTGTTTTACCTGTTACCAAAGGTGTTACCAAAAGCTGAACATCCCTCCCAGAGATTACAAAAAGATATATCCAGATGCCCAAGTTAGGATCTTACGAGTATGCATTTTGTCTGTATGGACATGTTTTTTGGATGTCCAGTGGCAAATGCTACTGCAAAGGCCACAGTAAAAAGTGTTATCAGAAGTAGTTTGTAAGTACAGAGTGCCAGGGAGTACAGAGAGTAACAGAGGAAATCAATTTTTATAGGAGAGTCCTTACTAGAAGTTTTGAGGTTTTATTTTTACACCCCCTACTGTCTACAATATAGCGGACAAAGTAAAGTAAGAAACTAGAAAACTTTTGCCTGAATGTTTTCTTAAATTTTATCAAGCCCCTAAGGGGGATATTGGACTCTCTCCCTATGAGATTTGGTTTGGGAGTGTGTTACTCACTTGCTTATATTTTGTCTCAGCAGCCGAAGTCCTCCATTCGGATCTCACAGAGAATGTTGCTGATCTTTTAAGGTTTTTGACAAACTCATTTATGTGTTTTCTCCCCAATTCCAGATCCTAAAAGTTTGGAAGGATCTAACACTAAAGCCAGGTGACTTGTGGATTGTTAAGAGACATTTATATATAAGGAAAAGTTTGGAGACTCAATACAGCATCTATTTCATGTACAGTTTTTGCAAAACGTGAAGAAAAAGTCACCTGGGTCCACACCACACACTGCAAAAATGACTAAATTAAAGAAATCTCTGTGTTTGATTTGTTTCCCTCTTGTGATCACAGTCTAGGGTACTTTTTTATTCAATTACTTTAATTGTAAGGGATATATATATTTGAAAAGTAGTTCAGCCAAGTTGAAGTCATATTTGTCTTTTGTGCGTCTTCCATTTTATGTAGAATTGTCTGTGTTTACATGTGCTGATAAGTCAGCATGCCAACAATTAAGCTAGAAGGCCATTCTGGCCACAGGAGTGTACAGCCAGTACTCTGTAAATATGTCTTATCAATCATTTGTTTTTCACAATGAAAAGTCATTTTGGTAATGAAAAAGTTGCTTAGCTATTATTTTCTCCACAATGGAGTTTTTTGCTTCTTTGGCCAGGACTACCTCCACCTAAGCGTGTGGAGGTTCCAGGTTAAAGGTGATAGCAGGTATGGTTAGTGATCAAAATATTGATCAAAAGAGGGGAGACTGTAATGGAAATTTGTAAGTTCTGTATATAATTGTATTGTATTTTGTATGTATTGCACACTGCCCTCACTGTGCAACAGCACTAATAATGTTTTCAGTAAATGTTTACATTCTTTCGAGTCCTGATTAGAATAAGCCTGCCTATGTAACGCCCCTTGTTACCATAAATGTACAATTGTAATATTAATGTGATACCTACGTAATCATGTGCATAAAAACCTTCAATTGCGTCATAATAAAGCAGAACAGTAATTTGGAAAGATGCTGAGCGTATCTTTTGTGTCTGTTCCCTACTGCAGTAGTTATTATTAATTTGGAACCACTAATCAATATGAGGATAGGAGTTGCCTATCATCAATTCAACCGAGTCACCCCTAAGTGAAAATGTCCAAATTGGGCCCAAAAGTGTCAATATCTTGTGTGGCCACAATTATTTTCTTTGTCATGAGGTGCCATGTTGAACTTCCAGTGACCAGTATGAGAGAGTGAGAGCGATAACACCAAATTTAACACATCTGCTCCACATTCACACCTGAGACCTTGTAACATTAACGAGTCACATGACACCAGGGAGGGAAAATAGCTAATTGGGTCCAATTTGGGCATTTTCACATGGGGTGTACTCACTTTTGTTGCCAGCGATTTAGACATTAATGGCTGAGTGTTGAGTTATTTTGAGGGGACAGGAAAGTTACACTGTTATACAAGCTGTACACTCACTACTTTACATTATAGCAAAGTGTAATTTCTTCAGTGTTGTCACATGAAAAGATATAATAAAATATTTATAAAAATTTGAGGGGTGTACTCACTTTTGTGAGATACCGTAATCTTCCTATTCCCTTTGTATCATAAGAACATGTGTCCCTATGCTTGTGTAATATAAAAAATCCACCGATCTGTAACGATATAGGCCCTGCTCCAGGCGCAGTTGAAACATCATTCCTTTGCTTGGGTATAGCATACGATTCCTTTTCGATGGCAGTGGGCAGTGGGTGACGCAGTGGCAAAGGTAGCGCCTCCCCCCACGGAGTTGTGGTAATCACTTATCGTTTTTGAATCCTATGCTTTAGGTTTATGGCTTAACATGTGAGTGTATTAATTTTTAAATAAATGTATCCTGGAGTTGAATTCGCAGAGAGCACTTAGATTACCCCCTTGGAGCCGGCACCTCCCTTTAAAGAATTTAGGATGCTGGGATTTATGATTATGTGACCGCCCTGAAGGAGCTTTCTGTTAGCCGCTTGCGACTGTACCAGGAGCGCTGGGGAGTGCGCTCTTGGCTATTTGCACTACTGCATGCAAATATACAGCCGCTCGGCGCCAAGGCCCACCTGCCGAGAGGCTGCATATTTGCATGCGACCAGCGCCAAGAGGTTAATAAAGTTATTTTTTAAGGTAGGCTCAGACAAAGTGTTAGCTTAATATCTATATGATGTATATGGAAAAGAATATGTAATGGAGGAGTTATGCTGCGTACACACGAGCGGACTTTCTATCCTACTTGGTCCGGCACACTTTCCGACGGACTTTGTCCGCCAGGTGCGCCGGACTTTAAAACGAACGGACTTGCCCACACACGCCGGGATTTTCCGGCGGGCTAAGTCCGCCCGTCTTTCCGACGGACTTTCGCCGGAGTTCCGGCGGACTTTCAGAATGAACGGACTTGCCCACACACGGACAAGTCCGTTCATTTTGAACGTGACTCAGGTGCGACGGGACTAGAGAAGGATGTCAATCTTGCCGCTTTTATCGGCGAGATTGACACCTTGCTAGCCCCGTCGCGGGGCATACCAGGCCCTTAGGTCTGGTATGGATTATAAAGGGGAACCCCGCTACGCCGAAAAAACGGCGTGGGGTCCCCCTAGAATCCATACCAGACCCCGATCCGAGCACGCAGCCTGGCCGGTCAGGAAAGGGGGTGGGGACGAGCGAGCGCCCCCCCCCCTCCTGAACCGTACCAGGCCGCATGCCCTCAACATGGGGGGTGGGTGCTTTGGGGGAGGGGGGCGCCCTGCGCCCCCCCCCCCAAAGCACCTTGTCCCCATGTTGATGAGGACAAGGGCCTCTTCCCGACAACCCTGGCCGTTGGTTGTCGGGGTCTGCGGGCGGGGGCTTATCGGAATCTGGGAGCCCCCTTTAATAAGGGGGCCCCCAGATCCCGGCCCCCCACCCTATGTAAATGAGTATGGGGTACATGGTACCCCTACCCATTTACCTAGGAAAAAAGTGTAAGTAATAAAACACACTACACAGGTTTTTAAAATATTTTATTAAACAGCTCCGGGGGGGGGATCTTCCTCCGGCTTCGGGGGTCTTCTTCCGGCTTCGGGGGTCCCTCCGCTTCATCTTCTCCCGGCGTCCGGTTGGTTCTTCTCCGCTCTCCGGCCTCTTCTCCCGGTGTCGCAGGTCTTCGGCCGGCCCCTCCGCTCTCTTCATGTAGCTCTATTGCGAGCGGAGGTCCGGACTTCTGGGCTTCTTGGCTTCTTGGCTTCTTGGCTTCTCTTCTCTTCTCTTCCCCCAGATGTTGACACGACGCTCTCTCCGGCTGGACTGGTCTCTGAGGGCTGCGTTGTGACTTATATAGGCGGAGACCCCGCCCCCATATGATGTCACAGTCCTTGGGCATGCTGGGACTGTGACGTTTTAGGGGGCGTGGTCGACCACGCCCCCTAAAACGTCACAGTCCCAGCATGCCCAAGGACTGTGACATCATATGGGGGCGGGGTCTCCGCCTATATAAGTCACAACGCAGCCCTCAGAGACCAGTCCAGCCGGAGAGAGCGTCGTGTCAACATCTGGGGGAAGAGAAGAGAAGAGAAGCCAAGAAGCCAAGAAGCCAAGAAGCCAAGAAGCCCAGAAGTCCGGACCTCCGCTCGCAATAGAGCTACATGAAGAGAGCGGAGGGGCCGGCCGAAGACCTGCGACACCGGGAGAAGAGGCCGGAGAGCGGAGAAGAACCAACCGGACGCCGGGAGAAGATGAAGCGGAGGGACCCCCGAAGCCGGAAGAAGACCCCCGAAGCCGGAGGAAGATCCCCCCCCGGAGCTGTTTAATAAAATATTTTAAAAACCTGTGTAGTGTGTTTTATTACTTACACTTTTTTCCTAGGTAAATGGGTAGGGGTACCATGTACCCCATACTCATTTACATAGGGTGGGGGGCCGGGATCTGGGGGCCCCCTTATTAAAGGGGGCTCCCAGATTCCGATAAGCCCCCGCCCGCAGACCCCGACAACCAACGGCCAGGGTTGTCGGGAAGAGGCCCTTGTCCTCATCAACATGGGGACAAGGTGCTTTGGGGGGGGGGGCGCAGGGCGCCCCCCTCCCCCAAAGCACCCACCCCCCATGTTGAGGGCATGCGGCCTGGTACGGTTCAGGAGGGGGGGGGCGCTCGCTCGTCCCCACCCCCTTTCCTGACCGGCCAGGCTGCGTGCTCGGATCGGGGTCTGGTATGGATTTTAGGGGGACCCCACGCCGTTTTTTCGGCGTAGCGGGGTTCCCCTTTATAATCCATACCAGACCTAAGGGCCTGGTATGCCCCGCGCTCGCCGCAATAGGAAGATTTGTTTTTCCTATTGCAGCGAGCGCGAGATGCAATACCATCCCCTCGTGTCGTATTTGGTCTGTCGGACCAGCCTACACACGAGCGGGCTTTCCGTCGGACCAGCACACACACGAGCGGACTTTCCGCCCGAAACTGAGTCCGACGGAAAGATTTCAAACATGTTTAAAATCTAGGTCCGGCGGGCTTTTGGGAAGAAGTCCGCCGGAAAAGTCCGCCGCCGCCCACACACGGGCGGATTGTCCGGCACACTCTGGTCCGCCGGACCAAGTATGCCGGAAAGTCCGACCGTGTGTACGCGGCATTACAGTTTTTAAAAAGAAAAAGAAAAAAATACCCAGCGCATAAGAGTGGAGAACTCTGCACAGTAGTTCAATTTTGTATATGTAGAGGTAATATTATCCTTAATATGGTAGGTGTTAGTCCATACCTACTGAAGTATATAACAAAAAGTTCAGGTGCCAGCCATCCCCAGAGCGTATCCGGAATACTCTGTGAGAAATGCAAAAATGGAAAGGAGGGCAGGAATCCTGGATTCAGCGTCCTGCATAGGCTCTGACATCTCTGAAACGCTGGGAAACCGGATAGCTGGCACCCCTCGAGGGTATGATGTGCCTTTGAACTCTTCTTATGTGTAAGTGCATTACTTTGTGCAATTAAACATTCATGTAATACTACACTAAGGTGCGCCTCCCTCCTTTCCTCTTTTTCAGTTTTTAAAAATGATTGTGCTAAAGGTCAATGTGTGTCTCTGAAACTCACTGGTGGCACAGTAATTAAATCCTATTTTGTAGATACAAGAACTGTGGCAAATGTGTGCTATTCATACAGCGAGTTGGCTTGCATTATTTTTAACTGCACCTGTTTAAGGTCCTCATTATGTCAGCGCAGTATGGCCAGACTCACCATTTGCCACAGCTTACAACACTTTATTGTACTTCTTGAGTGCCCAGGGGTGCCCCAGGTCTTTTACAACCCTAGTGATGACTATAGTGCTAACTGTACTTACTAAACACTACACGGATGAATAATACCACTCCCAAAATGTTTTTGAATAGATTTTATTTTAATATCATACTCATACTGCATAATGATACATAATTGGTACGAGCACAATTCAAAAAAAAGTTACAAAAATATACAAATTCCAGTATGACAAAACTAAACCACATATCAGCTTCAATTGTGTAGATCAGTGGTGTCTAAAACTGTGGCCCTTTGCTTGCCTTTATCACTCGAGGCAATATTCCTGAGACTGATACCAACAATGGGGCACTATTTCTGCCAACGACACCAACAAAAGGGCACTATTCCATCCACTGGCACTAACGATGGGGCACAATTCCTTCCACTGACAACAAAAATGGAGCACTATTCCTCCCACTGACACCAACTATTTCTTCCCCTAAGGCCCCTTTCACACGATCGGATCGTTCAGGTCTGCCTGTCAGTTTTGACGGCGGACCCGAACGGGCGCTCCATGTTAGCCTATGGAGCGACGGATGTCAGCGGAGACATGTCCGCTGACATCCGACCCGGTCCGATCCGCTAAAAGCAGAAGGATGGCCCTACGTCCAGGTCCGTCGCTGGCGGATCGGATCGGGTGAGATCTGATGAAAACAGACATGCTGTCCGTTTTCATCCGATCCCTCCATAGGCAGCAGCGGTGCCTGACAAGCCCCTCCCTGCTCAGTGAGCAGAGAGGGACCTGTCATCAGCCGACTCAGCGGAGATCAACGGAGAGATCTCCCGCTGAGCCGGCGGACCAAGGCGGACTCCGTGGAAGCGGAGTCCGCCTTGTGTGAAAGGGGCCTAATACCAAAGGTTGGGCATGGTTTACTCCCACTGGGCACAGTCCGGTCCCCCCAAAGCCTGAAGGATATTAAACTGGCCCTTTCTTTATAAGGTTTGGAGACCCCTGGTATAGATGGATGCATTAAATGGGGGGGGGGGGGCAAACTGCTACCAATGTGTTTTGTATGGATTGCCTATTCAATAACATATGTAATACTTTTTAAATGTAAAAAAGGAGCCAACAGAATGTGAATATGGGATACATTATTATTATACAGGATTTATATAGAGCCAACAATTTGTGTAGCACTTTACAACATGGGGCAGACAGTACAGTTACAATCCAATCCAATACAGGAGGGATCAGAGGGCCCTGCTCTTTAGAGCTTACATTCTAGAAGATACGTTTTTGGATAATGCTGTCCTAGGCTCTTGTGACTGATGATGCTTATCATCCAGGCTATTCTCATTATGTTAGCATCCGGGCCATAGGTTTATTGAAGATAAAATGTACACAAGCAAGGGAGTAATTATAGCCATTGCAAAGCATGCAACTGTAATGGGGCCCGACAATACAGAGGGCCCAGAGCTGCCTAGGTACACAATGATATTTGCAATAGCAATATATTTGGCTAATACATTTGAATAAAATAATCATACATATAAAGTTTTATTTATAAAGCAGGAGTATTGCCTTATGACAGTCATGCCATTTTCATAGCGCTCCACTGACTTTAGAAATCAAGTGTTAAAAATATATATAAATATAGGGAGCTCCTTAGTGGTTTTGCTATGAAAACATCACACATAGTTACAACCCTGCATACTAGGCTGTATTGTTGGAGGCCACACACCATCTGCTTTATGTGTAGTTATCTTTGCACTATACTACCCCCGAAATGGGAGCCTGTAAGGATACAGGTATGACAATACAGGTATTCATTTACTAAAACTGGAGCGTGCAAAGTCTGGTGCAGCTCTGCATAGAAATCAGTCAGCTTCCAGGTTTTATTTCCAAAGCTTAATTGAACAAGATGATTGGCTACCATGCACAGCTGCGCCAGGTTTTTCACTCTCCAGTTTTAGTAAATTAACACCAGTATCCTGTCATTAATAAACATAATATACCCCTCTCACACATCTTATTCCTCCTGTCAGTTTTACTATTTGATTTACCTATAAATGTCCAAAAAAAACCCACTGTGTAAATGTGTTCTGACTTCCCCTGTTTATCCACATTTTCCAGTAAATCCTACCCATAGATCAGTTCACTGCACATAAAACTGGCCAAACCATGTTCACAGGAACCCTTCAAGAACCGTATAAAACCCTGAAAGTCTGGTGAGATCTGCTACTATAATGATGTCTCTCCTGTATCCCTCTCTGCTTTTTTCCTCTGTAGACTCTGGATGTTTTCCATCAGCTTCTGTATTTTTTGACATTGATGCTGTGATATCAATGCAACCTGAGACTCCAGTCTGTGCTGCTGCTCCTGGTATTTCCTGCATGCATTCTTGTATGTGAGGAAAAGATTTCTGTAACCATAAAAGCACCCACACACATATTAGTACACATATACAGTATATCCTACATCCAGCTAAAACACTCATCATTAAAACATACCTGCCCCGTTTTCATGACAGCAAAGTCAGACAGGTAGGTTTTTTTTAAAGGGTCAGTCCACCAAAAATTCATACTTTGTTTTTGGTAAATGCTGGAAAGTTAAATGACATTTTCTATTTTATTTTTATTGGGCTCCTCTACTTTCTGAACATCAAAAAACTTTGCCAAGCAGTACTTATCTCTATTTTCCATTGCTGCTCTACGCCTTCTCTTCTAGGGGTCCAGTATTGGTCCTCTTCCAAGTTATGTGGTGCCCAGCATCATTCACCCTATAACCCTTGAGCCTGGGGTGTCAAGGACACACCCCTTGGCTGCGGGTCTTCAAGCCAGCCTGGTCTCATAAGAGAATCCTGCAGGGTTGAAACTATGAGCATCGTATTCTGTTGCATTCAAACTACCCACTGCCAGAGGCCAGAAGAGGAAAAAGACTGGACCCAAGACATGACCGGATCAAACACATAAGGGAAAAGGGTGTGTATAAAGAAAATTTTTAAAACATAGCTTGAGGGAGGGGGTTCCTAAGGGATGGGGTCTTTCAGGGCTAGAAGCGGGCTTTAAGGGACCTGTCAGTTTCTTATACCTCTTGGGCACTACATACATGAGTTTAGTGTACTTGCATTGCCAAATTTGCACATCTCTCAAGGCAATTTTAAGTAGGCATGTGCAATTCATTTTGTTACCAATCAAAATTCGGACGCAATTTGCGTGATTCAGAGATTCGGATGTATCCAAATCTCCAAATCGCAATAGTAACTAATCTTAACTAATCAGAAATAAATTATAATGAAAACATCAAATTCATTTGTTTAATTTGAATGATATGATGCGATAGTTTGGGCCTTTTGTTAATGTTTGAAGCATCCGAAATAACCTAACGACCTAAAAATTGATTCAGATCAATTCATTTTTATTCTAGTGAGCATTGTGTGCATATTTTAAGATTCTTTTCATATTGGGGTTGAGAGACCATTTGTTTAATTTGTATGTGTGCAGCCCAACAAACAAAGCCAGTTGTGAATAATTCAGAATATTTTTTCTTTATACAATGGGGAAAATAATTATTTGATCCCCTGCGGTTTTTGTAAGTTTGCCCACTTACATAGTAATAGTTACATACATGGTTACATAGTACGTGAGGTTGAAAAAAGACACAAGTCCATCAAGTCCAACCTATGTGTGTGATTATATGTCAGTATTACATTGTATATCCCTGTATGTTGCGGTTGTTCAGGTGCTTATCTAATAGTTTCTTGAAACTATCAATGCCCCCCCCTCTGAGACCACCGCCTATGGAAGGGAATTCCACATCCTTGCAGTAAAGAACCCTCTACGTAGTTTAAGGTTAAACCCCTCTTCTTCTAATGTTAATGGCCACGAGTCTTGTTAAACTCCCTTCTGCAAAAAAGTTTTATCCCTATTGTGGGGTCACCAGTATGGTATTTGTATATTGAAATCATATCCCCTCTCAAGCGTCTCTTCTCCAGAGAGAATAAGTTCAGTGCTCGCAACCTTTCCTGATAACTAATATCCTCCAGACCCTTTATTAGCATTGTTGCCCTTCTTTGTACACGCTTCATTTCCAGTACATCCTTCCTGAGGACTGGTGCCCAGAACTGGACAGCATACTCTAGGTGCGGCAGGACCTGAGTCTTGTAGAGTGGGAGAATTATCGTTTTATCTCTGGAGTTGATCCCCTTTTTAATGCATGCCAATATTCTGTTTGCTTTGTTAGCAGCAGCTTGGCATTGCATGCCATTGCTGAGCCTATCATCTACTAGGACCCCCAGGTCCTTTTCCATCTTAGATTCCCCCAGAGGTTCTCCCCCCAGTGTATAGATTGCATTCATATTTTTGCCACCCAAATGCATTATTTTACATTTTTCTACATTATACCTCATTTGCCATGTAGTTGCCCACCCCATTAATTTGTTCAGATCTTTTTGTAAGGTTTCCACATCCTGTGGAGAAGTATGACAGGTCCATAATTGTTATCATATTTTAAATGATAGAGAAAGAATATCAACCAAAAATCCAGAAAAAAAAAACAGGATACAAATGTTCTAAATTGAGTTGTAGTTCAGTGAGTAAAATAAGTATTTGATCCCCTACCAACCAACAATAATTCTGGCTCGTTATGTGTATAAAAGACACCTGTCCACAGAAGCTCTTTCTTCCATTCAAACCTCACCATCATGGGCAAGACCAAAGAGCTGTCAAAATGACAGGGACAATATTGTAGACCTACACAAGGCTGGAATGGGCTACAAGACCATCAGCTTGGTGAGAAGGAGACAACTGTTGGAACAATAATTTGCAAATAGAAGAAATACAAAATAACCATCAATTGCCCTCGGTCTGGAGCTCCCTGCAAGATTTCACCTCATGGGGTAAGGATGATTATGAGAAAAGTAAGGGATCAGCTCAGAACTATACAGGAAAAGCTTGTGGATGATCTCAAGGCAGTTGGGACGACAGTCACCAAACAAACATTGGTAACACAATACATCACCATGGATTGAAATCCTGCAGTGCCCGCAAGGTCCCCCTTTCTCAAGAAGACACATGTACAGGCCATCTGAAGTATGCCAATGAACAACCAAATGATTCAGAGAAGGATTGGGAGAAAGTGCTGTGGTCAGATGAGGCCAAAATTGAGCTCTTGGCATTCTCAACTCGCTGTGCTTGGAGGAAGAAAAATGCTGACTATGACCTCAAGAACACCATCCCTATGATCAAGCACGGAGGTGGAAACATGATGTTTTGTGGCTGTTTCTCTGCTAAAGGTGCAGGCTGACTTTGGATGAGAACCTTCTTACCTCAGGCAGAACAATGAAGATGGGTCGTGGATGGGTCTTCCAGCATGACAATGACCCAAAACAAAGGAGTGGCTCAAGAAGAAGCACATTAAGGTCATGGAGTAGCCTAGCCGTTCTCAAGACCTTAATGCTATTGAAAATTTATGGAGGGAGCTGAAACTTCGAGTTGCCAAGCGACAGCCAAGAAACCTTAAGGATTTCGAGAAGATCTGTAAAGAAAAGTGGATCAAAATCCCTCCTGAGATGTGTGCAACCTGGTAACCAACTACAAGAAACATCTTACCACTGTGCTTGCCAACAAGGGTTTCTCATCCAAGTACTAAGTCATGTTTTTCTTGGGGATCAAATACTTATTTTGCTCACAGAACTGCAACTCAGTTTATAACATTTGTATCATGTGTTTTTTCTGGATTTTTGGCTGATATTCTGTCTCTATCATTTAAAATACACCTATGATAAAAATTATAGACCCTTCATTTCATTGTAAAATGGACAGACTTACAAAATTTGCAGGGGATCAAATAATTATTTTTCCCACTGTATAATCTCCCGAAATAACAAATTAACATGTTAAAATTAATTTAGCCTATCTTCTGAAATAACAACAGAATAACAGATCAGAAAATATGAATCGATTCGAAACAAGGAATATATACTCTCCTGAAATATCAAATTTAGCATAGCGATTATGATTAAACTACATTATATACTTAACAAATAAAACAAAACAAATTTTTCTGTCATTGCACATTCTTAACTTTAGGTAGGTCCCTTTCTCCCTGTTGGCATTTTCATTTATTTTATAAAGCAGGTACCGAAGAAGGAGCAGAGGGAACACCCCAAAGGTGAATGCCAACACAAAGCACTCCAAAGTGGGCAGCAGCAGAAATGTCACCACCAGAGCACTCAAGAGATTTAAGAAGCCAGAGGGAGGCTCTGTCTGAAATACCACATTAAGGTGGCCTAACCCTTTAATTGAGAATCCTGGCGTTCTTGACATAGCAGAGTAAGAGAGAAAGATTAAAGGAGTTGTAAAGGCAGAAGGTTTTTTATCTTAATGCATTCTAAAAAACCTTCTGTGTGTAGCAGCCTCTCAGCACCCCCTAATTACTTGCTGCTGCTTGCTGTGGGGACACTCAGCAGGAGGGAGGGGCCAGTAGCAGCGAAGAAGGACCTGAGAAGAGGAGGATCCAGGCTGCTCTGTGCAAAATCACTTCACAGAGGAGGTAAGTAAAACATGTTTGTTATTTATTTTTTTAAATAAGACTTTACAATCACTTCAACTCCAAAATGAATGTTGCAAGGAGGAGCTTATAAGAACACCTATACAGCCAGCTTTACATAGGTCTTACAGTATGTCTCATCACAAGGAATCATCAGCAATATATTCTCATCATTCCTTAAGTGTATACACTATACATTTTGGTTCTTGCCAATGTAAAAGTGTACCTGCACTTTTCTAGTCAAAACCCCACTATTGCAGAATACCTAAAATGTTTTATTAAAACACTCCTTACCTTTGAGATGTTTCTTAGGAGAAAGGGACTGCAAGCATTTCTGAACAATTTTAGGGCTAGTCTGTCCTAATAAAAAGGCACAGAACAGGCAGAATTTTCTCTTCTTAACCACTTGCCCTGCGGAAGATTTACCCCCCTTCCTGATCAGGCCATTTTTTGTTTTTTGGCACTATGTTAATTTAACAGAATTGCGCCGTCATGCAACGCTGTACACAAACAAGATCTATATAATTTTTTCCCACAAATAGAGCTTTCTTTTGGTGGTATTTGATCACCACTGGGTTTTTTATTTTTTGTGCTTTAAATTTAAAAAAAACTAATCTTAAAGAAAAAAAATATTTTTTACTTTCTTCTATAAAACATATCCAAAAAAAAGTAATTCTTCATAAATGTAGGCCAATATGTATTCTGCTACATCTTTTTGGTAAAAAAATCCCAATAAGCGTATATTGTTTGGTTTACGCAACTGTTATAGCATCTACAAACTAAGGTATATACTGTATACTGGATTTTGTTTTTATTCTAGTAATGGTGGCGATCAGCGACTTAAAACAAAAACCGCCACATCCTCTCTGACAGGACATGGCTCTCCATCCCCCTCATAAACAAAGAGAATTCAGTATGATATTTTTAGTGCAGGAGTTATCAGAAAAATGCATCTAAAGTTCACCCTTAAGGAAAAAAAATTACACGCACATTTTTTTTTGCAGAGAGAAAAATGTGCGTTTATTATTTTTTCTTACAGGAGCTTGCAAAGCATTGCACCTGTGATCAGTGGATTGTGGGAGTAATGGCAGGCTCCTGTACACTCTCTTTTCAGCTTTCTGATCGTACCTCCATATGGGCTTTCAGTGAGCTAGAGGAAGAGTGAATGGACTACGAGCACACTGATCAGCGCACTTGTAGTCCATTGACAAGTACAAATCCATCTGCCATGGTGGGAGATGGGACTTGTGGTAAATAAATTCATAAATCCCTCTGAATGAATGACTTGGCTGAGATTTTAAGTGAGACAGTGGCTGCGGAAGAGAAGAACCCCCCATCTGTTTTACAAGGAAGGGAGAGAGCTCAGGGGTAAAGGGGATGCTGGAACATGTTACATGTTACACCCTAAATGTGGGTGTAACATGTAACAAGTTTTAAAGGTGAACTGAGCCTTTAAATATATTTTTAGGTATTGCTATATAAATGGGAACAGTAAATACTGTATAAAATAGGTGTTTGGCTGTAAAAGCACACATTTTTAAGTTATTACAACACGTAAACTGACATTGATACAGTGCCATTGAAGTGTGCATATATCTTATGTTTGCATTGTTGTTAATACCTGTGGGCTTTAAAGAAGTCTTTGATTGTTTGTGCAGACTGCATAGTCTGACCATGGACTTTACCAGCTAAATTGTCCAGTTCTGAGATCAAACTTTCAACTCGTTCTTTCAATTCACGGTTTCTGGAATCACAAAATATCCAGGGAATCTTTGTCATACTTACAGGTATACATTAAATGGGAAAATGGATAGGCATATGACACAGGTTGACAACACATTTTTCCCATCATAAATATTAATACAGTCATCTTATAAAATCCCTATTACACATTGTCACAATGTTTTAAAACAGGTTGGGACCAGTAAAACAAGAAAACAATAGCATTTAATAGCAATTAATAGCATGCACTGCCCTGTTTCCCAAAACTCCTAAAGTGCTTTTCTATAATTTTGTATCCTAATTTAAGGGTCAAACAGCGATTATTAAACCATGTGCCTTATGACTATACACAAAAATTAACATGTTAATATATACATACAATACAGACCAATTCTTAATTAGACTATAGATCAATACATTTACAATTATGCCATTTCAGTTTCTGTTTAAAAATATCCAGGAAAAGACTCAACCATCCAGTAATATGAAGAAATCCAAAATGTTCAAGTGTTTCTCCCATGCTCAGAATTATACCCATAAATGTGCAATTCACTAAAAAGTACTTCCCCACAGGCATGCATTCTCATTAGATTATATTCACCACTTATAAATAAATATGGTCAACAGCGCCAACATATTACATAGCTATTCCATTTCAAATATGTTAAGCAAAAGAAAAAGAGGCCCCCATGGTCTTAAACAATATAATAATTTATTTAAAGCTAATAAAAAAACCTTAGAAACACCCACAATTGATCATGCAATTCAGCATTATGTAAACGTTTGCATGTGCACCACTCATCACCCAGTATTGGATCCCTTCATGGTAGTGTGATGACATCACCAAGCTCCTCCCACTCTGTGTTTCATCTAAATCGCCTTCTTTAGGAGAGCTCTTGTTTTACAACCAACTGTCTCTCTCCTCCTTTCCATCTTTAAACCTACCATTACCTTTATTTACTCAGTCTCCAGTTATTCCTATTTAGCCATCCGATGTCACTACCACAAAGTTGTCTATATACAAAAAATGTGCCAATATAATTCTCTGACAATTCCAAATCATTTTATAATGAAATATAATAAAAATGTCCCCACAAAAGTCATACAAAACATGTTCCAATGAAATAGCACTATTCATATGTATATACAGTAACTCAACATTATAAATATAATGGTTAATGGCAGGGATCTGAGTAAATTGACATTTTAAGGCACTGACAGGTTTATTTTTAGCACTGAAGAGGGTCCAGACATTTCCTGAAATTTAAAAAAAAATGGATTTAAATATTGGACATAATTAGAGGTGTGCATCTTCACTGGTCTCACGATTCGATTCCGATTATCTGGTCAACGATTCGATACGATTCGATTCCGCGATGCATCACGATTACTGACAATGGTTTCCATCAAAAAAAAATTCAAGTATTAAGAAGAACATTTTTTACATTTTATCTGCTTTAAAAAAAAAGGGGGGCTTGGGCAATCCCTGCATATAGCAGGACAAAGACATAGAAGAGTCCAGGATATGAGGGAGGGGTAGGAACTGAAGGATGAAAGAATCCATTAATAAGAAAGAGTCTGGGGATGGAGGAATCCATGGATAGAGAATGGAAGGCCCGGAGGAGTCTGGAGATAGGAATTGAAGGATGGAAAAGGATGGGGATGGAGGAATCCATGGATAGAGATTGGAAGGCCAGAGGAGTCCAGAGATAGGAACTGAACGATGGGATGTAGATGGAGGAATCCAGGGATAGGAACAGATGGGTGGAAGAGGCTGGGGATGGAAATGGAGGAATCCATGGATAGGAACAGAAGGATGGAAGAGTTCAAAGATAAAAATGGTCTCCTCCTGGAGTCCAGGGTTGGGGATGTCATAGTGCTTTCTCTATAAACATATTTTATTAAAGTGGAGTTCCACCCAAAAGTGAAACTTCTGCTTTAAGGAGTCCTGACCCGCTTACATGCCGCAACTGGCATGTCATTTTCTTTAGTTTTGACAGGTACCCAGCTCAGGCCGCCTAGGTGGCCCCTCCCTCCCTGCAATCTTCTGGGACACGTCACAGGTCCCAGAAGATTGATCGGCCATTCAGGATAGCGCAGTGAGACATGAAACCGCAAGTTGTCACAGCCGGATGCCCACAGTAGTATTGCCAGTGCCACGAACAGGTGGGGGAGAGAACAAAGGGTTTGGAAGACCACATCGCTGGACCGTTGGACAGCCGAGTGTCTTTTTATTAAAAGTCAGCAGCTACACTTTTTGTAGCTGCTGACTTTTAATAAACAAAAAAACGAGTGGAACTCCACTTTGAGTTAAAAATAATCTCACTAACTTAAAAAGTGCACTAATCCAGTGCACTACAGGGTACAGGCATTCACACACACACTGCTGCTGGGAGGTCAGGAGGGATTAGAATCCACTAGGTGACAAACAGACCTCTGAGATTCACTGTACTGGCTCTGTGCTGACAGTTCCCCTGAGCTTCTCTGTTTGCACATTCCAGCACACTAGGAATTAACACAGTGGAACGTGCAAATGGGGAAGCCCAGGGGAACTGTCAGCAGGGAGCCAGCACCAGGTGTAAGTAGAGTACAAACACATATGTACTCTACTTACTGCTGTTAAAATAACTGTCTTAATAAATCCCATGTTACATTAAGTGCCCCACTGAAGTTACATACCGCATTTCACCTGATCCAATGACGGATGGAAAAGTAGGTTTTTCCTCCGTCACACTTTTTTGGATCGGAGCGGGTCGGATGTCAGCGGACATGTCACCGCTGACATCCAACGCTCCATAGAGGTCTAATGCCGCGTACACACGGTCGGACTTTTCGTCTACAAAAGTCCGACAGCCTGTCCGACATACTTCCGACGTACCTTCGGCGGACTTGCGGCAGACTTTCTTACGAACGGACTTGCACACACACGACCACACAAAAGTACGACAGCCTAGTACGCGGTGACGTACACCAAGTCCGACGAGACTATAAAACGGAAGTTCAATAGCCCGTACGACACCCTTTGGGCTCCTTCTGCTAATCTCGTGTTTATCTCGTGTTAGTAGAAGTTTGGTGAGAGACGATTCGCGCTTGTGAGACTCGTATTTTTCAGTTCGTTTTAACTGTTGTTCAGTCTGTGCTTGTGAGGTTTGTATCTGCTTTTCAGTGCGTTTGGTCAGTTGGCATTGAGAAATCTTTGTTTTATTGGCCGCTCGTTCCTGATTTTCAGGTCGTTCTTCACAGGCCTTGCTGTTCTTCAGTGCGTTCTGTTTAGTGCGTTCTGACCAGCCGACCGTTTTGAAGCCATGTTACCTGTACGTACTCGTCGTAGAGCTCGTGCATTGTATGTGCTTGGTGCTGTAGTTTATTCTTCAGCCCAAGACCAGTCCATGAACAGGGCGAGGAGGAGTTCATGGACCAAGAATTGGTTGCTTCAGCGTGACCAGTTCTGTCACATGCCTTTGCTCCGTGAGATCCGTGAGAATAATCCTGAGGATTTCAGGAACTTTCTCCGGATGACGGACCCCGTTTTTGACCGTTTGTTGGCTTTGCTGACCCCCTATATCAGCAGGCAGGATACCTGCATGAGGCAAGCCATCACTCCGGAGCAGAGGCTGGTCGCTACCTTGCGGTATTTGGCCACAGGGAGAAGCCTGCAGGACCTTAAGTTCTCGACAGGCATCTCCCCCCAGGCTCTGGGGATCATTATCCCAGAGACCTGTTCTGCCATCATACAGGTCCTGCAGAAGGACTATATTAAGGTAAGATATTTTTCTTTTATTAGCATCACATGTTCTTTTATGTAATCTTTGATAATGTGATGTATTTCTTGCTTCAAACACTACTTACCATCATTGCAATATAGTGTGAATGTCCCCTTTTTATCCTCACACATGCTGGAATTTTTTCCTGTTATTTTTTGTCATGCATGTATATTTTCCTTCAATAACCTACCTTCCCAGCATGAAGTGATGGGAACATATCCACCTAGTCTACTCATTTGGAATGTATTTTGTTTGAGTGTATTTAGTGTGCTGCTAATGAGCAATTATCTAGATTTCACAACCCCCCCACCCCCCCCCCCCACCTAAACTCACTCCAAATAGTGTGCTGCTAATGAGCAATTATCTAGATTTCACAACCCCCCCACCCCCACCCTCGTTAAAATTTGCTGGAATGTTCTGTGGTGTTGATTTGTCTAAAGCAAATATATGTTGCACTTTGCAAAATGCATGTGCACTCTACAAGTGCATTTGTTCCAGTGCTTTAGTAAATGAGCAGAAGCTCTGCTGATTTCCATCATCAAATCATATGCAAGCCTCAAAGTGTTTTCATTAATTGCCCTTGCATGTGATTGTGTACTCCTTGCAACATGAATGCCTTTTTACATTACCTCATTTACTGTAAGCTGGTTAGCAACTGCACCTGCAGAGTGCGACAACTGCAGTCTTGTAGCCTTTTTAGTCCCTAAATTCCTGCGTGTCCTAAAAGTAATTTTTTTTAGGGATTTCACAACCCCCTAAAATGTAATCAATGTTCCATCAGAGGGGGTGAGCAATCTGATAAGTGTGCCTTTCCATATTAGTTATTCCAGAACAATTAAATTATTGAATGTTATACTGATGCTGGGGAATAATGTTTTTAATTGTCTAATTTTCTTGCAATGTTAGCTTCAAAATTAATTGATTTTGGTTTTCTTGTTTGATTTCCCAGTTTCCTTCAACGCCACAGGAATGGCAGACTGTGGCATCCCATTTTGCCAGCCGTTGGGACTTTCCCAATTGTGGAGGGGCTATAGATGGGAAACATGTCCACATTGTGCCACCACCCCATTCGGGGTCATATTATTTTAATTATAAGGGGTTCCACAGTATTGTTTTAATGGCGGTGGTGTCGGCACACTATGATTTTTTATATGTGGACGTGGGGAAGAATGGCCGGATGTCGGATGGAGGAGTATTTGCCCAGACGGAGTTCTGCCAGCGTCTCCAGAGTGGTGGCCTGGGATTGCCACCTGATGAGGATAACGTGGAAGGACTCCCCTTTGTCTTCATTGCCGATGAAGCCTTTGCTCTCAGCAAGCACCTCATGAGGCCATTCCCCCAAAGAACCCTCACCCCGGAGAGGAGGGTTTTTAATTACCGGCTGGCCAGAGCTAGAAGAGTGGTTGAGAATGCGTTTGGAATTCTGGCCAGCCGGTTCCGCCTGTTTCAAACAGCCATTAATTTGGCGGAATACAAACTTAATTTTATCATTTTATCGTGCTGCATTCTGCACAACTTTTTAAATAAGCATTCTCCAAATTATATAGGCACAGTTGGGCCTGAGGCCGGACAAATAGAAGCCAACCTTACAGGCCTGGATACTGTCCGTACTGGCTTGGCCCCCCAAAGTGCCCGTCAAGTTAGACAGCAATATGTTAATTATTTTATGGGTAGGGGGGCCATTGCAATGGGCCAGGATATATAATTTTTGACAATAAAAAAATTATTGATGAAATCTTGCATTATATTTATTGCTTGCCTTTCTTTTGGGCTGTCTCCTAGGTTATGGTCGAGCAGTTGTAGTGCCAACTGTATTGTAATTTTAAATGTCTAAATAAGCTCCATTGCCACTGTAAACAACTTGTTTACAATTATA